>NC_091178.1:5716634-6049134 GCF_040958095.1 Procambarus clarkii
GGTATGAGTAGGTGAGAAATGTGGTTGATCCCTCAGATCAACACAGACACAATAAAACATGACAAGATCTTGTACTTACAAGTAGGCTACCTCTCTTATTCACTCACTCACTCAGGCACATTTATGCAAGAACTCGTAGGTGACCTGACAGCTGGTTCCGTTCGTTTTTTCGTGAGACCATTGACGACAGGCTTTCCCACAAACCGTACATGACACGGAGGGTACTCGCAGGAGGGCACGCTGTATGTCAACAGACACACGCACACACACTTGATGGCACTGGCGGTGAGTAAGGTGGTGATGTCACGTAGTACCGTGGGGCAGGGCGGCTGGAGGTACCGAGGTACTAAGGCACTAGCTACACACTCTGGACAGTGGCGGCTGGCGGCTGCAGGTTATATGGTACCATGCGGTACACTGTGGTAAAGTCACACACAGGTTACTTAGGCAGCAGCACTCCTTAGTTCACTCTAGGTCACTCACAACAATCTCAATTTGTCACCAGGGATTACCTAATACCAGTCTGTTTCGTTCTGGTGATTTGTCACTAGGCTTCTAAACAATAGAGTATAGTCACGATCGCAATTCCGGGCGAACGTTGGTACAGTATATCGAAAAGACGCTGAGTTTAACTTGACAGTGAGGAATAGACGGCGTTCAGTCTATTGGCCGATAGACAGAACAGGACATGTCCTCTATGCACTGGCTCCCTCACGTGAATACCCTGCAAGAGGCTGCCGGGCATCTTGTGGGACACAATACAAGGGATTACAATTTGACCAATGACATTGCAGCAAAAGAGCGGGAACCAATCATATTGATCGTTTCCTGATCAGTAGCAGAGGTGACGTCATGAACACGTCGTGACCACGTCATAGTTGTTATTCAACTATGTTACATAGTTACAGGGTGAAGGTATACTGGCCTCACACACCACACTCTGGCTTCATCAGGGTGAAGGTATACTGGCCTCACACACCACACTCTGGCTTCATCAGGGTGAAGGTATACTGGCCTCACACACCACACTCTGGCTTCATCAGGGTGAAGGTATACTGGCCTCACACACCACACTCTGGCTTCATCAGGGTGAAGGTATACTGGCCTCACACACCACACTCTGGCTTCATCAGGGTGAAGGTATACTGGCCTCACACACCACACTCTGGCTTCATCAGGGTGAAGGTATACTGGCCTCACACACCACACTCTGGCTTCGCAACCAGCTGCCACTACACGCATCTTTATTTCCCTTTCTGCTGATATTTAACATTTAAATAAATTTAAAGAGAACAGATGTTTTCATGTATGCCATCAACTGTCAGCTATCACTTATTTCACCAATTAAATAATATCAGGGTCAGGTTACATAATTGCTGGAAACTTGTTACCATTTTACTGTGTAATTATAATGATTTCCCTTTTTCTTTACCTTTTACTTGGTGTTGTTCTCCGGTCCGGGACGTACTCGGGAACAGCGCCAGGCTAACTACCCGGCGACAGGCACCTACCCGGCGACAGGCACCTACCCGGTATACAAGAAAGGTTGCTTCTCCTGCACCCTTGGTGGCATAAGATCCTCAAGTTATGGAGGCAGCAGCAGCTACAGCTCGGGGTCCTACGGGGGAGCAGTTAGCCCTGACGTGGCAGGTCCTATAGCAGTTCCCATTACAACGTCCACACGCCAAGAAGTCCGCAGTGAGCAACAGTTCATCAATGGCCAACCAGTGTATCAGTTGCAACATGAGCGTCGCTTTAAAGATGACCGTCTAGTTCACGATCAGAAGGTGGAGAAGGGTGACCATGATCTGGGGTTCTCTCATGAAACAGGGGCGGCCTATTCAGGAAGTCAGTTATCTTCAAGTGGCAGTAGCAGCAGTTACAGAAGCTCCAACACCCAGCCTAACTATGATGATCATCTCGAGGGCTCCTATGTCCAAGGTTCGAGTTTCGGCTCGTCTGGACTTGGATCTCCAGATGCCTACAGTGATGACTATTCATCTGATTTCCATTCTAACATGGCTCGAATGAGGGAAAATCTTCAGCGTCAGATGTCTTATGGACCGCATCAGCCCGTGCAAGGGGGAAGCCACCGCAGTGAGGTTCACTCAGAGACCCGTTACGTCAACGGCCAGCCCGTCTACGTTAAAAATGTTAAGCGAAAATACAAAGACGGACAGCTTGTACATAACCACACCGAGGAGAAAGGACCTGAGGACCTGGGTACAAAGGACATTGTTAGGCAATACGACTCAACTGGAGCTCTGATTGGCGATGATTTTCAAGGCGGGTACTATGAAAACCATGGAGAGTACACATCAACACACCGCGACAGTCAGGACACCTACCCCAGGTATAGACCCGGATATACTTCATATTCACAATACAGCCATCAGCACTCAGCTTCAAATCCTTCCTATATACCAGATTCCTCGGTACCGTATTCCCAGGGGTTGAGAGAATCATCTCCTTCCTCTTATCCCTCTTACAGCCCTTCGTCAGGAAGTTCCTCAACTCGGTATACTGAGCAATCAAGAGATTCATCATCTTACAGACCAACTTCCTCTTCCTCCTCATCCTACCCTTCATACAGGCCAACTTCAGGTTCAACACAATATACTGATGAATCAAGACCATCATCAACCTTATATCCTTCCTACAGACCGGCTCCAGGAAGTTCAACGCAGTATACAGAGCACACAAGAGAAACTTCAGATTCTTCTCTGCACAGACTAGCTGGTGGTAGCTCTTATCCTTCCTACAGACCGGCTCCAGGAAGTTCAACGCAGTACACAGAACACACAAGAGAAACTTCAGATTCTTCTCAACAGAGACCAACTGGTGGTAGCTCTTATCCATCATACAGACCGGCTCCAGGAAGTTCAACGCAGTACACTGAACACACAAGAGAAACTTCAGATTCTTCTCTGCACAGACCAACTGGTGGAAGCTCTTATCCTTCAAATAGACCGGTTCCAGGAAGTTCAACGCAGTATACAGAGCACACAAGAGAAACTTCAGATTCTTCTCAACAGAGACCAGCTGGTGGAAGCTCTTATCCTTCCTACAGACCGGCTCCAGGAAGTTCAACACAGTATACAGAGCACACAAGAGAAACTTCAGATTCTTCTCAACAGAGACCAACTGGTGGAAGCTCTTATCCTTCCTACAGACCGGCTCCAGGAAGTTCAACGCAGTATACTGAATACACAAGAGAAACTTCAGATTCTTCTCAACAGAGACCAACTGGTGGAAGCTCTTATCCTTCAAATAGACCGGTTCCAGGAAGTTCCTCTGAACAGTATAGTGAGGATTCACAAGAATCTTTTTATTCGCAACCCACAACATATGACTCCCCCTCTCACTCCTCACCACACGCGGGTGCCCGTCAGACGAGACCCGGGAGCGGTGTCAGAGGACCAAGTACCGTTGCAGGAGGCACACTGGTGCAACAAAATACAAGAAACCCCAAGCCAGACCAATCCATTACACAGATTTCACAAGAGAGCTCTGAAACCTTTCACAGAATAGAATCAGCTGATAGGTACAGGCAACCCTATGCATCAAGACCTTCTGGATACAGTGAGCAAGTAGAAACATCAGAGGAAGATTACAGAGAAAACACAGGGCGAGAGGTTCCCAGTAGCTCTTCGCTCGTGGTGCCATCGGCACCAAAGACCAGCGGTGGAGCTCGTACCACGACCTTTGTTCTGTCCCCTTCAGCCCCACAAACGCCTCTTACTGATCAACTTTTAGGTACCAGTCACAGTGGCCGGCGGCATGACACTCAGGAAACAGAGCTTTATTCTCAGCACAAATCCCAGTCGCAAGTGGGCATCCCAGGAGTAATCATTGGACCTGTGGTCAATAACGACGACGAGGACGACGACGATAACAAGGAGCGCTATGATATAAGCCCTCTTGAGGACAGCTATGAGCAACCTATTCCACCTGTAGATAATGAATCAGAATCATTTTTTGTGCCCACTTTAGCCCCCGTTGAGAGTGAAGCAGAAAGTGGGGTCATTATCCACCCTCATGATGAAATATACAATACTCTTGATGAGTCATCTACTCATCACCGTACGCGTGTTGATGGGTCATCCACCCTCCACCGTACGCGTGTTGATGGGTCATCCACCCTCCACCGTACGCATGTTGATGGATCATCCACCCATTATCCAACACCTGTCGATGGATCACCCGTCCATTATCCTACACCTGTTGATGGATCACCCGTCCATTATCCTACACCTGTTGATGGATCACCCGTCCTCTATCCTACACCTGTTGGTGGGTCACCCACTCTCCATCAAAGAGGACCTTACTCGGGATCGTCTAGCTCCTCATACTACTTCAACAGCACCCACACTAGGCAAGGTAACCTCATTCATCAGGTAGCTCCTGGAGTTGGCGACACCCGGTCTCACTATGCTGGGGAATCAGTCGTTGATGAAACAAGGAATACCTACCCGTTATCGGCTGGTTCAAGCTCCTACCACTACAATGAAAGCCATAGGCATTCTTCTGTAATAGGCGGTCAGCATCCTGCCCAACAGCCAGGATCATTATCAGACATCTCGTCGTCATCGGTGACGTCAGCAACACCGTGTACTCAGGCGCTGGGATGTGTAGTTGTTGGACTATCCACAGACAGGTTCACGGCGCACCGAGGTGCGCACGACAAAGAAATACATTAATGGACGCCTCATTGGGTTGACGCATCACGAACGTCAATATAAGAACGGGGAACTAATTCATGAAAACGAAACGGAGCACGGTAGCGATGAGCTTGAAGGTATGGACCTGAGCGCATATGGCGATGACCAGCTGGAGCTGGTGCATGGCAGCTATCACCCAGGAAGTTACTCCCAGCAGCACGAGGTCAAACAAGAGAAGAAGTTTGTGAATGGCCAGCAGGTATACGATCTCCATCATGAGCGACGTTTCGAGGATGGCCACCTTGTGCACGAGAACCGCACGGAGAAGGACAAAGACGACTTGGAAGAACTGAACGCAGGACATCTGGGCGTCTTGTACCTAGACAACGAAGTGGACATTGGCGCCAGGCACGAGGTGACTCAGACGCAGCACCTTCAGCAACATGTGACTGCTGGAAGGGTCGCAGAAGGAGGCGTTGGTCGCTCTTCACAGACACATCAGGTGGGCCATGAATAGCAATTATAAAGATAAATATTTAACTGTTTTTTTTGTGCGCTAGCGCTTGTTTGATTTAGATATACAGATTTTGTTTGTTTGTTTAGGTCTTTGCAACACTCAATGTCGTTTTGGGCATCGTGATACATGCTCTTATGGATACTTCATTGATAATAATATCATGACAGGCTCAATGAAGCTCATGTGATAGCCTCAGCTCATATCAAACTGTAAAATATACTTTTGGGAGTTAATTATTTAACTTCCTTCATAAATGAAGAACACCAGAAATATAAAGAAGATTCGTGCTAGAATCCATTGATCTCACTTTTTCTGTCAATCAATGATTCTAACGCGAATCTGGTCCACTTTCCTTAGATTTCTCTTCACTTGTTCATGCCCTGTCTTACTCATCGCCTTGAATAGAAGAAACAATTGCAGTAGTAAAAGCACTAACAATATATCAGTATAAACAAAAACAGAAGCAGGCGTAATAATGAGAATATCGTAGCCAGCAAGGACAGTGGTGGTAGAGACAACAGCAGTGGTAGAGAGTAATGATTAATCTTGTTGACGGGTCGCAGGTGTCGGAGGCGGGACGCATGACGGTGGTGCCTCACTACAGCAGCCGGCGGTACGAGGAGCGTCGCCAGCAGGAGTACGTCGACGGCCACCCTGTGTACGACCTTCACCACGAGCGTCGCTTCCACGTCAGTACCTCCACACAACTAGTCTTCAACCACTTCTTTCCTCACTTCTTCCCGAGTCTTCTATTTACCTTCTCCTTTACATAGGCGTGTGCAGGAACAGACTGCTTCTCGATCCTGTCAGGACAGGTCTAGAGCTCTCCTTTCCACGGCTTATCTTAAACCTTACCACACAAGAATTCACAAAGTACACGTGTTCACCTACGAAATCTGCATCTCGTATCTTGATCAGGGCGGCTTTGTTGTTATTTACTAAACACTTTATGACCTTCGAAGTGCTACGAAGGTCTTTGTCTTTGTTGCCTTCCAACCGTTTCTATTTTTGTGATTTTTTCATGTGGAGTTCCATTCCGAGGCTGCTTAATAACTGGTCTCGCATCCATTTGTTTATAGAAGCCAAAAGGCTCCTTTGGCCATGTTTCTGAAGATCATGCGTGTGTCTCTGGCATTAGGCTTGTGGTTGTTTCTACTCGCAGAAGTTTCTCTTTTTATGATGAAGGAATCTGTCAACCTTTCTGCTTCTGTTCCTATCCATATCATTTCTCATTTGTCCATTTTTAAGATTACACCTGTAGTACGTCAAGATCTCTTAGCAGGCTATCACAGGTCCACCCATTTCTGATTCTCCTCGTTAGTTTTGCATCATCAGCAAATATTGACAGGATTGATTCTTGCCGCCGAAGGCGGCTAGTTTATTGTGCACTCCATATTCATCCTGTGAGCGGTAGCGCAAAAGAATTACAGAGGGCACAAAAGGTCTTTATCAGACCTCATCTTAGATTATTACATAAACAATTTCATCTATCCATTCACACCTTATAGTTACATGTCAGCTAGTTACAGAGAATGATTTATTTCAAGAGCTATATATTTACAGTAAGTCATTATACATTAATGGTAGGTCTTATCGCTAATACATAATTGTTTGAACAATGAAGATATTACAGTCATAGAGGAGCTGCTGTTTATTATTAGTCTTCACAATACTTAGTTTCTTAATCTCACATGTCATTTATTTACTGGGAGCGAAATATGGACACAGGGAAAGGATTTCAGGTATTTTATCCTTGGTAATAAGATAGGTTGCCATATCAAACAGCGTGAGCTTAGATTTATCTCTAAATGGCTCAATTTTACTACAATCCAAGATATAGTGTTCGAGTGTGTGTGTCCCTGTCTTTATCCACACACTTTACACTTTACTTCATCTAGATCCCTATACAAGCCGAACTGCCAGAGATACTTGTAGCCAAGTCTTATTCGAGCTGTGACAACATCTGTTAGTCTACCGACTTTGTTACTTGCCCCATACACATGTTTTACTTCACACATTTCATTGACAGGAAGAAGTAAATTTCCTGTCAGGTCATGATATACTACAAACAGGATGAAAATTGAGGGATCGAACTACTGTCCTCTTCAGTGTTGCACATAACCAATAATAATTCAAAATATTAGGACATATTTCTTCGCATTAGCTATCATAAAAAACACTTGAGTTAGATCACAATATTATTTCATGGATGTCAGTTCTGTGTCCAAGTATTTTATAAATATGTTTTGTTTGGCAGAACGGGACACTGGTGTACGAGAACAGGACGGAGCTGGACGAGAAGGACCTGGGTGTCCCTCACCATGACGCTCTCCACAATATCTTGGCGGGCAACACTCTTAACACGCCTTCAGAATCTTCTTACGGCACAAATGCAGGTTCTACCGGAGTGGGATCCTATGGGGCTTACGGCGGATCTTTAGAATCTAGTCACAGTGGTGGATCGTCACAAACAAGTGGATCACGAAGCTCTTTGTCCGCTAATGGCATCTTAAAAACCTATGGAAGTTCTGGGTCAAGAAGAGGGTCCACGTCGTCGACTGGTGAGGGTCACATTGGTGCTACCACCACTGTTCTGGGCGTGTCAATACCCCCGCGGACAGGATCAAGCTCTCTACGTAGTGCCTCAGCTGCACACGAGACAAGTTCTCATGAATCGTCCTCCATTACTGGTTCATCTCGCCACCGGACGTCTTCTGGAGGATGCCTCACCTGTATCCTTCTGGCAGGCTCGGGATATTCTGGTCAAGGTTCCTCCCACAGAGCTACACATGGTTACTCGGGCGCAGTTCCCGGGGGCGTGGGCGGAGGATACAGCGAGAGGGAGGAGATGAACGTAGAAGAGCATTACGAGGATGGACAGCTGGTTCATGGCCGCGAGGACTCTCGCAGATTCCGAGACGGTCAGCTGGTGCTGGAGAACAGACGGCAGTACTCCGACGGCGCCTCACAGGTGAACCCATCCACCATTGTTCTGTTTTAAGTACTAAACCCGTGGAGTCAGTCCCTCTAACTTTGCGTGAATTCTCTCTATGACTATTTAATTAGGAATTGATTTTGCATGTGAAATTGATTACTGTTTATGTTGTATAAATCTCGATTTGAGCTTAATATTTGTTATAATGCGTTTTTGTAAATAGTAACAGACGTATTACAACCTCAATATTTATGCTTATGAATTCATTTTTTAAGGTGTCATATCCAGCAACACTTAAATCTGGGAAGACCTTCGCTGCTTCTTTATCATCGTCGTCAGAACGGTTCACGCGGCGGCCTGGAAGTGGTAGAGGAGGGCAGCGGGGCGGGCATGTGTGAGCCTAACCCTTGCAGGAACGGAGGGACCTGTCTGCCCGGCCTTCACGGCCCCATCTGTGCCTGCAACTTTGGCTTCAGAGGTGTGTTGACTTTTAAGTCACCTCATATTTTGGTCTATTAATGTATATGCTGGGTGCTAATTGCATGTGTATGTGCTTACTATTTGTGCATGCAGAATCGAGTTATTAGCTCTTGGACCCCGACTTTCTAACCAATCAATTTCTCCTCTGTTATGTCGACTACATATATTTCTCTCTAACACACACACACACATACCCAGGAAGCAGCCCGTAGCAGCTGTCTAATTCCCAAGTACCTTTTTACTGCTAGACGAACAGGTGTATATGTGTATTCACCTAGTTGTACTCACCTAGTTGTGCTTGTGGGGGTTGAGCTCTGGCTCTTTGGTCCCGCCTCTCAACTGTCAATCAACTGGTGTACAGATTCCTGAGCCTACTGGGCTCTATCATATCTACATTTGAAACTGTGTATGGAGTTAGCCTCCACCACATCACTGCCTAGTGCATCCCATCTGTTAACTACTCTGACACTGAAAAAGTTCGTGTGTGTGTGTGTGTGTTTACCTGTCTAGGCCTTCTGTGGTTTTGTAGAAGACTCCAATAATAGCCTCTCTTTTCTTATAATTGAAATAGTTCTTAAGTAACACTATTTTATATGACTAATCATAGTTTAGTGTCTGTAAGAGCAATTACACATGGAGTTTCCTCGCGTGTCTGCTCCACGTTGGTGCGCCTGTCTGTGTCACCGTGAATATTTGCAAACGTGTTAATTAAAGTCCTGTATATTCTCTTATTTTGGTTCCCTTAGCTTCAGTTTCATGGGTGTGGGTTGAGGGGGAGGCGAGGGCTCAGCGTGGCTGTGTGTCCATTGCTCATCCTGTTAATCATTAAGGCGCATTCACAATTAGGTTACGACCATTAATTTTAATTTAATTTTGCCCCGAGGGGCGAGTTTATTGGGCAGCGCCACTCATTGTTTACAAAATTAATAAATAGTGTCATGTAGTGCACTTCTGAAGAAATTGAAAGTTAGCGTTGGACTCTTATTTGAGACTGTTAGTCTTACTATTTCTGGGTCTTCGTCAGGTGCCGAGTGTGGTGAGCTGCACTGTCCTAAAGGGTTCTGCCGGCGGGGAGGAAAGTGCAGCATTGAGGACGGTGTCCACGAATGCAACTGTAGAAGCGGCTACTCCGGCTACCGGTGTGAGACACGCTCCAAGAGACACACAAGACGCCTCACACGAAGACATGCCAGTCACCCGTGATCATCCAGGGGCGGAGGAACACTAGACTTGTCGCAACACTCAACTCTTCTCCTTCATCACTTATGGATGACACGAAGAGACAAGTTTTAGGACTTTCTCTGATTAAACATTGACGAATGTAACCAGCAAAATTAGTATGTTTTATTCAGTGTTATAGAATGATACAGCAAATAAAACTAGGCTAATTTGTCTATTGCTAATGACTGAAATTGTGGGAGGCTAGTATTATACAAAAGTTGTGAATATTTAATACTGTAAGTACTGAAACCCATTAATTTAACGGTTCTTCCGGTGCAAGACCTTCTCTGAGGCACGACTTTAAAGCCTAAAGTAATTACGCTCTCTGGGGCACGGGGTACAAGTGTAAGGGTATGGTGTACAAGTGTAAAGTACACTGTGAGGTACGGGGTACAAGTGTAAAGTACACTGTGAGGTACGGGGGTACAAGTGTAAAGTACACTCTGAGGTACGGGGTACAAGTGTAAAGTACACTGTGAGGTACGGGGTACAAGTGTAAAGTACACTCTCTGAGGTACGGGGTACAAGTGTAAAGTACACTGTGAGGTACGGGGTACAAGTGTAAAGTACACTCTGAGGTACGGGGTACAAGTGTAAAGTACAATGAGGTACGGGGTACAAGTGTAAAGTGCGCTCTCTGAGGTACGAGGTACAAGTGTAAAGTACGCTGTGAGGTACGGCCCACCAGACTGCAGTACACTCAATGACAAGTCAGGATAAGGAGCAACAGTTGATGACTGCCCAACAATAAGAAAGGCATAACCCACTTTACCCAGCTGGGTGACACCGGGTGATCTCAATATGGAGGACGATGAACTTCGTTCCATCTATTAAGTGCAGCGTCTTGCTGGGTGAAATGAGAGGCTGAGATAGTCTCTAAGGTGCTGTAAAACCTCATCAAACTTGGTAGTTAACTTTTAGCCCCCCTAAATTTATTCACTATTTACACTCTTAGAAGTTAATGTTAAGCTCTTTGTTAAGATGTATTTAGTTCCTGTTAATTTATGGATATACTTAACGGAATGTGTTAATAGGTAGTAGCATTGTTATAATAATATTGAACATTCCTCTGTGACTGTAATTAACACTTGAACGTCTCAGTAAAATAACGCTTAAAGGGGAAATCCCCAAGCTATTTTTAAATTTTACCAACTCTTGTTTTGTAGAGCGTAAGCAAGCCTAATAATTTTTCTGCATTTTGAGTTTTATTTAAAAAAACAATGAACTCTAGCTGTTTTTTGTATAAGTTTTACTGTTAGCGACAACAGCGCTCAAAATATCGGCTATACTATAAGACTTGCTAGCAAATTTTGTATTATTATTTTTATCTATTAAAACCTAAAAGATAGGATAGGCTCCTATCGAAAAGATAGGTATATTAATTTAATATATGTCATTAAAAGTTTGTATAAAGTTTTATTTATCAGGCTAATACTATATCATGTGCGTTAAAATTGTAGAATTGTCTTTAGTTTAAATCCTATTTATGTAAAATTTTGAGCAATTCACAGTTTAACCGGCAATAATAACATATTGCACTTATTTCTTTTTATTATTATTATTTTCTACCACAAACGTGGCCACACATTTACAATGCTAACCAGCATATATACATTTTCTTCTGTCCTCCATGGACAGGGTTAGAGATGTGTTAAACATATAGTTCAAGGGTTTATTGAACAATCAACCACAGAAGGTGATTCGGTGCTTTTAAAATGCTAAGCTAACCTACATACGTAAGTAAATACATAGATACACAGATTTACGTATGCCCTACATAAAGTGTTCGATGTGTCTTTTACATAGTGTCATTAATGTGCATTTACAAAGGTGAAATGTAATACTGATCAGCTTCCATATATACTTTATACACATACATATACATACACACACACACACGCACATATATGTACACATACATATTGCACTGATGAGTCTCATAAATTCCAAATACATTATTTTTGAAATTTTGCAACATCTCAAAAACTATTTGTCCAAAATAGAGAATTTGGTTATAAATTAATTAAAAACATAATCGAATTTCAGTGGTACAATTGATGAAAACTTAATTTATTTTTTAAATAATAACAAATTACTTTGCAAAAAAAAATCAAACAAAACATACAGAATACGTAAACATATCGCTCAAAAATGTGTTAGATAACCCTCTTGAACTAATAAAATTGAAATGTCTTACCACATGTGCTTATGCAGGCGATGAGTCATATAACGTGGCTAAAGTATGTTGACCAGACCACACATGTGCTTATTTTGAGTTTGTTATAATTTGAAACATCTGTTCAAGTTGTCTCCACAACCACAGCTCATTTTTCTTGTTTGCCACTAACTACGGGCTCACCATAGCCCGTGCTACTTGGAACATTTTGTTCCAGGTAGCGAATCTTAAACAACAACATTGTTGCCACTATTCCGTTGTTTATAAATATGATTGGCAACGTATATCTAAAAAAATAACGCTTATAAGCATCGTTTGCAACCTGAAGGGTTAATGTTAAACAATATCAGTTCTAACGTTAATGTTTTTAACGTAAGGTATTTTTTTAGTAATGTTGAATATAATTTTGGGTTTTCTGGTCTTTAATAGACAATATTTGCTCATTTCTCCTGAATATTGTACTACCATCAAGAACGTACTGTTCAAATCTAGCTTTGATGACCTCAGTGAGGTGTCTGAGAAATTGTTAAGGAACTAATTTTTAAATATATACAGATAATATTAAAGTGATATGAAAGTGTCCAGGACCTCAGTGAATGTGTGTCAAAGACCTCAGTGAATGTGTGTCCAAGACCTCAGTGAATGTGTGCCTAGGACCTCAGTGAAGATAACTTGGAGTGACTTTGAGAACTGTCTTTAGGAGCAATGTGTACTCACCTAGTTGTACTTATCTAATTATACTTGCGGGGGATGAGCTTTGGCTCTTTGGTCCCGCCTCTTGACTGTGTTCAGGGTAATGCTGGAGTGAGGGAGTAAAGATGTGTAGTGAGTGTAGCTAGAACGAAGGTGTGTAGTGAGTGTGGCTAGAGTTAGGATGGGTAAATGTCGCCAGTGAGGATGCACAACGGTTGTCCCTAGAGTGAGGATGTGTAGCGAGTGTCGCTAGAGTGAGGATGTATGACGGGTGTTTCTAGAATGAGCATATGTAAGTGTTGCCAGAATGACGATGCATACATATATCAATGCCGACTAATAGTAATGTTATATGAAGTGTTAATTTTTACACCTATAATAATCATAAATTATTATTAATTATTATTATTATTATTATTATTATTATTATTATTATCATTAATTATTATTATTATTATTATTATTATTATTATTAGAAATAAGGTTCCTTTTCTCATAATTGCTGAGAATGATTTTTATATTACAAATAAATCCTACTCACCATCACAGGAGTATCTTTCTTGTCACCATACCTTCTGAACTAATTATTTAAGTTTAGGTGATTGAGTTTAATTACCAAAGTAATTACCTAAATGTGGTTATAGGATGAGAGCTACTAGGCTCGTGGTTAGAACCATAGAACACTAGTGGAAGACGGAGACAAGGATGAACCGAACAGTCGCCAAGGAAACTTCACCGTGAGAGATGCAAGTAATAGCAACGGGCTGCAAGAAGCGTTGAGGAATATTCAATAATCACCATCAAATGGAAACACGAGAGAGAAACAGTAAACGTTCATGGACCAGGAAGATAGGAAGGCGAGGCTTGGTACCCATTGCTCGATCCCGTAATCATAAAGTAGTGTATATAATCATATACACACCGGGGAACCCTCTACTGATTGTCAGCCACACACAACACTCGGTTAATTGGTAGGTTGGGATAACCTTTATCTTTGACAACTCTAAAACTGCGTCAGCAGTGTATAGCTGACTGCGTTCTTTTCAGATAAGAAATATGACCTAAAATAATACAAATGTACACACACAAAAGCAGTCACGTTGACGCCTCGGAGGCAACGACGTAAAAAATGTAGTCACAAGCCTCATCATTGCTCATATGTGGCGCAGTGTCAAGGCTGCACCACAGGCTTGACACTACTTACCTGTGATTGATTGATCAAAATTAAGTCACCTAAAATGTGGCATGGGCATGAATAGCCCGTAAAGCTCACCTGTGCTGCAGAGTGACTCCATTGAAGTGAATGTGGCAACTGAATCCTTGATCAGCCAAACACTCAGGTCTGATCAGCCATGAAATTACTGACTCCCAACGACCTGAAAGTACTAGTATTAAAAGTACTATGATTTGTTCAGATTTGAAACCTATATCTATGGGCAGCACAAAACGTCCACCAGACTGTGCGACACAGTGGTTGCCAGGATCAGGTTGGGTTACCGTTACCTGTGGCAGGTGGCTACAGGTGAGGGATCTCCCAATCCTGAGCACTCCAGGATGCAAATTCTGTGAGCAGGAACAGCGGCATGATCTCCCACACTACATCACCGAATGTCCAGTTACTAGACCTTTCAGACCAGTTGGCATGAGGTACCTGGAGCTTTGCAATTACTTTATTCACTCTCGTATTCTTGAGGATATCCTCATATTGCACCCAAAATTTGCCAGTGCAGGCTACTGAACATATGGCCCTGTATGACTAACCATCCTGCGAGATGGGGACTTTTATTACCACTGCTGCCTTATTCACTCTTGTGTTGATGATATCCTCAAAATGCATCCGGAGTCTGCCAGTGCAGACTGCCTATCACATGCCTCTGTATGACTAACCATCCTGTGTGATGGGGATATTTTAGCATCACGTAGTTAGCTTTTTTGACACACTGTACTCCACTTCATATAGTCTAAGGTAGCTGCACAAATGCAGATGTACCTCATGTATTAATAACAAAAAAATCCTTGATCAGTTTTCAAAAATTCTTGTCATCAGTAAGCTTGCAGCCGTCTATGGCTTCGTAAGATTACGATGCATGGTACCAAACGATTATTCCAAGAGACGTTCAAATTATCAGTTGAGAAAGGTATTGTATGGTAGAAACGTCGAGTTTTTACACGATGTGGCAACTGCCAGTGTGAGACCCACTACAGTGTGTTAACCTGGAGCATACACTGTTGAGCTGCCGCTGGGGAAGGTTCGTATACCGCCTCTCTGTACTCACCTAGTTGTGCTTGCGGGGGTTGAGCTCTGGCTCTTTGGTTCCCGCCTCTCAACTGTCAATCAACTGGTGTACAGATTCCTGAGCCTACTGGGCTCTAGTAACTGATATCTGTGTGTGTGTGTATTCACCTAGTTGTGTTTGCGGGGGTTGAGCTTTGCTCTTTCGGCCCGCCTTTCAACTGGCAATCAACTGTTTACTAACTACTTTTTTTTCACACCATACACACACACACACACACCCCAGGAAGTAGCCCGTGACTAGCTGACTAACTCCCAGGTACCTATTTACTGCTACGTAACAGGGGCATTCAGGGTGAAAAAACTTTGCCCATCAGTTTCTGCCTCAGTGCGGGAATCGAACCCGCGCCACAGAATTACGAGTCCTGGGCGCTATCCACCAGGCTCACCTAGTTGTGCTTGCGGGGGTTGAGCTCTGGCTCTTTGGTCCCGCCTCTCAACTGTCAATCAACTAAAATGTACAGGTTCCTGAGCCTATTGGGCTCTATCATATCTACACTTGAAACTGTGTATGGAGTCAGCCTCCACCACATCATTGCCTAATGCACTCCCTTGTCAAGCACTCTAACACTAAAAAAGTTCTTTCTAATATCTCTGTGGCTCATTTGGGCACTCAGTATTCCACCTGTGTCCCCTAGTGAGTGTGCCCCTTGTGTTAAATAGCCTTATCTTTATCTACATATCAATTCCTTTGAGAATCTTGTATATAGTGATCATGTCCCCCTAACTTGTCTTTCAGCGACCTGAGGTGTAATTCCCGTAGTCTCTTCCTCGTAGCTCATACCCCTCAGTCCGGGTACTAGTCTGGTGGCAAACCTTTAAACCTTTTCCAGTTTAGTATTATGCTTGACTAGATATGGATTCCATGCTGGAGCTGCATACTCCAGGATTCATCTGACATATGTGGTATACAAAGTTTTGAATGATTCCTTACACGAGTTTCTAATTGCCGTTCTTATGTTGGCCAGCCTGGCAAATGCCGCTGATGTTATTCTCTTGATATGGGCTGCAGGGGACAGGTCTGGCGTGATGTCAACCCCAAAGTCTCTCTCTCTCTGACTCTTGAAGAATTTCATCTCCCAAATGATACCTTCTATCCTGGCCTCCTGCTCCCTTCACCTATATTCATTAACTACATTTGTTTGAGTTAAACTCTAACAACCATTTGTTCGACCATTCCTTCAGTTTGTCCAGGTCTTCTTGAACCCTCCAACAGTCCTCATCTGTCTTAATGCCTTCTCATAATTTTGGCATCGTCAGCAAACATTGAGACGAATGAAACTATACCTTCTGGGAGATCATTTACGTATATCAGAAGCAGGATAGGTCCGCGTACAGAGCCCTGCGGGACTCCACTAGGTCACTTCACGCTACTCTCAGGTCTCACCCTTCACTAGGTTAGGAGGGCAGGAAGTTTTCCTAGGGTTTCAAAACGTCATGAAAACCGTTAATTGAAAGTTTCCTCTCCTAACTTAACAGTCCTAAGAAAATTTTCTTTTCTTTGCTATATCATTTTCATACTTTTTCTCTGCTTCTCTTCTCACACTAACACTCATTCCGGGTTCTCTGGTATCTCTGCTTTCTGGTGTTCTGTTATTTCGGAAGTTACTCCACACCGTTTTGTTCAGCTCCTTTGCTGTGTGTGTGTGTGTGTGTGTGTGTGTGTGTGTGTGTGTGTGTGTGTGTGTGTGTGTGTGTGTGTGTGTGTGTGTGTGTGTGCTCGGCCGGGCGCATCATGAAAGAAATACAGCAAACAATGTGATGTGATTGATAATACGAAGCATCAGCAACAGTATCACGAATATCGTCATTCAGTTGTATCCAGGACTGGCGAGGTCCTGGTCCTGGCCTGGCAACCCGTTCTCGCACTTTCTTATAGTCAATATTGACTTATTAAATACGTGCATATGTGACATACTAATTTATTGTGAATATTTTAGTTTACCTTGAAAAGCTTCATAGAAAACACCGACCTTACCTAACCTTCTTAGTATGTTAAGATAAGCATCTTATTGCTTCGTAATTACAATTATTACTTAACCTATACCTATAATAGGTTAAGTAATAATTGTAATTACGAAGCAAAAAGATGCTTATCTTAACATACTAAGAAGGTTAGGTAAGGTCGGTGTTTTCTATGAAGCTTTTCAAGGTAAACTAAAATATTCACAATAAATTAGTATGTCACACATGCACTTATTTAATAAGTCAATATTGACTTAAAGAAAGTGCGAGAACGGGTTGGCCTGGCTAGGCTGTACAGGTCTGGTCACCATACTACACAATGGACATTAATTCTCTTGAGAAAATACAGAGAAAGGTGATAGATACCTTTATCGGGATCCTTCCCTACGAAGACAAATCGAAGTCTCAATCTGTACTCATTAGAGAGACGCAAAACATAGGTTGCGTATGGATGAAGTTTTCAAGTGGGTTACGAGCCTAACAAGATATAAACAATGGCTTACAATACAATACAATTTTATTTAGGTAAGGTACATACATACAATAAATTTTTACAAGGATTGTTTGACTTATAGGTAGAGCTAGTACATACAATGCCTAAAGCCACTATTACGCAAAGCGTTCCGGGCATCAATACATGCGGGCTTCTTACATGCCCGCAGATTTTCTTTCAAAACATTCAAGCTTGCATAGCTTTCCTGGCTTATTTATTTATTTTTCATTCGTTTCAGATCAAAGATGATGCCAGTGAAAACACAGCAGCTTTACCTGCCTTGTTTACTCGCCGCTGTGTTTGTAATACTGATGGTGATCATGGGGTGAGTCCAGAATGTGTGGTAACGTGTACTCTCCTATGTATTCCTCATACTTGTGAATACATATGTGTGCTTACATGTGTGTAATTACACAGGCGAGGTCAGCTCCTTGATCTCGGCTTTCAATCGCCGGTAGCCAATTGCAACAGCCCTCGACATTCTTGTTTCCTATCATACTTACTCCTAAACATGTTGATCATGACCACTGTGAAGCTGTACACATGATCACTGTGAAGCTGTACATGTTGATCATAACCACTGTGAAGCTGTACACGTTGGTCATGACCACTGTGAAGCTGTACACATGATCACTGTGAAGCTGTACATGTTGATCATAACCACTGTGAAGCTGTACACGTTGGTCATGACCACTGTGAAGCTGTGAATGTTGACCATGACCACTATGAAGCTGTACATGTTGATCATAACCACTGTGAAGCTGTACACGTTGATCATAACCACTGTGAAGCTGTACACGTTGGTCATAACCACTGTGAAGCTGTACACGTTGATCATAACCACTGTGAAGCTGTACACGTTGGTCATGACCACTGTGAAGCTGTGAATGTTGACCATGACCACTGTGAAGCTGTACATGTTGACCATGACCACTGTGAAGCTGTACATGTTGACCATAACCACTGTGAAGCTGTACATGTTGACCATGACCACTGTGAAGCTGTACATGTTGACCATGACCACTGTGAAGCTGTACATGTTGACCATGACCACTGTGAAGCTGTACATGTTGACCATGACCACTGTGAAGCTGTACATGTTGACCATGATCATGTTGTTATATAGAGAAAATGAGGAGTATTTGAACCTGGGTGTGGAGCCCGTCCTCCTTAGGCTTTCCAACGTCAAGAAACTGTCCGTACTAGAGTCCCCTATCCTACCCTACCAGAGGACCCAAAACAGAAAACGGGACAGTATATCAATTTCGCGAGCCGGGACCAATTTGTAGTACGACAATTTTTGTCCCTTAGGGAGAGTGTACGTGAACTTGCTTCGCTTTATTTGTAAGACGGGTTGCCACGTTGATGTGATTTGTGCTGTGCATCTGTTATATTAGGAAATGTATATGTTTATCTCTCAGAATGTTTGGTAATATGTTTATTGTTTGTGATGTGTATCTATGTATGTATTAATCACGATGTACTGAACGGGGTGAGAATAGCTTGAGCTACCTCATCCCTTTGTGTCTATTTTACCTCAATAAACTTATTTCAATTTCAATTTCAATTTCTGTTATATTTTTGGTATGACATCACTGGACTGTTGTAAGTTTTAAGATTTGTTGTTACACGTGTAAATATAATATGTTTTTTTGCTGTTTTCCTTCAGAAAGGACAACACCTTCGTGTGGAAGACGAAGAAGTTTGACACTGGCGGTACGTCTTTTCTCTAATTGTAAAGAAATATATTGGTATTATATATTTTTTTGGTCTATATATTGGTATTATATATTTTTTTGGTATATATATATATATATATATATATATATATATATATATATATATATATATATATATATATATATATATATATATATATATATATAAGCATTATGCCCGAAACGCTTTGCGTAATAGTGGCTTTAGGCATTGTATGTACTAGCTATACCTATAAGTCAAACAATCCTTGTAAATATTTATTGTATGTATGTACCTTACCTAAATAAAATTGTATTGTATTGTATTGTATATATATATATATATTATATATATATATATATATATATATATATATATATATATATATATATATATATATATAATGTGTGTGTAAAATAAGAATTATATGTTTTCCTCGTAGCCATTTTATCCCCAACCACATGTGTTGTGCGGTGCAATATATCAGCTACATCTAATTTTCTCTGCATTTTCATATTTCTAAAACCTGAGATCACCTGTGACCAATCACAGACATCACCTGTGACCCATCGTGTGGCCACGTCTGTGGTAGAAAATAATAATAAAAAAAAACATCGTTTCTTGTACCTCACTCTTTTGATTTCCACTTGCAGCTTTAGTGTTAAATCGTCGTGACGGCCATGAAAATATAGATTTTGAGTTTCCAATGAAATGACATATTTCCGGCAGTAAAATATATGTCCAAGTCTTAATGTTGGCGCCTAAACGACTTTTAAAATTCGTTAAAAATTCAATATTTTTTTTCCGAAACACTCATAGGAGCTGCTTAGAATTTTGTGCACGCGGGAATGTCACAGGCCAGTTGGGGTCGGCCCCAGTACCACTTTTTAAGATATATCGGGCCATGGAGCACCACTGGAGATATTCGTGATATACACACACACACATATATATATTATATATATATATATTATATATATATATATATATATATATATATATATATATATATATATATATATATATATACATACTAAGTAGCCATAATCGAGATTAGAGGCACAGATCTCGTAAGTGAACACATAAGCGTTTTATATATCTTATCTCAGGGTAGTGTCAGTATGTGGCTCCGTATATTTGTTACATTTAAAATAAAAAAAACGTTTACTATAACCGGCATATATTAGGATGAGGTTTGAAGTAATTTTGTTTCAGTCAATGTTCTTCACTTCAACGAGGGATCAAAGGCCCCATAATGGAATCTTGTGGCACTCCACTCACACCTTTATTATCCTTTCTGATTTGTTTTTACTACACAGTGAAGCTTTGATTTTACGAGCTGATGTATTCATAACCAAACTTATATATATGAGTTTTTAATATATTATATAATCTATGTACAGCAGGCAATATATACGTTTCAATGGTAGAATATGAATTTGCATTTAATGGTGAAGACTTGTGCATCATTTATGGACTCTGCTCAAGTTCAATCACTTATGAACTTATGAAGTGTTAGGAACACTTATAAACTCTATGAACATCACTTATGAACACAAGAACTTACGACTTATACATCACTTATGAACTTATGAAGACATTAGCATCCCTTATGAACTCATCCCTGCCCTTGTGGGGCAGTGCACAATAGAAAGTTATTTTTACATATTCATACATTAAAACATTGCTAGTAACCATGATATATATATATGTGCCTCAGCCTACAGTTTAGACTTATTGTCTTGTGTAATGGTGAAGATATATGTTAATGTCCACATTATCAGAGGGAGAGAAGTGTGGCAAGCCGTGTCCAGTAGTGGGGCTGGAGACCATCGAGCAGTATAGAGCCTATCTCCACCACACACAGAGTAATTGTACAAATATAGTAAGTCGTCCGTACTTGTTCCGTGCCTTGTTGAAGCTTAAGTACCTTGTGTTACACTACACAGGCTGGTGGTGTTGCCAGTGTTGGGTGGCATTACCTGTTTTATTACCTGAATATCGATATATATTTTGTTAGTAACCACGATAAGAAACACATACTGCATATGGTAAATATATTAATTTTGTTACATGTTCATATAGGTACAGTTTGGGGGCAAGCCACCGGCTCCCGCCGACGGAGCCAAGTTTGTGTGTCTGGACAAGAGGTTCAACATTAAGCCCGGCAACTGTATCGTCTTCTCCTTCGGTGTCAACAACGAGTGGTCCTTTGAGGACGAAATCGCCAAATATGGCTGCAAGGTACGAGGTGATGATTGATTTATACAGATTTCATGAATAAATTAGGATGAATCAGTTTCTTTGCGAAGCATTATTTTGATCCTATAGCCTGTGAGGTGTAGGCATGACAGGACTACTCTTGTGAGATGCAAATATTATACACAGATTTTCTTAGTTAGGTATAATAAACCTCGCCTTATCTTGTCATCTGGTGTCAAGCCCTGCCACTCCACATCTATCGTGACAGCGTATAATCCTTCGGTAAGTGTTTCAGTTCTCAGCTTTCAGGCGTTATGTACTTACCAGCTCTACCAGCGCTGCTATATATATAATTATCTTAACTGGCGGACAACTCTGACGACACTTCCGTAAACTACCAAATCCTACAATAATTCTGCAGGCAAACACTACCGCAATGTTTGGCAATGATCTGTTTATCAATGAAGTGATTTAAATGTCAGATATAATTCATAGATCAGGACGGCCATGTACGACCATGGAGCATACCTAGTACGACCATGGATCATACCTAGTACGACCATGGATCATACCTAGTACGATCATGGAGTACACCCAGTACGACCATGAAGCATACCTAGTACGACCATGGAGCATACCCAATACGACCACGGATCATACCCAGTACGACCACGGAAGCATACCCAGTACGACCACGGGGCATACCTAGTACGACCATGGATCATACCTAATACGACCATGGATCATACCTAGTACGATCATGGAGTACACCCAGTACGACCATGGAGCATACCTAGTACGACTATGGAGCATACCCAATACGACCACGGAGCATACCCAGTACGACCACGGAGCATACCCAGTACGACCACGGGGCATACCCAGTACGACCACGGGGCATACCCAGTACGACCACGTGGTATACCCAGTACGACCACGGAGCATACCCAGTACGACCACGGAGCATACCCAGTACGACCATGAAGCATACCCAGTACGACCATGGAGCATACCCAGTACGACCATGGAACATACCCAGTACGGCCACGGAACATACCCAGTACGACCACGGAAGCATACCCAGTACGACCACGGAGCATACCCAGTACGACCACGGAGCATACCCAGTACGACCATGAAGCATACCCAGTACGACCATGGAAGCATACCCAGTACGGCCACGGAACATACCCAGTACGGCCACGGAACATACCCAGTACGACCACGGAACATACCCAGTACGACCACGGAACATACCCAGTACGACCACGGAACATACCCAGTACGACCACGGAGCATACCCAGTACGACCACAGAACATACCCAGTACGACCACGGAACATACCCAGTACGACCACGGAACATACCCAGTACGACCACGGAGCATCCTCAGTATGCTCTTGTATACATGTTCATGCAACCTATATGTGGCACGTCTTCATCAACAAAAGCCAAATGCTCGTTAATCCAGCCGCCAAACCCCCTGTTTATGCAACCCGTCCTCGGACCAAGTCCATTCTATCCAGCGGTCGACCCTGTTACCTATCGTACGTTACGGCTCGTGATCCTACAGCAGCCAAACTTTAATTACGTCTAGGGATACGACACAACTGCTGTTCTCAATAGCGAATCACCAGTATAACCCCTTGATAAGTAATGAGCACAAAAATAAAATCTTCCTTAGGACTGAAGAATAGATACAATAATATTATATATAAATGTATTCAATAAATCTCAATAGCAAACAGATGATTATATGGTCACAATATATCACATTAAAAATATCACTGTATCTTCCAGACATTAAATTAAAATATTATATGTATGGCTATGACAGAACAAAAATGTATAACTTAACTCCAACAAGATGTTATCTCCCTGGTTCCCGATCAGCTACTGAATAACATAACGCGAGAGTCAAAAAACATTGCCTTGCCCCGCGAACAATTTGCCAAAGTTACAATATTATTTATTTCAACAATGGAGCAATACATTGTGACAAGAGTAATCTTAAACTAACTTAATGAATAATTAATACATATTGATATACACAAATAAAGTAAGTACTTCTTTACATAGTAATTAAAATATGCATACAGAAGGGAATAATGGCATGCACACCCAGCAACGGACGATCCCACGACAATTTGCCAGATACAGTTCACTCAATTATTATTCACCTCTGTTACCCACTTATGATCACATATAAATCATTAGTTCCCGTGGGAAAACTGAGCACACAAAGAAATAAAACAATCATTCCCACGATACGTTGGGCCTAACGCCAACACTGTAACATGAATGTACGTTTGCATAGACATATAAGTATATCAATATACATGCTTGTAATTTATACACAATTATAAATGTACATATTAATATATTTTCTTACGTATCTTATAGGGGTACGTAACAGACCCCACAGATGCATTCATCAATTTTATCATGCTGTTCATTCAAAACAGGAATTTTATCAAATATAAAATAATATTATTTTATATTAGCATATTGTACATATTTAAGCACTGGTTAGGTTAGGTTCTGTTGGCGATAATTTGTATTTGTAATCCGTGGGTGAAGCATTTACAGCGTTGCGATTCGAACAAAATTCGTCAGTGAAGCACTTGTTTCGGAAGTGTTCGAACGTCATCACTGATGTGTCGTGTGTAAACCGTCTTTCATTCATAAACAGGGGGTTTGGCAGGTGCCTGGAATGGACTTTGGGTCTTTGTTTAGAGGACGGGCTGGTTTATGAAAGGAAAACGGTTTACACACGACTCATAACTGAAGACGGCCGAACATTTCTCGAACAGTACTTCGCTGACGACCTCTGTTCGAATTGCAATACTGTAAACAGCCGGTCCTCCAAACAAAGATCCAAAAGTGATTCCATCCACCCGCCAAACCCCCTGTTTATGAATGAAAAGCGGTTTACACACGACTCACAACTGATTTCGTTCGAACACTTCCGGAACAAGTGCTTCACTGACGAGTTTTGTTCGAACCACATCGCTATAAATCAGCCCGTCCTCCAAACAAAGATCCAAAAGTGATTCCATCCACCCGCCAAACCCCCTGTTTATGAATGAAAAGCGGTTTACACACGACTCACAACTGCTGAAGTTCGAACATATCCGGAACAAGTGTTTCACTGACGAATTTTGTTCGAATCACAACGCTATAAATGCTTCACCCACGTACTACAAATACAAATAATCGCCAACAGAACCTAAACACCTAACCTAACCTATGCCTATATATGCACAATATGCTAATATAATATTAATTTATACTTGAGAAAATTCCCGTTTTGAATGAACAGCATATTAAAATTTATGAGAGCGTCTGTGGGGTCGACCGCTGGATGTAATGGACTTGAGTCGAGGACGGGTTGTATAAATGCTTCACCCACGTACTACAAATGCAAATAATCGCCAACCGAACCTAAATACCTAACCTATGCCTATATATGAACAATATGCTAATATATTATAATTTATATTTGAGAAAATTCTTGTTTTGAATGAACAGCAAGTTAAAATTTATGAATGCGTCTATGGGGACGACCGCTGGATGTAATGGACTTGAGTCGAGGACGGGTTGTTGTAAATGCTTCACTTACGTACTAGAAATACAAATAATTACCGAAAGAACCTAAATATCTAACCTAACCTACGCCTAACTATACTTACAACTTTAAGTTAAAAGTTGACATGATCTAAACGTAAGTTGTACTTACGTTTTGTATGAGATCCTGTGTTGTCTTGACGTGATAGGATGACGTGACAGGTACAGCTGTGTCTCGTACACTGTACATCAGTAACTGTGGACTGATGACCATCTTAATTGTTATTTATCACTTAAATTATCAAACACAGCAGACTCTCTGAATATATCTCTTATACTTGTATGAAGTCACTATAGTTAACTCTGAGATCACAAGCAAGCTTCTTTTTTAATTTCGCATAAACAAGACAACTGCATGTCAAATGTTTCATTTTCCGTGGAGTTTATGGAACGATAATTATTATTGTATTAATTAATCATTCAAGACAGTCACTACATCTCACATCATCTGCATTGTTTCTAGATACTTTACGGATATTTTATGATTAAGCTGATACACAAGTTGTGGAGTTCAGATGGATTTAGGACGTGCCCAAGACACACTGTAATGCGTCGCGAGTCCCGCTCCACTGATGACTTGGTACTGACGCCTCGCAGGTGCACTAGCAAGTCCTCACTTTTCCCGCCAAACACAGCTGATCAGTGCTTATGATCTCAGAGGCTTGTTGACAACCATACATTATCATATACACTGTGATCATATCTGTGCAACTAAATTTTAAGTATTGCAATATCTGGAGCAACTGAGATGTATATATTTTAATTATTTTAATTAATGTGGAAGGCAAATTTTGCACGTGGCATCGTATGTTCCTGTGGTTCACCAGAATAATTCTGCTTAATAATTTATGCATTGTAAGCCATCTGTTTTATTATAATAAATTGTAACGAGCCTATATATGTGATGTTTCCTAAGGTTCACTATTTGTAAACGAGCCTTAATATATTTATTATTCGCATGAAACATACATTATGGTCGTTGTGTCATGTAGATAGCAGCTCTCCCTGGTCATGTACACATATAATAGGTTTCTAGTTAGAAGTAATTTCTCCGAAAAATAAATATAATGACAATATTGACACATATTGATAATTGTGTGAAGCCTGAATTTGATATTCGCTGCTTTATTATGGTTTCTTGGAAGCCTACAGGATTAATACTGTTATTATAATTGATGTTTCTGTTATATGTTGTGGAACAACTGGTGTAAATATTGCATCACTTGGGTTGTGGATGTGGAAAAGTCCCCACAACTCAGATGGAAGTAACATTTGAGCTAACTACTCTTATACGGGACTGACAGACGTACATTTCTGATCTGTACAAATGTTAATGTAAAAGCTTCACATTTTTATCAAGCTAATATTATATATTTGTGGTTGACAGGTGTATGCTTACGACCCCACCATGGGGAAAAAGGACCACAAACGTTCCGACAACGTTACATTTTTTTCCATGGGCATCGGTAACTTCAAAGGCGGGAAGAGCGTTGGCATGTTGAACGTATTTTCCACTCGGAAGGTAGGCTACTGTTGTAATATACTTATGATGTAGTCTCTCGCAATATTCATTGATAAAACAACTCAGTTTTAAGGTCAGGATAAACATCATAATAAATTACATAATATATTCAAAATATTTTTTTTGTATTAATAAGCTTAGGTATACACAGCAATATGCTCCTGCCCTATTCTATATGACAGATCACACAGTGTAGATAAAAAAACTAGCTATAAGTTCATCTAATATTGCTATCTCATAGGATGGTTAGTCATACATGGAATCAGGGGAGAAAATACTAGCCTCAATACAAAGACAAATAAACTCTGACTACAAAATCAGGAGAGAACATAAATGTAAGGCTGATCTATTAGCCTCCACTAGCAAAATCTGGGTACAGCACCAGACTTGAGGTATTATAAGGTTTGAAAATGTAAAGATGGCGTACAGTCGCCGAGCAAGTCAAAACCGGTGTGTTGCTGGTCTAGACAAAGATGGCTTGTCTCTGGTCTAGACAAGGCTTGACGCTGGTCTAGACAAAGATGGCTTGCCGCTGGTCTAGACAAGGCTTGACGCTGGTCTAGACAAAGATGGTGTGTCGCTGGTCTAGACAAGGCTTGACGCTGGTCTAGACAAAGATGGTGTGTCGCTGGTCTAGACAAAGATGGTGTGTCGCTGGTCTAGACAAAGATGGTGTGTCGCTGATCTAGACAAAGATGGTGTGTCGCTGGTCTAGACAATGATGGTGTGTCGCTGGTCTAAACAAAGGCGACGACATTAGCAACTGATGTCGTTAGCAAGTGTGGATGGAGCACCGCCTGGCTGACAACTTGAGGCTTCCGTGACAAATATTATCCATATTTTTGTACAACACTCGTAAGTACAACAATCGTAAGTGATTATGTATTATTTGTTTGTCTTAATCAGTGCGTAATAGATCATATTTTGACTGTAATTAAATTAACGAAGGCGACACTATTGTGATTTAATTAGATTATTCATAATTATGGTCAAAGAAAGGTGGCACCACCCCTTCTGTAAGTTATTAAAGCTTTGTCTCCGTTAGTTATTAATCCATTGACAACAATTTTTCGTTACTTATTGAATCAATAGAGCGTTAACACCTAAAATTACACCATGTTTCAGGATTTATATGGTAGCAATTATTTATTAGCATATGCTTACGGCATACTACACACAGCCTCGTACCCATCGTAATTGTTGGACACTTGAGTACAGTTGCATGTTTATATTTTCATTCTCAAATATCTCCTTAATCGCCATATGTGATTTTTTCTATTTGATTTGTTAATTATTTCAATCATACCTCGATGAATCGTTGATGATGAAAAGTATAACTACAATTTAAACAGCTGCGCAGATTAGGATTTCAGCGGATTTCTCGGCTGCTTAATATGAATTTTTTCTTACTGTGAGGTATATATGATATATTTGTTATATTAACTGTGACTTATTAGTGGATGCCTTCACATTTACTGTGTGTAGAGGATCACTAATATTTCCTTTCCTCAGGTGGATCGCTTCGAGAACTTGGTGAACCAGCTGGGACTCGCGGGTCAGGTGATCGACTACGTGAAGCTGGACGTGGAGCTGTCGGAGGTGGACTTCCTGCAGGATATGCTCCTTAACTCTCCACACGTCCTCAGGAACATCAAGCAGATCGCTATGGAAGTTCATGATGACTATTTCAAAGGTTAGATGTCTTAATTTTACGCTAGCACTCGGGTATTTTACGCAAGCACTCGGGTATTTTACGCAAGCACTCGGGTATTTTACGCAAGTACTCGGGTATTTTACGCAAGCACTCGGGTATTTTACGCAAGCATTCGAATATTTTACACAAGCATTCGATTATTTTACACAAGCACTCGAGTATTTTACGCAAGCGCCCGAACTATTATATGCAAGTACTCTAGATATTTATTCTAAGTGATACAGCGTATAACTATTATTTAAATGTTGCAGTGATTATATTTTTCTTAAACCAAATTCTTAATGATGAGTAATATGGGAGATAAATTTCAATGATGAATTCAGGAATCTGAGAACAGCAGAGATTCCACACAGATTTATAGTAAATAATAGGTCACAAATGTATGTAATAACTGATTACACACTATTTTTTAATGGGCTATGCTGAGGATTCGTTCTTATTTTGACTTTGAATTTAATGAGAGCTGTCCAATGTTTTCTGTGATGACACTTGCAACAAACTATCAGAGAAAGTCCTGTGAGCATACATCTCGGCTTGCCATCGGTGCACACGACTCAACACAAGAAAGGGTTGTGTTGAAAGGGCCACAGTGCCACCACCGTGGCACTGTGGCCACGGTGGTGAGCACTGTGAACCGGCGTTTTTTTGTTCTACCTCAGACGTGGCCACACATTCACAATGCTAATCAGCATATATAGTTACATTGTCTTCTGTCCTGCATGGACACGGTTAGAAATCTGTTAAACATATAGTTCAGTGATTTATTGAACAATCAACCACAGAAGGTGATTGTAGTACTTTTATAGTCTAATCTAACTTACATAAAAGCCGGCAAGTGCGCATGGTCGCGGATAGAGTTCTGTTGCTCGTGGTCTTGGCCCGCACCTGGACAAGTGTTGTCTGGGGTCATTCAACTGTGCTTGTTGGAAAATGTAGACTTAATGAGTTAGAAGACAGTGTCGGTTGACGTCCAGAAGCTCAGTGTTTCCTTACATGTGGGTGCGTGACGTTAGTAGTGGAGAGCGGCCTTGCATTGTCTAATATAAACTCTCAGCAGTTTCCTTTATATATGTTCTTCTATAACTACTACCATTCTACCGTGAAATAAAAACAATAATGCATTACTTATAGCTTTTAAACATGATACGCAATCCAACATAGTGCGAAAGGCTTTATTTATATAAGGTTTTTATTGTAAACTTAGTTTTAATCAACATTTTTGGTACATTATACAATAAACAACGGCTTTATATGTTTTTGTTTTTCTAGGTGACCTGAGCCAGACTAGCAGACAACAGGTGTTCTGGCCCTACTTCATGCTGCTCCAGTGTCAAGACTTCCGACTGGTCCAGTCCCGTGACGCCAATTCAGGACGGTGGCGAGAGGTGGTGTGGGCCCGGGAGGTCGACTGGTAGCCCCCGTCCTCCAGCGGGAGGTGGTGTGGGCCCGGGAGGTCGACTGGTAGCCCACGTCCTCCAGCGGGAGGTGGTGTGGGCCCGGGAGGTCGACTGGTAGCCCCCGTCCTCCAGCGGGAGGTGGTGTGGGCCCGGGAGGTCGACTGGTAGCCCCCGTCCTCCAGCGGGAGGTGGTGTGGGCCCGGGAGGTCGACTGGTAGCCCCCGTCCTCCAGCGGGAGGTGGTGTGTGGGCCCGGGAGGTCGACTGGTAGCCCCCGTCCTCCAGCGGGAGGTGGTGTGGGCCCGGGAGGTCGACTGGTAGCCCCCGTCCTCCAACGGGAGGTGGTGTGGGCCCGGGAGGTCGACTGGTAGCCCCCGTCCTCCAGCGGGAGGTGGTGTGGGCCCGGGACGTCGGGCCCACACCACCTGGTTTTTATTGAAAATTAAAACAGAAGGAAGGTACAATTATAAATTAAGTTCATAATTGTTATTTTGTATTTAAAATCAAAACACAATAAAAAAAGCTTACAGTAAGTTGGTTCTCATTAAATAAACAACAAAACTATATTGTTTATTTATTTATTTTATATATATATATATATATATATATATATATATATATATATATATATATATATATATATATATATATATATATATATACAAGATACAGTGGGGTTATGAGAATACATAGCATTGATTTTTTACATTCTTGTGAAGCCACGAATACGCATAGCGTTTCTCTATGCGAGATCAAAAACTCTATGCGATAAAAGGTCCTTAATCTAACAGATAATATTAAGTAGGTATTCCATTCTCGAACCGTGGACCCCACCCGTGAGGCCGTAGTCCTGATCAACTGGGCTATATAAGTAGTCTTAATAAGAAAAGTTTCCAGAAGCAGCATCCTGCTGCCAAACTGGCAGCTTTTATTAAGTAGGTAATTTTTAGCAAAACTGAAAAATGTTAATTGGTACATTGCAAGAAAGTTTGAAGAACATTAGTAGGTACATTATAGTAAAATTTGAGGATTATCAACAGTCGATTACACATTGTAGCATAATTCGAGGATTATTTTTAGGTACATTGTAGTAAAATTTGCATTCAACATATAGTAGTAGGCATCCATCAGTCTCAAGAGACTATGGAGTTGCGCTCTGGTTGTCGGTCTAGCGTGGCAGGGTAGGTTGATATGGAGAAGCTGTTACCCATGCAGCAGGTTCCTCCCCTCTCCACGGCGCCGAGAGTCTCCAAGGAAAGGCAAACGCCAGTACGATTGGTTCCAGCGCCGTTACAGGAAGCTGTGAGCTCCGCAGTTGACCTCGAAGTTGGTGAAAGAAGGAACAGGGACTCCAAACCCGGAGACCGCCGTGTTCGGGGCCGGAGAAGAACCACCTCATCAAGGGCAAGAACTACCCCAGCCTCCTGAAGCAGAGCCTGGGGCCGCACGAGCCCCAGGAGGTGGACGTCCGAGTTCCGCACCTACGGCTTCCAGAGATCGCCATAGCCTTCTTTCACCCGAGGCCGGCAACCATGATATATCATCTTGTATCATGTTTGCGAGGCCGGCGTCCTTCAAGACCAAGCAGAAGGAGTGATAATTATTAAATACAACAATTATTATTATAATAATAATTATAATAATATAATTAATTAATAATTATCACTCTTCCTTCTGCTTGGTCTTGAAGGAAGCTAGCCTCGCAACCATGATATAAGATGATAGCAATGACTACAATAGTGATTACAGGCTATCCATGCCCGTGCTACCTCTTGGGTGGCTTAATTTATTTATTTTATTTATTTATTTATTTATATATATACAAGAAGGTACATTGGGTTTGTGAGAATACATTGGATAGTACAGTATTTACATTCTTGTAAAGCCACTAGTACGCACAGCGTTTCGGGCAGGTCCTTAATCTAGCAGATAATCTTTACAGTATCAATCTTTATCAATCAATCTACAATGGTGAAGTTGTATGGTTTAGGCACATATGTTGGGGGAGTGGGTAACACAAGATAAAGTGCGAGTTTGAAGCACTAGATAGGAAACTATGAGGATGAAATTAGGTACTTTTTTAGTTTTACTTCTGAATAAAGCATATAGGTTGAACAGCTTTTTAATTCGTTAGAGAGTTCCATAGACTAGGTTCCTTTACACATATTTCTGTCCCCGTCGAGGCCACTAGAGATGATGAACCTCAGGTAAGTAAGTAATTATCAAAAGAAGGCACCAAACGTCAGGTAAATTAATTAAGGTAAAGTTTCTAATACAATGTGGAGTGTCCCCTGGCGGCGGGGTGCCCAACCCAGCCAGAGGCGCCACTCCTCCAGCACAACCTGAGACACCTCCCGCACACAGTTGACAGTCAGTAAATACTGCGGGTTGTTCCGGGAGGTTCACTTCTTGTTATGAAGATCAGCTGATCACCGGAGCGGCCTGATAAACATTGTGTAACACAGGTGGAGGCTGGGGTATGTCCCGGTGGCTTCTAACTCAACAACAACAGCCATAAGTCCGGCCTAGTGTTAAGTACTAGGCAGCAGGAACAACCACTGTCTGTTAAAGGAGAAATACAGTATCTCGCAATTGTTAATTGGGAAATGCACAGGGGCCGAGTAACGTGGAATTCTGAAAGGTGGTGTACATATTTGTGTTCAGATTACACGGTAGTTTAATGTTAATGTATATTTCTTAATACAAAGAATCTGATAGCTGCAATTACACTACAGGTACAGTGTATATATATATTTTTGAAGGTACAAATAATGGGTGCCTGTGTACCAAGGTGGGTGTAGCTCCTGGCTGGCCTTGGCGAGGGTACCGTCAAGTGGTCTACACCCTGTGACTAGCAGCTTTATTCATAATAGGATTCATATGGTGGAATAGTTTTATGTACAGTATACTGTACGGTATTTACACTAACTTCTGTTGGCTACTGTTTTCTTATTCAAAGGCAATAGAATTACTGAAGTGAAATAAAAAAAATTGGTATTTAGTACTGATACTAAATATAATTTTATGCTGTGTATTAATGGCATTATGCATTGTACTCGTCGTACCTATGTATCCTCCACTGTTCATGTATGTGTGTACACACCTAAATAAAATAGTATACTTGAAGCTAATATTTAAATGATTGGAAACCAAAAATGGTTATATAACTGGTCATATGGCACATGGTCATATAACTACAGCATATATATTGATCATTTGTTTTGTGTTGCACCTTCTAAGCACTATATATATATAGTGCATTTGTGCATAATACATTAGTTTTATTTAGAATAAAAAATTACAATTATAAATACTGTATTATAATATTGATATTTAATTTTGGCTCTTTTAACTGTATGTTGGTAGTCTTTGGTGTCCCAACACTGGTGCTACTCTTCACCAGTGCAAATCTTTTATGGAATTTAACATTTACATTAATATTCCATAGACTTGTAATTCTCTGCATTAATAATTTGATATAAATATTAAATCTTGTAATTTTATATATATTTGGGAGTATTTAAAAACCACAGGGTACTATGTACTGTTATTTATATTTTGGATATATGTGATGTACAAGTAGTTACTAAACTCGCTTCATTTGACAATTAAAAAAAAATCTGTTGAAATTACGTAAAAGGCGTAAAGTTGTTCAGAGAATACTACAGTTTTCTGCTGCTTGCATTTCTGTAGTAATTATAAATAAGTTGCTAAATTTTTCACTTGCAGTATCATATGCCAGCATGCTATTACAGTACTGTAGTGTTAAAAGAGTTGCCTTCCTTTTGAAATATAGTAGTTTAAATAAATTTTTGCTTTTGATCATTGAAATAAATTTCCATGAATAAAAATTGGTGATTTGCTTTGCTAATCTTTAATGTGATAATCATATCAACATTAGGATCAGCAAGCAAGTATTGATCTGGTTTCTTCTGGCTTGGCTCTAGCCTTGGTGGTTTCCAAGCTTATGGTGTTTGGAAGTTTTGGCACTGTAATTACTTAAGTGTAGTTAAAGGATGAGAGCTACGCTCATGGTGTCCCATCTTCCCAGCACTCTTTGTCATATAAAGCTTTGAAATTACTGACGGTTTTGGCCTCCACCACCTTCTCACCTAACTTGTTCTCACCTAACCTAAATTCATTACACAGGATCTTCCAGATCGAAACCATACTGTCTGATATTATATTGTTTTTCTCCAGGTGTTCTACCCATTTAGTTTTAATTATTTTTTCAAATATTTTGACTATTACACTCGTCAATGATACAGGTCTATAATTGAGGGGGGTCTTCCCTGTGGCCACTTTTGTAGATTGGAATGATGGTAGCCTTTTCCACACATCAGCTACAGCTCCTTTACACAGGGATGCCTGAAAAATCAGTTGAAGTGGAATGCTGGTGCACATTCTCTCAGAACTCATGGTGAAACTCCATCTGGACCAATTGCTTTGTCCTTGCTTAGCTTCTTGAGCATTTTTTTCACTTCGTCTCTAAACACCTCTATGTGCTCTGTTGTTCTCCGGAATTCTTATTGTGTCTGGTTCCCTGAAGATTTCATTTTGTACAAACACACTTTGGAACTTTTCGTTTAATGTTTGTGTTTAACAAAATTTGGCAAACAGAACTGGGACTCACTTTTGTCTGGATTACTCAAAGGTCTGGCGGGTCTGGATTTGCACCCTCTTACAGTACAGTACTTTGATTTTGAGGACATGTTGGTCTTTAATTTTTAATTTAATAACTTACTCCTTAGTTCCCATTAAACTGGTTTCCTGGTTGCTTGCTAGTACTGTACTATATATTCGAAAAGTTTGATGTTGGAAAGTCTTCTAGTTCCTGGGGTTCTGGAACTTTGATTCTCCAAATTCTGGTCCCTAGATTGGGTTTTTTCCTGCATGTTGGTTTTGTTTTGCCTTTGGTTTGTCCTCTGCCCTTTGCTCTACATTTCAAGTGTCCTGGTTGGGCTTTGAACTCGATGCCCCTTGGTCTTACCACATTTGAGTTGCACTTTCAGCTTTGGCTTGTGGGGTTCCCTCAAGGCCCAACAGTTCCTTCTTCATCCATAGATCAACCTTCCTGCTTTTCTATCTCAGACCTTTGGGCCTTGCCTTTGTGAGATGAACATCTGGAAGCTACTGAAGAGGCCCCTCCTAGGAATAAAGCATTGTTTTGTATATGATAAAACACCCTTTTCTTGTGGAGCTCTTAGAAGCTCCAGACCCCTGCCCTGTTCCCTTCTTCATTGTTGGGTGGTGGGATTCATTTCAAGTTTCTTGTGAGTTTAGGGGTGTGAGCTAGCTTGAGCTTCAGGTGACTTGGGTCGCCACCTAGTGGCTGTGAGGAGCAACGTGGCTAGTGTGCTTACATCCAGGCAATATTCGTTTGCTTTGTTATTTTTGGATTATATATTTCTATTCAGAAGTTGCTTGTTTCATTGTGCTTAAGGTTTCTGGTGGGGTTTTTCTTGGTTTTGGGTAGATTCTTAGATTTTCAACCTCCCTTTGCCTCACAGAGTGAACTAGATTCTGGTCCTGGTTGGTGGTAGACTACATCAGAGAATGGTGGTTTTATTACATTCAATGCCTGATACTTTTGTAAACAGCTAGGTAACAAATTTTGATTTGTAACAGCCCATTTCATATTAACTCATTGACCTACTGATCAATTTGCTCTTGATGCCTTTTTTTTTTTTTTTTAAGATCTGAGTCATAATTAAATGTAAGATAATCATTAATGGTTCATTATATTCAATTATTCCAGATGATGTCTCGAATATTATTAAGTCGCCTTCATGTGCTTAGCCGAATTTTGGCGAAGCCTTGTATTCATGGAAATCCAGTTTCTGGCATATATGTGAATCTTCATCAAAGTTCAGGTTTGTCGAGTTAATAGTGTTAAAATATTATTTACTGTATATCTTTATTATACCCTTTTATCCAATTTTTATACTTTAATTATGTCTTCCTTTATTCTTTTTCCTTGTAGAGAATGCCACTAACTTTTTTTAATTCATCTTCTTGAAGGGAGGTTTCTAATTCTAGGGGGTTAAGTTTCTTATCTTTCTATGCATTCAAGTGAATTTATGTCCATTTAATAGTACGGAGACCAAAACTGAACTGCATAATTTCCATGAGGTCTAACAAGTGCAAGATAAAGCTGAAGAAAGATATTAAATGCCTTATTGCTAAAATGCTTCTAGAAATAAATCCCAGTATCCTATTTGCTTATTTCCATAACTTTTTAATGTCTCGTGTCTATTTTAATAGGTAAGACTCTTACCTATCTTTTCAACACTTAAGATCTTGCAGTTATGTATAGATACACTGTCTAGTTGAAATTCAACTTACTTGGAAAATTGTGGGAAGTTGCCCCTTCCTTCTCGAGCATGGAGGTAGTCGAGTCATCTAGTCCCGCTAGGGATACGTAGCTTTCTTCTTCACAACCACATTCTTCCTATGATCCATTTACCAGGTTTTGGATACTCTGAGTTCTGTTCCTAATGCTTGGCGGTGGTCTAGTAGGGCTTCTTATCTTAAGGTTATCTTGAAATGATTTCGGGGCTTAGCGTCCCTGAGGCCCGGTTCTCGAGCAGGCTTCCTTTTTGTTACTCGTCCCCAGGAAGCAGCCCGTCTAGTAGCTGTCTAACTCCCAAGTACCTATACTGCTAGGTGAACAGGAACATCAAGGTGAAAGAAACTCTGCCCATTTGTTTCCGCCTCCACCGGGGATTGAACCCGGAACCTCAGGACTTTGAATCCCAAGCGCTGTCCACTCGGCTGTCAGGTTCCCTTAAAGGTGTGGTGTGGCCCCCAGCCCATGTGGCTGGGGCCACACCTGCTATTACTCAGGGTAAGCCCTCACGGTTCCAGTTTCCCGTGCTGTTGCATTTCTTCCATGGTGTGCTTATTCTGCTTATAGACCCTGCTCGTTCCCGTTACTGAAAGGTGACGCTCCTCGTGATTCACATTGGCCCTTTCACTGTTTGCCCCTTTGACAATGCTATGGGGGGGAGGGGGGTTGTTGTCAGCTGTGCTGACTCCTGCGAATTTTGGGTGGTTTTCCTTGGCTTTCAGTGAAGTTTGTTAGTTCCACCCACATTTTTGGGATCGGAGCTTGCAAATCAGCTTTCTTTCCCTCTGCTGCATCAAGTCATTATGATGTAGTTCAACATGGGCATGATCAAATTGACCTCATCTTTGTTGGGTGTTCCATTTGTTCCTGGTCCCCAAGAGGGATATATTGGACATGGAGTTTATCCTCGATCTTTCAGGTCTGATAAACTTCATTCCCTGTTCAACGTTGACTGCTGCATAACCTCTTTTGCTTAAGTTCGTGTGGTTCTTCAACCAGGCACAGTACTTTACTGGTGTCCCTGCATATCTATAATGCATACTAATGTGTTCCTTTACATTCAGGGATCAAGAACTGGTTAGGTTTCATGGTTGGGTATTGTGCTTACCACTTTCAGTTTGTGCTGAGATTGGGGAAGGTGTGGATTTATATTTGTAAGAATACAGTATTTAGTTATCTAGTATGCATTATGAGATGAGTAAGCTTAATATTCCAAATATATTTCCTAGTTATTTGTATCATGAGATATATCTAAAATATGACATCATATCATATGATATATGACACATCATATCTGACATGACACATGTATGGATACCCTCTGTGACTGGCTGCAATAAAGAAATACTGTACAAGTTATAGGAAGAGATGCCATGGGAATAATTTTTTGTTTTGCAGACTCTACAGTGGTTAGTATTGGAGGCATAACAAAGCGACTACAAGAGCCCAAACATCCAGAGCTTGTACCTGTTGGATACTGTAAGGTTTTTTTTTTTTTTTAAGTGCCATTCTTACTACATACTCTGAAATGCCTTTTTGATTTATCAGTAATTTTCCCCTCTCATATGCTATATATCCTTTTTAAGTCTTATGGTAAATTTTTAGATTTGGAGTTTTATTAAAATGCTTGGAATACTAGTTCCGTTTGAATTAGATAGGAATAAGATTGATATGCAAAGAAAATGAAGATTATTTATTTGTAATTATTTTGTATGCAGTATCTGAGAAACTTCCTCAGTCTGTCCTCAAGCACTTAAGATGGATGCTACAAAAGGATCAGATAGGGCAAGATATTTTCCTGATTGGTCCTCCTGGTCCACTTAGGAGATACCTGGCACTCTTATATTTACAACTTACTAAAAGAGAAGTGGAATTTGTTACGCTTACTAGAGATACAACTGACACTGATCTCAAGCAGAGGAGAGAGATTAGGGGAGGAACATCGTTCTATCATGATCAGGTAAGAGACTTTGGCTGTTTAATATTTTTTGTATTCCTAAAACTTAGTGTTACATGAGAAGGTACTGCAGTCATACCCAGTAGGTGTTAAGGTTCATGTAAATTAAATAATAAAAACAAATGCATTTGACCGTTGCAGTGTGAAAATATGGACAAGTATTAAAGTAAACTTGAGCAAGAAATACAACAAATTTACTTCAAATAAAGAAACAACAAATGAATGACTTCAAGCTTGACTTACAATAATCTTGGCTGTTACAAAATAGGAAATAATTAAAAGAACACATGAAATTTAAATTTACTTTAAACACTATAAACAAGATATTGTGTGTCCTTTTGAACTATACTGGACACCAAACTCCACGAACTGGTCACAAAATGACTTGGAGGTGGATCATGGTCAGCTAGCAGTGATGAAAACACCCATAGAGGACCTGGAGAGACTGGTTTAAGGTCCTGCCCGATATATTGCAGTCTCCGTGGTGTAGTGGTAAGACACTCGCCTGGCGTTCCGCGAGCGCTATGTCATGGGTTCGTATCCTGGCCGGGGAGGATTTAATGGGCGCAATTCCTTAACTGTAGCCTCTGTTTAACGCAACAGTAAAATGTGTACTTGGATGAAAAAACGATTCTTCGCGGCGGGGGATCGTATTCCAGGGACCATAGGATTAAGGACTTGCCCGAAACGCTACGCGTACTAGTGGCTGTACAAGAATGTAACAACTCTTGTATATATCTCAAAAAAAAAAAAAAAAACAAAAAAAAAAAAAATATACCCCTCCTGGTGACATAAAATCTTGTCAACGTTACTCTAAACGAGGAGCCGGAGACATAATGACCGCCAGTGCAGATGGTGAGGGGGGGGGGAGGGGTCTTGTCTGGCTAGAACGTCTCCCACTGTCTGGGATGCCAGAACATGCGTAGATGTTGAACTTATGTACTTGCTGGTGATACATTTTTTTTGTGACAAAGATGTCAACAATGAAGGTGAGAGGAAAGAGGCAGTTTCTGCAGGTGAATTATGTGACATTAGTTACTCCCAAGTTTAAATTCTGTTCACAAATCATTAAAAACATTGAGGTATGATGGCATTATTGAAGATACATAACCATAGTACTGTATACAAAATAATAAATAATAGGCTTGTAAAAAAAAGGGTGGAGTAAATACCTGTCTATTTGAACAGACTATTCAATGCTTAGTAGCAAATTACCGTTTGTTGAGGTCTCATGGTGTGCGATTACTCAAGCCTCTTGCTTGCCATTCCTTGATTTTATAGTCACTACAATCCTGCCTTCTTCCTCATCTGTCTTCATTCCTTCTATCCTATCCCAGTTCCTTGTCTTCATATTCTTGAGGTCTACATCTTCAAGAACAGGAGGTCATAACCTCAAGTTAAGGAAACAAAGCTGCTGAAAAATATTAGAAAGTTCTCTTTTGCAGACAGAGTAGTTAGAACAAGTTAAGTGAGATGGTGGTAGATTCCAAAGCAGTCAGCAATTTCAGTGTCATATGACAAAGAGTATTGGGAAGATGGGTTAATACAAGCATAGCTCTTGTCCTGTAACTACACTTAGTTAATGGCTCTTAGGTAATTAGCCCAGTGACTATCAGTGTTTTTCTTGATCTAGTGATCAGTGTAGTTTTCCCAATTATAAAATCATTCTTGAGTTTCAAGGTTTCCTTATTTCTTGGTATGCTATATAATCTGGACACAGTAGTGAGAAATGCATGGGCTTGACTTGATATTAACCAGTGATGTGAGGGTCTCATTCATGGGTGAGTTATTTGAAGAGAAATTTAATGTATGGGTAAACTTGGTAATGTCTAATAGCAGGTGAACAAATTATATATCCTGACCAGTTTAGGAGGTACATTAGCTACGATATTAGTGACTAAAATTGAATTAAGGTAGGTTCACTGATGTAGGTTTATTGCAAAGTGTGGACTTAATATTTGCCAGATTCCAGTGTTTTTTCTAATGAATACATATACTGTATTTTCATATTTCAAAGCAGAAGGTGTATACTTTTGTCACATATCTTGGCGATGTCAGTCATTCCTTTACATCAAAATCTGGTACAGTACAAGATACCTTCATCCCTCAATGTAGACTAATTTGTATATGTATTTTGAAAGTGAATGTAAGTAGGAAGTACTTCATCAAGATGATAGCCATGTCAGCATGCAAGTGGTTTTGGTGTTACAGTCAAATCTTTGGTATTAAAGTAATATAATCTGTTTAATTACAAAAATTTCAATAGATGGTTTGTAATGTACCATCTTTCTTTGACTCGTATTAAAAAAATGAATGTAGGATTTGTATGAATTTTCAGAGTGCAGTACGAGCAGCTACTGAGGGACGTGTGTTAGTTCTTGAAGGCATTGAGAAGGCAGAGAGAAATGTATTGCCAGTTACTCAATAACCTGCTGGAGAATCGAGAAATGCAGCTTGAGGATGGCCGGCTCTTAATTTCAAGCAGCAGATACGACAAACTACTTCAGGCAAGTTTCACAATACCAGAATATAGTACTGTACAGTACTATGAAAAACTTGTGTATTATCTCTGTACCTGCAGTTTTTGTTCTCTGGTCCATGAGAGACATGTCACCAGACATCAGTGGCAATATACTCATTTAGCCTGGTTTGCTTAGTGTGCTCTCATGTAATCTGACATTTTTTTACTTTTTTCATCCACAATGTTTTTTCCTGTCAATCAATCAAAACTATTTTGTCTGTCTTAGAATTTCTCTGTAGTAGTCCTAATTCCACATCCTTTCCATTTACCTGCACCATTGTAAAGAATGATATACTGTATCAAATAATTGACTACAAACCCTACACCTGATAGCTTGGGCTATCTCTACTATCCTGCCTTTTTCCTTACTATGGCCGTATATTCTGTCCTTCCCAGTTATTAATATTGTATACCTCTTTTAAATGATTGGCAATGACCAGATTTCTAAGCTTATTTGCTAATCTGTTATCTACCCAATGCCATTGCACCAGGCATCTAAGACTATCTCACTGCCTTTTGGGAGCAGGGATGAGAATCTTGCCAAGCTGAGGGTGTCAAAAGACAATAAACACTGAGGAAAACCTACCCAAAAAGAGAGCAAAAAAAAAAAAAATATATATATATATGCTCGGTATCCTAAATATCTTTTTGTAGTGCTAGTTAACCAAGGGGTCTGGTACTGCCCAGCACTACGTTCTCAAGCTTGAGCAAACATCTAAAGCCCATGAGTTAGCATGAGAACCGGGAGGGAAAAGGGGGAGCTTCTTGGGGGTACCCAGAAGTGTGTTTTATTATAGTCCATAATATTCTGCATATACAAATCCTTAAGAAGAAACATGTGACAATAAGATCAGAAAAACTTAAAGGGGCTTACCTATGAACATCAAAGTCCTGGATGCCAGACCCAAGTTTATAAGGAGACATTGTTTACACTACAGCAGCAGCTTAAAAATAGCTGTATCAGCTCTGCCTGCTCTCCAGTGATTTCTTGTCTGGATAGAAGGGGTTTCTTCATTTTCTTCCTCTGTGGGGTGAGGTTGAATATGTGGTTCCATGTCTTGTTTCTTGAGATTTGGCTCTCGACATGGAAACTATGTGGCTCGTGTCTTGCGTTCTTACAGGTGGTGTGTCTTCCATGCCATTGCCTTAGTGTGGAAGGCTGATGATGCATTCTATCGTTGGTATATTTTTAGACACATTTGGCTACTCTACAATACTGGTAGTTCTCTTATTTGCATGAAACCTGCTGCTGCTGTATGTGGCCACATTCTCAATTAACAGGGTTTTCGCTGTGGTTGTTTTTCATCTGGACTTGAGTCAGTGGGTATTCTCGTCATTCCCTCTAGGCTGGAAGCTGCTGCTTGTGTTTTTTCTGGTTTAGAGTCTTTTGCTGGCGAGATGTTCCCCTTTGCTTCCATGGTGGCCAACACTTCAATAAATTCTGGCTTTTCAGGCCTGTATGTTTGAGCTTGCTTGTTTTTCTGCAGCTCTGCTTCTTTCAGGGGTTCAGTCCAAGGTAGTTTTCTCATTAATTCAGGGTTTTGTGCTGTTCATCTATTGGCTTTTAGCATCACATTTCCTGGTGTTTTGTGTGTTCCTTTTTCTCATTCCAGTTTCTGCTTCTCGAGTTTGTTTCTGGTCTCCGTGCGGTTTCCTGGTTTTCCCTCCCATCCTTCTTTTTTCTGTGTTCCCTTTGTTTTATAATTGTCTGCTGGTGCTCCATTTGCTGTATCTGGTTGTATTCACTTAGTTGTGCTTGTGGGGGTTGAACTTTAGCCCTTTGGTCCCAGTTGTGGTGGTCTGCCTTTTCTTGCTTGTCCCTCGAGCTGCTCCAGGTACCGTTTACTTTGTCCTTGGTTTCTTGTTTTGGGGCCCATTTGTCTTCGGTAATCTGTTGTTATTTTGTTGCTCTGGTCTGTGGGTGTGTCAGTGTGTGGCTCTGTCCACCTTTTCTGACTTGACTTTGTGCTTGTGGGTTTTGGCGCTCTCTCCTGCACTGTGCCAAATGTCCATGCCATTGGATAGGGTTACCTGCAGCTGTTCTCCCTTTCTTTGGGGGCTACTGGCTGTTGCTCTCCTTTGCCCCTAGTGAGTCCTGTGTTTTTGTTGTGCTTTCCATGGTAGCTCCAGGGAATCATGAGCAGCCACTCCCAGAAATCCAGTACTGAATTTAATCAAATGCCTTTTTCTGGTGGGATACTCGGTGGCTCCCTGTTCCCGCCATCCCCCCTTTTGAGCTTTGACACATATCTGATGCCTTTTCCTGGTTGAAGCATGAGCTGCTGGATCTGCCACCTGGTAGTGGAAACGTGTAACTAGCAGTGATAATAACATAACCATTGTGTCATTGTTACTATTTTCCTTGCAGCTGTGTGTTTTAGTGTGCTCTACCTTTCTGGTGAATTTTCCTTTTTTGTTTAAAGTGATGTGTCCCTTGCTCCCTGAGCTTCTTGGAGACAACCAGATTTTTTCTCTGAGCTCCAGTAAGTGTTTGACTCTCAAGCACCTAGTGTACTATGTGTAGGACTTTCCAGATAGCTAGCACCAAGGAGCCACCTAGAGGCCCACCAGAAAGAAGCATCTCATTACATTCAATGCTAGAGTTTTACAAATACAGGGGTATATTTATATATATGGTATAATTTAAAGAAGAGGGCAGTTTTTTCTGAACCATCGTAATCTTCAAAAACCTTGGATAACAAGATTTTATTGAAGGCTGAACACCACGAGTGTGACTTTCATCCTATAACTACACTTAGGCATAACTACACTCACTACACACACTATAACTGCACTCACACGAATAAATGCTGCAGAGACATAGCACAGAATAATGTACCAAGTTCCATTATCTGGCTTCAAGTCTAAATACCTTCCTAATATAACTGAATACATTAAACCAAAAAAAGGGGTCTGTATTTTTAACACACATGAAAACTGATTGTGTTAATTCTCTGCACAATCAAAAGTCAATTGTATTTAGATCTGAAATATGCTAATGGAGGTACTTTGTTAATTTTTGCCTCGGGTGTGTGCAATAAATGTAAATATTTTTTTACAGGAGCATTCACAATCAGAATTGGACAGAATGCGTTTAGTACGAGTTAGTAAAGATTTTAGAGTTATTGCTCTAGGACTGCCCTCGCCACCTTACCAGGGTTACCCTCTTGATCCTCCATTAAGATCAAGATTTCAAGCTAGAGAAATATCCAATCTACCTTTCAAGGTAAGTAATTATATAATGTATATTAACATTAAATATTGATATTAATTCATTTTGTCAAGGACAGAAAGCCTGTGTATATATTCACCTAGTTGTGCTTGCGGGGGTTGAGCTCTGCTCTTTCAGCCCGCCTCTCAACTGTCAATCAACTGTTACTAACTACTAATTTTTTTTCACCCCCACACATACCCCCAGGAAGCAGCCCGTAACAGCTGTCTAACTCGCAGGTACCTATTTACTGCTAGGTAACAGGGCATCAGGGTGAAAGAAACTCTGCCCATTGTTTCTCGCCGGTGCCAGGAATCGAACCCGGGCCACAGGATTACGTGTCCAGCATGCTATCCACACAGCCACCGGCGGCCCCAGATTGTGTGTGTGTATGTTTATGTACTGTATGTACTGTATGTGTATTCAGTGGCACCTCGACTTAAGATTGCCCCGACTTACGATAATTTTGAGTTACGATATAAGTTTTTTCGAAAAATGCGACTCGACTAACGATATTTGTTGGTACACGTTTGGGTCGACTGAGCGCATGGTTCACGGTCATGCGGACTGACTTGCCTCAGTTTACTAGAGCCGCCTGCTTAGTGACAATCACGCTTATAAGAAATTCCATTTTGTGGTGATATTTTGCTTTTTGAACATAAAACTGATTATTATATATCACCCCATGGGTCCCAAGAAAGTCAGTGGTAAGGTTCAACATATGAAAACACATGTAAGAATGACCATAGAGGGGGAAAAAAAAAAAAAAGAGATCATATGTAAACATGAAAATGGTACTTGTGTTGTTGAACTAGCTAGCAGTAGCAGTACAACAAATCTTCAGAGGAGGAGGAGGAGGAGGAGGCAGCATTAGAGGATGTCCCTTCCTCATTAATTAAGAAAATGTGTGCAGTATGGGAAGAACTGCAAAGTTTTGCTGAAAAGAATCGCCCAGATAAAGCTGTAACAGGCCGTTGCATTGATGTTTTTAATGACAATGTGATGCCTCACTACAGACAAGTGTTGGAAAGAAAGGAAAAACAATCTTCAATGGAACGATTTCTAGTGAGAAAATCGAGCAGTGAGGCATAACTGGGTCCTAGTGGTACTGGTATGTAGGCAAAATGTGCCAGTGTGTGTACCCCAGAGAAGTCATTTGAGAAGTCATTAATCATTTTGAGACCAAGAACACTAGTCAATATGAATAAATTGCATATACAGTACATCTATATTAATTCTGAGGCCTGTAATATGTACCCTCATTAATGAAATTGCCTTCCAATCAAAATTATTGACCCATGCTCCATATTTATATACATGAACATTTTTTACACCAAATTCATAAATACTGTATAACTTACAAAAATAACATATCATAATAAAGTCTCTTAAACATTTTGTAAGGTGCTTAGCAGAGACCTAAGTGCAGCAGTGTTTGTCTTGACATGCACCAAGAGGGTAGAGCGTTGTAGTGTTAACAATAGTGTATCCTCCAATAAATAACTTTATCTTTAGCTATAAACATAACCTATTAATTTATTTTGCACAGTTGTAACATGATAGGTAAATGAAACCATATTAAAAGCATGAATAATATATTTGTAATGTGTGTGTGTGTGTGTGTGTGTATATATATATAATTACCGTATATATAATCTTTACCTTGATCTTTATAACGCGTGTATAACCCATTTGAACTTTGAACTCGCAAAATCATTTTGTAGCTTAAAATGAAATATATAGGGTAAACTCTTACACTGCTTTAGAATGTAACTGCTCTTGGGTAGTTTTTCTTTTTAGTTTGGGTACAAGAAAGACGAGTAGTCAGAATAGTACGTGATGTTTATCAGCAATAATTCAATCAGCAATAGGATATTTCTTAGAAATATCTAACCTTAGTACATTGAAATAATTTCTCAAAAGCTAGACTAAAATAGACGTGAAGCTGAAGGTTAAGGCATTAACTCTTTGCACCATGCAAGTAATGTTGAGCTTTAAGCTCTTGAGAATACCTGTAGTTATAGAAATTTAGAAGTAACTATAAAGCAATTAGAAAATCCAACGTTGAATGTTTTGAGACTTGTCTTTCTGGTGGGTCGCTCACTAGCTTCCCAGTGCTACAACCTGTAAGCAGTCAAGCAATGGAGTGTTCATCTTCAGGAACTAAGTTTGTCATGATAATGATAAAATATATAAAGAATCCATATGCTGTTGACGAGGTTGTTCATAATGCCCAAAATATATAGTTTTCCTAGAAAATGGCAAGTCATTACTTTCAACGCTTGATTTTTTTGGGGTATGACTGCTGTTAAACCAATTTATTCTATTTAAAAAGCTGTTTGTTTACAAATGAGACAATATTGCAACTTTGATTGGAATATATATTAATTTAGTGTATATGATGATGTAAACAGTCACTAGGGAGTGGTGGTATGAATATATGGACATGTATAAAAATACTAAGGATACGACTCTCGATCATAATACAGGTACAGTATATCATTTGCCTTTTAATGTACAATAAGTTATAATTTGTGGTTTTGTTCATTGCAAAACTAATTTGTACCTATTACTTCATTTTCCCAGCAGTATGATGGCCACCCATCTTTTGAGTTTCACAGATGTATTTGAAATGGTACAGCAGCAGAAATGTCTAGTGTTTTTATACATTTCATGCTATTTATATGAGAAGAAAAAGGGAATGGAATAAACTGTGCACAGTATCCAGACAGAGGATACTTCATTGCTGGATAATTAGTTCTGGACGATCTTGATTGGGATGTGGATACTGGAAAATAAAAGAAAAGCATATTATAAAAATTACCTCTGTGAATAAAACGAGTATTAAAGATGCATGACACTATTCAGTTCTGCCACCCCATGAGGTGAACAGAGGTTGAGCTTGTTGGTGGAGCACTCTGCATTAATGTTTTAAATTATGAAGCTGTTACTGTCATATTTTTTTTAGGGTTTGCAAATGATTTGACTGTAATATAGTAAAAAAATCCTATATAAATTTAGAGATTGGAGAGAATCTCTCTCTCTCTCAACAAAAAATTGAATGAGCTTACTTTAACGTCTTATTGTCATAATAAGCATTTCCTCTCCCATTGATGGATGCATTGGCTCCAAAAATAACATCTTTTGTAATTGTTTCTGGAAAAACACCTTCCCCTTCTGTTTTTATTTCTTCAAGAATTTGTGATTTAAGAGGAGCATTGAACCAAGCTGGGGCTGTGTGGAACCAGGCTGGTGGTGTTTTGAACCACCACGGAGTGCTGTTGAACCAACTTGGGAGGGTGTTGAGCCATTCAGGAATCTGAAAATTAATAAATTTTGTTAGGTTAATTTTTAATTACTGTAATTTATATTTGTTAATTATTTTAAAATGAGAGGTATAATTAGATTCCCAATATACTGTATTTCAGAAAAGATGTAAAAAAAGAAATTTAAATAGAAAATACTGTACTGGAATTTGAACATACTAAATTGGTTACTAGTTTATCACTTGCACATACCACCCTCAGATGTCAGACCTATAATGTGCATACCATCCCAAGATATTTTAGGTACCCTGCAACATTTGAAATTCCTGCAAATACACAGGGTTCCCAGTTTGGTGGGTTGAGACCTCAAACAAACATCTACCATCTTGAAACAATTGAGGGTAGCCTGCCGTGCCCACAGGTCGCTAGCTTATAGAACAGGACTCTAGCCCTCAACCTGGTAATACTATATGGGTTTTTCACAAATGTAAGCACAGCAGGTTGATTCAGTATGGAACCACAAAAAAGATGGGACTTTCCAGGCCTTGACAGTGAAAACTGATCAAGGCCACCAGGTGCAGTCAGCCACTTGCTAGCAAACCCTGAATGTAGCTTGGGGACAATGGCAACTACCAATTGCATGAGCACCATTCCATGAAACAAGTGCTCAAACGTCTGCACACCCATAAAGGAGGGTGAGGCACCCTCCACAGGAGGCCGGCCTCTCAAGGGATGAACACGTGAACCCACCAGGGAAGGCAACCTTGACTGGGCAGAAGTAACAGAAAGCACTTGGGGAAGGCAACCCAGAGACTATGCAGCTCTAGGTGAACAGTGACTTAAGGTCCTCACAACAGGTTAGACTTTAAAATATACTAATGAAGCTAATACCAAAATCAGAACAAACACAAAAAAAATAACTCTTGGAAGGCAGTCTAAACTGGAACCCAAAGGGTGAAAGTGACACAAAGAGCACTGCTAGCATCACAGCATAGAGGGGAATAACTAATGGGTTGCCCTGGTCTGTCCTGGACTGCCTGATGCTGCCACCTGGCAGTGGGGAAGGGTAACTATCAGGTGAATGCCCTAACCACTGTCTCGTTTTCAGAGTTGCTTGATTCACCTTGCTTTTGTCTGTTTTGTCTTTACTTTTGTGGTGGTTTATTTCTCAGGGTGATCTAGCATGCCCTGCTCTGTGCCCCTGAGGGTACTAGGTTTGGCCTCCGGGAGGCTTTTAATGCCTTGTAAAGGTAGTGTGATGTGTGGAGCTATCCAGGAGGCTTGTAACAGGGACCCACCAAGGACCCACCAGAAAAAGGCATTTTACTATATTCACTGCTGATTATTTCATGCCCTTATTTATTTTGCATATTTTGTTTGTTCTTCACTGTGTCTCTTATTCATTGGAATATATATGCAATTTTTATGCTAATTTTAATGAGCTGTGTGGAAATTCTTTACTGAAAGTTTGATAAAACATAACTTCTCTGGCCTTCAAAATAAATTTCTAGTAACAATCTAGAATAAATAAATTATAGATATGAATTAAAATTACATAAATGCAGTCTTGCAGTGAGGAATAAAGAATATGTAAATGAAATCCGTTTTGGCACGAAAGTAAGAATGACTTGGATTTCAGTTTGCAGTTAGGGAGTTGCTCTCCAGATCCCTACCTACTACTTGTTGATGATTCCGAGGATCAACATCCTGGCCCAGTCTGACTAGACCTCTTGGTTGCTGGTCTGACCTACTGGGCTGTTTAATGGGGCTGCTTGCAGCCTAATATGCAAGTCACAGCCTGATTGGTCAGGCAGCCTTTAAAGGTGCTTCTCGAGTTCTCTTTCGAACAGAAATTTGAATCCTCATCATGGCTCCGACAGTTTTTCTCGTTGACACATCACGTTAGTGTGATTACTGTGTAATCATACATATGACTGATGTGCAATTTATAGCCATTTGTATTACTACTGTACTGGTATATACAATATGTATGTTAATACCTGTTCTATGACTAATGTTGAACATCACTTGCATGCACTACTTTAATTAATAAGTACTGTACAAATAATTATATAAAGATAAGAATCTACTGATATAAACATTACTTTAAATTCTCCAACCAGTGCAATCTTATCTTTATAAATCTTATAAGTCTTACCTTAAAGATAAGATTCTTATCTTTATAAGTATTTAATAATACTGTATACAGTATATAGTAGTAATAGAGCTGGCTATGAATTACATATCAGTCATATCTATGATTTTGTATACAGTACTGTACAATATAGACAACCTGCAACTTGTGTTACTGGAAATAATCAACCACAGGTCAGAGAACTACCGAGATTGTGACAAATTCTCGCTCACCCAACAGATTACAGATCCAACTAGAAATGAGAACACACTAGACCTGATCTTGACAAACAATGAAGAACTAATCAGAGACATTACAATCTCAGATACTACATATTCAGACCACAAACTCATTGATGTTCAAGCTAACATTAATACCAGCAGTAGGTCCAAGAGGATTAACAAGCAAGAAGGGTAATTCAGTCAATTCAATTTCAACAACAATAAGATCAACTGGAGAAACAAATTAATATAGACCTTGCAAACATGCATTGGGAGACAGTCTTGTGTGACAAAACTCCCACACAGAAGTGATACATCAGGCTGCAAGCAGCTTGATGTACTTAGGCTGGACAGTAGAACGATGGTCTCACTTCATGTATGTTGGCATTCAATTCCCAATTGTACAAGTGGTTGGGCACCATTCCTTCTCTCTGTCTCATCCCAAATCCTAATTCCGATACTTTCCAAGGGCTGGGCTTTATAGTCGTAATGGCTTGACACTTTCTCCGGATAATTCCCTTCCCTTCTCCAATCACATACTTAACTTTTTATCATGCAGATTTATATATGTACTGTTAATATTTTCTTCACTTAAATCATGTGACAGTGCTAAGGAAATACTCAAATGTTCTTCTGATCTAAACCTATTACATTTACATAAAACATGAACTGAGGAGATTAGATATAAAAATAAAGTAAAAGAGCAAATTGATATTTTGTCTTTTTTTTTTTCAAGAAAAATGAAAGTAGCTAGAAAGGAACTACTGTATTGCATAAAAGTTGTTACCTGGAATTGAGATGGAGGTGCAGGCATCCCTGGATCATTGAATACATGTGAGGGACACTGCTCGTTTACACAATCGCCTTTAATCTCATTAAAAGAAAAGTTTTCAATACATTTATATAATTGTTGGGTATATTGTTCCGTCGTAGATTTGTCCCTGCATCTGTAACAGATAAGCAAGTTTCAGTCATGTGAACTAAGGCGGTAATACAGTATGGTATACTTGCTTGTTCTCGGCTTGATTTCGGTTTTAGGGATTAATATCCCTGTGGCCTGGTCTCTGACTAGGCTTCCTGGTTGGTGGTCTGGTCAACCAGGCTATTAGATGCTGCTGCTCGCAGTCTGATGCTAGCAGTTGACCTTAACTACAAAAGAGCTTTCATGGAAGTTCCCACTCGGATGCTCCTCAGGCTTAAAAAAAATGCACCAGGCCTCTGACACCCACCTTTGTCTACTGGAAATCAGAACCAGAATTTGGCTTTCTATGAGACCCGATAGGCCACAACCCCTGAAGTCGTAACCTATAAGACCACTGGAGCCTGTGGCTCAGTCAACACAGGCATCCAGCGATGATAAATATCACACTCTCATTAATGAAACGACCCTTAAACCTGGAAGGTGGAGTGACAAGACACAACAGGAATGTTTATTTGTGTCTGAAAACATTGACCCATATGTTTGAAATCTGCAAGTACTAGTAGAATAAGCTTAGTTCTTCAACTGCTTCACTTTTGTGTGGTGTCTGCTTTCTTCAACCCTCCTGCCTGTGTGTTGCATACATTTCCCTGCTGCTTTCATATACTATACTGCAATTGTATTTAATAAATACCTGCTGTGCACTATATTTGGCTTAAGTCATTATGTCTTTGGGAATGACTGTGGCTTCACTAAGCTTGGCTTGTTGTTGAATTTCTGGTTCTGCCTGCTGCAGGCCTGATGGTTTCAGTGTTGGGGCTGTCCCCTCTAGGGAAGTGATAGTCTTCAACCTACTCGCCTTGCTTGTTTCACTTGTCTCTTAAGATCAGCCTAGGGTTTTGGTATGGGTTTCCCTGGTTGATGTCCAGTCCATTTCCTCCATTGCAGCTCCAGCTTCTATAAGGGTTATAGGCTCCTTCACTGCCCTTCCTCCTCTTTGGCAAGGTAAGGTTGCAGTGTATTAGTTACCAGAGGAAGATTTGCAGTTGCCCTTTGACCTTGTTTAGAGTTTAGTTCCTAAACCGAAGGGTTTATTGCTTCTACTGAATATCTTCACCTCTCCCATTTAATGTGCAAGGTTGTTTCGTCTTCCACTGTTCCATGAGTGCGTTTCTATGTTGCTGTTTGTGGCATAGATTTCCCCTTCCCCCTTTCCCTGCACAGGTTTTGCTTTCCTCTTATGCTTCCTGGCTGCAGAATGAGATCTGGTTTCTTCCTTGCTGGCAGACAACCTTTTATTTTCTTTAGCAGGTGGTGGCTTTGTTATCAGCCACAGGTGTTTGATTAGAAGGAAGCTGCATTGGTTTTTCAGGTCTTTCTCAGGAATCTTACCTTCATGGTTGTAACAGTGTCCTGTTTGCACTTGTCTTGTCCTGCATAGAAGAGTTTAGCATCCAGGTGCTCTGTTGCCTTCAGTATTTGTGGCTGTGAACAGGACAGTATACAAGACCATTAAGGCCATACACAAATATGTGGTCACCGCAATAAATACTTAGACTGAAACAACTGGAGTTATATGTTGATTTGAAAGAATAAATTCCACTTGTATAGAAGTGAGCAGTACCAGCGAAACGAGAGCTGGACATTTACTCTGGGTATGAGAAGATGATTTGCTAACTTGGAATATATTAAAACAACTCCTATATACTGGTACTATGAATCATGACCAAAAATATCATTCACTGAAAGCTTACCAACCATCCAGGAAGTGAGAAATAAATACCTGTACTGGTGTAGGAGCCAAGGCTGTCAACAGGGATGAAACTGTAGTAGTTCAGGAAGTTGTAAATTCTGATTCAATATATCCAGATAAAAATGACATTGGACACACTCATTGTCTGGAGATCAGACAGCACCAACAACTTGATAGGTACAGACACTGCAACAGACTTTGATAGAGACTAGAAAGACAAACATTTGCAAATTCCATGCCGTGGGCATTTGCAAACAAATATTCTGGAAAAGAAAGGGATTAGAATGCAGCTAGCCCCATGCCAGAAAACATCTAAATATACAGTACTTATAGGAAAATGTCACAAGGATCAACATTCAGGTACTGTATTTACATCCAGACATGAGCAAAACCTCACTCCAGGAAAGAAAATGCTATGATCTCAGCCACCCAAGACTTTCACATAAGAGGCAGAATGCTACACAAAGTGTCAAAGTGGAAAATGGCTTTGGAGGAAAGTCAAATAATTTTTTAGACCCAGAAGAGAGAGATTTCAGAAGGTGCAGCAGAGGGAATAAATGGTACTGAAACTGGCTGAAAGCCATTTGCATACCAGTCGGGTACATTTACACTCAACAGAGCTACAACTATGACGGGCAACAACCTTACAAGAAGTACTACTGGTCAGAAGTCCAATATGTCCATATATAACAAACCTGACTTAAAAATCTCCCAGTTAAAATATACCAAATAGAGTAACCTCATTCATCTTTGCCAATGTAAAAGGACTGCTCAATTCTCTCTCCTCCCTTTAGAGTAGGAGAGATTGCTGAAATAGAGGAAATACAGAGAATGTATACAGCATGCATAGACATGATAAAACACCTAAACTATTGGGATCGTCTGTAAGCTCTCAAAATGTACTCTATAGAAAGGAGATGCGAGAGATACCAAATCATATATACAGTGTACATGGAAAATACTGGAGGGCCAGGTGCCAAATTTGCAGTTAACTAACATACTGGAGTGAACGATATAGATGGAAATGCAGAAGAGCCAGTGAAGAGTATAGATGCCATAGGCACAATCTGAGAACACTGTGTGAACATCAGAGGTCCACGGTTGTTCAATGTCCTCCCAGCCAGTATAAGAAAATTTGCTGGATCAAATGTGGAAGTCTTCCTGCAGACTAAGTGCTGGACTAATCGGGCTGTAGGGGATATGCGGGCCTGCGGGCTGCTCCAAACAACAGCCTGTTGGACCAAGCTCTCAAAAATCAAGCCTGGCCCCCTAGGCTGGGCTTGGGGAGTAAACGAACTTCCAGAACTCCATCCATGTATAATGCAGGTACAGGGTTTGCTCCCTCTTGGTAAAGCTTATCTGTTCTTATGCGGTACAGGTAGCTTTGAATGGGATTCTTTGCTGGGTTTCTCTCATTCTTTGTATTGTCATCATCTTGTCTTCAAGGAGTGCCGGACCAATTGGGCTGTGGTGGATATGTGGGCCTGCGGGCCGCTCCAAGCAACAGCCTGGTGGGACCAAACTCTCACAAGTCAAGCCTGACCTCGGGCCGGGCTTGGGGGAGTAGAACTCCCAGAACCCCATCAAGCAGGTATCATCTGCTGTTGCCTTTATCAGGTAACTTGCACTACTCCTACTCGTTACATTTGCAGACTTGCCATTTTTGTTTTTCTCCAAGTCCACTTAATTGCTTTTCTTGTTTGCTACTCTGTTCTTTCTCCTCCTCAAAGGTGAGATTCAGAGAGCCCAGTCTTGATGTTTGCAACTCTTTGCTGGTCGTCATATATGGGGTTTCTTGGCCTATTGTACCATCTCTGTCAGAGCTGGGTAACAGGCTTTGTTGGTGCTGCATTGGTGCCCTTATTTGTGTCAGTTCTTTATGGTGATTAAGTGGGCCTTCCACCTGTTTCTTTTATTGGTGTCTGTCCTTTGTATCGATTGCTATTGGGTGTTATCTTCTCCGTTCTGGCTCTTCTTAAACCATTGGTTGCTGTGCATCCTGTCTCCTCATCTCGTTTGGCCTTGGTATAGATTTTATTACTTGGTAGGTGGGTGAAATGTGTCCTTGTCTTTCTCTGGCTGTCCTGGATGCTCTTTGTTCTGTGGTTGGGGCCCTTATGTCCTGTGGCTGCTGTACTGTACAGCAGTCATGTGCATCACAGCTGGAGTATTTACTCCATGGAAATGATCATTTGCTTTGTTTACCTAAAGATACCTAATTAACATCAAGCAGTCCCTTGTTTTTTTGTGCCTATGTTTTATGGGCGTTTCCTAGTTTTGTGGTGATCTGTAGTTGCCTGCTCCCCTGTCCCTGTAAAATGAGCCATATTCTGGTCTTGGCTTCCATTAGGTAATACACAAGTCTTGGAGTTCTGGTGTGTTTGGCTAAGGCTGGGTGTAAACCAGAAAAGGACACTTCATTATATATTATGCATGACTAATAACTTTTGAAAAATATGGGATTGATTGACTGGAAAAATGTTAAGCCTATTGCATTGAAAAAACATGGCACTGATGGGATGGAAATGTGTTAGATTTATTAGTACTGAAAGGGTTGAATCTACAGATATTTTTGGCCTGTTAGTCATCATTGTACCAAAGACATATGTGGTGATGAAGTCTATTAATACATCATGATTACTTATCTTTGAATAAAAGTCTATCCCTGATTTCAAAATAATTGCAAACCAGAATTTTATCTAGTAATATTTGGTATTACTATCACTTGAATTAAACCTTTTTGAACACACAGGATTGATTTTGTTTTTCCAAAAAAGTTTTTGCATGCAGTTTCAACAATTGTGCTTCCCCCTCCTTCCCACAAGTTATCTGCATAATTTACATGCACTAGATATCTTTACCTAAAATATTATGTATTTTTTTGCAAATACTGTGTAGTATATACTAAGATCAAATTATAAACATTAAATCTTTAATTTGGATACTACTAGTTTTCAAGAATTGTTAGATACTGTATCTTATTTCATAAATCTAAATAAAGAACACCTAATATAGGGTACTTATATTACTTACATAAGAAAGAAATCACAGTTATTCGGAATTCCAAAGATTCCTTCATGCGTGCACGGTTGAATGTCATTGTTGCGGACGTAGGCAGGACCTGCTTGGATATTACTTGGTGCTTTTATATTTTGTATTATTGGGTTACTACGAATTTCTCTCACGGGCTTAGCATTGATTGGCAACTTGACTTGTGTTGTCTCGGCTGAAGGTGCAATGATTTCACTCACGAGCTCAGCATTGCTTGGCTTCTTGACTTGTGTTGTCTCAGCTGAAGGTGCAATGATTTCACTCACGAGCTCAGCATTGCTTGGCTTCTTGACTTGTGTTGTCTCGGCTGAAGGTGCAATGATTTCACTCACGAGCTCAGCATTGCTTGGCTTCTTGACTTGTGTTGTCTCGGCTGAAGGTGCAATGATTTCACTCACGAGCTCAGCATTGCTTGGCTTCTTGACTTGTGTTGTCTCGGCTGAAGGTGCAATGATTTCTCTCACAAGCTGAGCGTTGCTTGGCAACTTGACTTGTGTTGGCTTGGCTGAAGGTGCAATGATTTCACTCACTGGCTGTGACTTCTCAGGAATATTTACTGGTAAACTTGTCTTTGATGGCAGATGAGAAACTAGGAGGAATGGAGAGAAAGATTAAAAAAAAGACTGCACTGAATACTATGAAGTAAAGTACTTAACTGTACTACATTACTCAGTCATTCATTAAAATGTCCGTCTGTTATGGTACATACTCATAATAACTTTCTTGCCAAATTTTTTTTTAACAAGTCTAGTATTTGACAAGTTGGACCCACAGTACCTAGAATTAATGAGAGTGCTTGCCTGTGTATTCACATGTGTATACATGCACATAAAATATTTATAAAAGTTAAATAATTATACAGTTAATATACAGTTAGTTTATAAAAGTTAATTGATCTATACTATAAGAGAGAGTGTCTGTGTGCCTGTTCAAAGTTGGAGGCTACATGGTTGGGGCGGCTAGCCTCCCCCGACTGGCAGAGAGTCTGAGATACGGGACAGTCATAGGCTGGTCGGGGTCATCAGAATTCATAACGAAATGGCATGCCCCACACATTTAAACCCCCGCAATGATTTTTGACACTGCCCACCAGCTACACAGCTATACAAAAAAAAAGAGAAGGATGGGCAGACTGCATTTTCTCAGACTGTCGGAAAGCCTTTGACACAGTACCCCATAACCGCCGTGATCGCTACTGTCTTCGCTATCTGGCGCTGGTCCTTGCAACATCCTTCCTCTCGCCTCTGTCATGCCTTGACTTTTACCCCTCCTGTAGTTCCTGTTCCTCTTCATCACCTCCCTCTTTCTGTCCGGCTATCATGCTTACAGGACTCTTTCCATTCGTTTTTCTCATATTTCTCCTCGTATTGTTCCTTCCTTGCCCCTGTGGAGGGTCTCTGTTTCGAAGTTTTATACATCCTTGACCCACGTTACTAAAGCTTTTACTCCTCCCACGGTTCTGAAGCGCCTTTTTCTTGAGCACTTTTTTTCACACTCCTGCTCCGTTTCCATCTTCACCGATGGGTCTAAGTCTGCGGACGATGTGGGCTACTCCATTGTTTTTCTTGACCGCACTTATATGTGTCGCCTCCCTTCGGAGACTAGCATCTTCACAGCGTAACTTTATGCTATTCTCTATGCTCTCCGTCTCCTGCTTTCTCGTTGTCACTCCTCCTTTGTGATTGTAGTTGACTCTCGTAGTGCCCTCGTGGCTCTCGGGTCCTTTAATCCTGTCCATCCGGTAGTTGTCGAGATTCAACATTGGCTGTTTCTTATCTCTAGTAAATTTAAATCCGTAGAGTTTTGCTGGATTCCCAGCCATTTTGGTGTTTCTTTAAATGAGTGTGCGGATGCTGCTGCTAGAGAGGCTATCCGCTCTTGTCCCGTTTCCTGTAAAGGTATTCTTGTTTCCGACTTTTACCCGGTTATTCATTCCTCCATCCTTGCCCATTGGCAGGATTGTTGGTCTTCTGTTGTTGGTAACAAGCTGTGTACTCTTAAGCGTTGTGTGTCCCCGTGGCCTTCCTCCTGCCACTGTAACCGGCGGTGGGAAACGGCTCTAGCGAGGTTGCACATTGGCCATGCACGCTTAACTCACGGACACTTACTGGAGTGCCGGCCAGCTCCTTATTGTCCAAATTGCATTGTCCCTTTTACCATCGTGCTTATCCTTGTTGAATGTCCTGACTTCCAGGATGAACGTGTGTCTTGCTTTCTGACCGTCCCTCGCGGTCACTTGTCCCCCAATAGAATTCTTGGTGAATCGGATATTTTTTATATTGTTCACCTTATGCATTTCTGTTCTTGTATTGGCATCCTTGGTGATATTTAGCACCCTCTGATTAGTTAGTTTAGTTCATTTATTATGCACCCCATACCCATCCTGTGGGCAGTAGTGGAAAGGGTTACAGAGGCACATAATGGGCTCAGGGACTGAACCCCACAATTCATTTAGCTAAGCAAGTTACAGTCTTGATGAGCTAGTTACAAAATTCAGTACGTCGTCACATGATCAATGGGTTCGAGATCGAACCCATTGATGTACACAAGTACAGGTTCTAAATTAAGCAACTGACATATGTGGAGAGCTAGTGTCACAATTGATATGTTTGTCCTGCACACCGCCCCCCATCCAGTGGGCAGCGGTGGATAGGTTACAATCACTTAGTTACTACCTACAGTTAGCAAACTGGGGATATTTGGCTAAAATTTCTGGTAGCAGATCATTTTGAATGAAATATTGACACATCGCTGGAACATTGGTTATAGAATTGTCTCTAAATTCACGTATCTTTTCGCACTCCATCACATAGTGACGGACCTCTGATTATCCCGCACATTTGATGGTGCTACATAGCCTTCCCGGTTTGGTGCCTTCTTTTGATAATTACTTACTTACCCACATCAACCTGAGTAAACACACATGGAGCCAGATTCAAACCAAATGGAGGGACCTTGAAGCAGTAAACCTGATACCCCACCACAAAACCTAACCAGTCCCTTAACCTGGAATGAATAGAGTTGTCCCAGTATGCATTCTTGAGGTCCTGGGACACCATCCAAATTCCAACCTGTAAAATTAAGTGCACTTGACCCAAGGAGGTCATGTGGAAGGATGGACAGGAAATGAAGGTGTTCAAACCTGAAAGGTTGAGGATGAACTGTATGTCTGCCAAGTCCCTCTTTGGGACCGGGAACAAGCAGGACACTGAAGGGATGGGGTCAACTTGACCATGCCTGAGGACAACCACCTCGCAATGGCCAGACAATAATGGCCAGACTCCCCAGAGTTGGGGAGGATACCTGACCTGAAAACCCCGACCCCAAAAAAAGGGAAGGGACCGACCTACTCCAACATAGGCCACTAGAAATGACCTGAAAGACCCACGAATCGTGGACCAGGAGTTGGCAAAATGAGTCAAATGCACCTCTACTGTGACATCAAGGGGTGAATCATGAAAGGACACGCATGATCCATGAGTGGAAGCTCCCTTTCATGATGTGTAGGTACATTTAGCAGAATAGGGATTCACAACAGAAAGTGCAACTGCCTGGGAATCTGACTCTCGAGGATCTACCTTGACAAATAGCAGGTAAGGTCTCAGTTCTACCTGACCACCTCGGAGCTGAGCTAACAATAAAATGTCAATAAACCGACAGGAAAAGGCCACTTCAGACAGAACTTGGGACACTGCATCCTCTGGAATATGTAGAGGCAGACAAAAGGGAAATGGACCAATCCAGATCTAATGATTGGGCCAACATGGCCTGTTGAAACATGAGGCAGGCAGAGTCAAATGCTGCCACCAAGGAAAAGGGGGGAAACCATTTTACGCCAGACTGCTAAGGCAGGGACCATATTGGAAGCAAATGCAGAATAGAGCCAGTGAAGAGTAGAGGTACCATAAGCAGTCAGAGAACACTGTATGAACATCAGAGGTTCATGGTTGTTAAATATCCTCCCTGGAAGTGCTGTATAAGAAATATTGCCAGAACAAAAGTGGAAGTCTTCAGAAAACAACTTGACAGTTTCTTTGCAAGAAGTACTGGACCAACCGGGCTGTAGTGGATCTATATTTTGGTATGCCTAAACCTACTTCTCTAATAAAGGAAATGTGCCCAAATGGGGGGGGGGAGAGTGTATAGTTTTCTTGAAAAATATCACCCTGACAAAGCTGTAATAATGGTAGGGACTTCCCTGCCAAAGAATAACTTCCTCTGCCTCACCACCTTCTACATAGGCCATCAACTCTCCTAAATGCAGGTAAAGTGTATACTGCATTTGCATTTATTTAATTTATTTATTGGATTATTATATTTATTTTTGTGGTCTGGAATGGATTAATCCAATTTATATTATTCCTTATGGGAAAAATTATGTACTGTACTCGAATAGATTGGCACTCGACCTGCCTTCAGGGACCAATTAAGTTCGAGTACTGTAGTTCCACTGTATAATATATTGCAATGCAACTTCTATGAATTACAAGTCATTTTTATAATTACATAGTAATTATAATTACAATTATAATTTTAATTATAATTTTATAATTACAAGTAATTATAAGTTGTGCAGATTAATTTTAAATAATAATGCAAAATATCCACTGAGGTCTTACTAAAACTTTTGTGCCCTCTGTAATCCTTTTTGCACTACCACTCTTAGGATGAGTTCGGGGTGCACAATATACAGTAGTAGCCATCATTGGTGACAGCAATCAAAATTGTTTGGTGTCCTGTCTTCTCTCTAATCTTTGGCATATAAAGTTTATATATTACCAGTGGTGTTGACATACACTATCCTTTCATTTAATTTATTCCATCCATAAACCACTGTTTACAAAAAGAGAACTTTACATATTTGTGAAACTTTTTTCCTCGTAATTTCAGTGACTTTTCAACATTGTGGATTTAAAAAATTCTTCATTAGTGTTCATGTGTGTTAGTGTCAGAGCAAGGTGTCTGATGCAGGGGTAGGTAATGAGGGTAAGAATACAGTGAAAGTAATGTTACCTGGTGGATGTGGTGCATGTTGCTTGGAGTGTTCCAGTGGGCCAGCCCATGATATTGTCACTGCAACAGTCGTCACCACCACTAACTGCTTCCACATCTGGAAAACATTACACCTCTATTTCTTATGGTCATCCTCTGTGTGTGTGTGTTTGCATGCATACACCTATACAACTTTTTCTTGGACGTCAAGTACACATAACATACCAGGTGAATACATTCCCTTGACAAAGGTTCACATGCTCCACCTGATGAATACATTCCCCTGACACAGGTTCACATTCTCCAGCAGGTGAATACATTTCCTTGACATCGGTTCACATGCTCCACAAGGTGAATACATTCCCTTGACACAGGTTCACATATTCCACCAGGTGAATACATTACCTTGATACAGGTTCACACACTCCTCCAGGTGAATACATTACCTGACACAGGTTCACATGCTCCACCAGGTGAATACATTACTGCATTACCTTGACACAGGTTCACATGCTCCACAAAGTGAATACATTCCCTTGACACAGGTTCACATATTCCACCAGGTGAATACATTACCTTGATACAGGTTCACACACTCCTCCAGGTGAATACATTACCTGACACAGGTTCACATGCTCCACCAGGTGAATACATTACCACATTACCTTGACACAGGTTCACATGCTCGACAAAGTGAATACATTCCCCTGACACAGGTTCACATGCTCCACAAGGTGAATACATTCCCTCGACACTGGTTCACATACTCCACCAGGTGAATGCATTCCCCTGACACAGGTTCACATGCTACACAAGGTGAATACATTCCCTCGACACAGGTTCACATACTCCACCAGGTGAATACATTCCCTTGACACTGGTTCACATACTCCACCAGGTGAATACATTCAATAGTATGTAGTCACATGATGTATCATGTACACAATTAATTGTGCTTGTGCGGGTTGAGCCTCTACTCTTTGGTCCTGTCTCAACTATTAATCAACTGGTTATCTTGAGATGATTTCTGGGCTTGGCGTCCCCGCAGCCCGGTCCTCGACCAAGCCTCCTTTTTGTTACACATCCCCAGAAAGCAGCCCTTAGCAGCTGTCTAACTTCCAGGTACCTAATTACTGCTAGGTGAACATGAGCATCAGGGTGAAACACTGTCCATTTGTTTCTTCCTCCGCCGGGGATCGATCAAACCTTAGGACAACGAGCCCCTAGGGCTGTCCAGTCAGCCGTCAGACCCTTAGGTGTACAGGTTCCTGTGTACCAATTTTACATATGTGAACTTATGTCAATAGTATGTATTTAATTGGCACATATGAACCTGTATCAAGGGAATGTGTTCATGTGGTGGAGTTCATGTGGTGGAGCACATGAACCTGTGTTAGTTGGGTGTGTTCGTCTGATGGAGCATGTGAACCCGGGTGTGATTGGGACCTCATACCCATCTTGAGTGGTAATGGGAAAAGGTTACAAAGAACAAATCCACAAGGGCCGTGACGAGGATTCGAACCTGCGTCCGAGAGCATCCCAGACACTGCCTTAATCGACTGAGCTATGACAGTGGGTTACAATAACATAATAGGTTCGGAAATAGAACCACAAGATTCACAAGTCACAGCCTTGATGAGATAGTTTAACAAATTTATCATTGCTCTCAGAACATTTTCACGTGGCTCCGAAATGCGAACATGGCATTTTTTATCAATGATTCTATGTAATACATGTTATATATGACCTGCATATTACCTTGATTGTATTGTTAACGACACTAGTGCAGGTATTATGACCACACCTTCATAAAGATGCGCAAAACGCTTCCCATGTAATCGATGTACAATATTATTTGTGAAAAACTAGAAGCAGTATAACTTGCCTGTGCCATGGTGCGTGAGGTTACCATGGTGGCCGGCGAGGCTGTACAGCTCCCCGCCACCTACACCCCCTTATACCTCTCTCCTTCCCACAAACTGGTTCCTTACACCAACACTGCCGTATGACCCCGGCAGACCAGGACACTGCTTCAGTGGGCAGCCAGGACCTGCAAGGTGCCGGCTGGTCCAACACTCCCGGCCTGCCACTCGTGGAGTAGATATGGGGTTGAATTAAAATTGAAATAAGTTTATTGAGGTAAAATACACACAAATGGATGAGGTAGCTCAAGCTATTCTCACCCCGTTATATGGGGTTGGGGTCCTCGTAATAGAACGTCGCATTTTGACGCATACTCTACATAAGGTCAAAAATCGTCGTACTAGAAAATGGCAGCGGCTCGCGAAAGTGACGTACTGTCCCGTTTTATGGTTTGAGTCCTCGGGGTAGATTAGGCTAATGGCACATTATTACAACAGTTTCTTGCCGTTGGGAAATCTTAGGAGGACGGGCCGAGTAGTGAAGGAATAGGGTGTTGTCTAGTGGTGTACACACGCACGCACAAATAAAAACTGAAAGCCTAACCGTAAACCTAATCTGTCCTAGGCTTAACATCCTCAAGCTTGTAACTGCTCTTCTGTCTTCCCTAATTTCTTGATATATTGCGACTTTTACAGCAGATTGGAATCCAACTCAATTTCAGGCTTATCACATGCAGTTTTAGCAGACTTGTCTTTATCATCATGCTGGACAACACCTTTGTGAGATGGCATCCATACAAATGAGACTAAAACTCTTGCTCTTTGCACCAACAATGTTGTTTATAATGGATGTTACAACATTCCAAATATCTATTTTGCATGTTGGTTTTTTAAGGGCCTGAAGCGATGACTTTTGAATTACGTAAAGTTACTCCTCCATTGTTCTTCAGTGCGTTAGTGGCAAGTTGTGCAGTTAATTCTGCATGTGTGGAGCCACGCCAGTTATTCAGTCCTCACACTTGTGGTCAGTGTACATATGTTATCTTCAGACCACAGGTGTGATAGAACCTAGACGCACGTGATGAGGTCAGGAGCGGGTAGGATGGTGGCAGGAGGAGAGCAGGTCGGGTGGTGGCAGGAGCGGAGCGGGTCGGGTGGTGGCAGGAGCGGAGCAGGTCGGGTGGTGGCAGGAGCGGAGCGGGTCGGGTGGCAGGAGCAGAGCGGGTCGGGTGGTGGTAGGAGCAGAGCGGGTCGGGTGGTGGTAGGAGCAGAGCGGGTCGGGTGGTGGCAGGAGCAGAGCAGGTCGGGTGGTGGCAGGAGCGGAGCGGGTCGGGTGGTGGCAGGAGCAGAGCGGGTCGGGTGGTGGCAGGAGCAGAGCGGGTCGGGTGGTGGCAGAAGCAGAGCGGGTCGGGTGGTGGCAGGAGCGGAGCGGGTCGGGTGGTGGCAGGAGCAGAGCGGGTAGGGAGGTGGCAGAAGCAGAGCGGGTCGGGTGGTGGCAGGAGCGGAGCGGGTAGGGTGGTGGCAGGAGCGGAGCGGGTCGGGTGGTGGCAGGAGCAGAGCGGGTTGGGTGGTGGCAGGAACGGGTCGGGTGGTGGCAGGAGCAGAGCGGGTAGGGAGGTGGCAGGAGCAGAGCGGGTAGGGAGGTGGCAGGAGTAGAGCGGGTAGGGAGGTGGCAGGAGCGGGTCGGGTGGTGACAGGAGCAGAGCGGGTCGGGTGGTGGCAGGAGCAGAGCGGGTCGGGTGGTGGCAGGAGCAGAGCGGGTAGGGAGGTGGCAGGAGCGGGTCGGGTGGTGGCAAGAGCGGGTCGGGTGGTGGCAGGAGCCGTTCAGGAGTTGGTAGGAGCGGGTCGGGAGTGTACAGGTGGGTGGGTACATGCACTCGCCACAAGGTCACTCACCCTCACCTCCACCCTCCATGAATCTCTGAACTGGTACTGCAAAGCCCAGGATGTGGAGGGTACGGTCTGTGTCTATTTGTGGTGGCGAAGTGGCAACACACTCGCCTGGCGTTTCGCGAGCGCTTTGACCTGGGTTCGTATCCTGGCCGGGGAGGATTTACGGGGTGCCAATCTTTAACTGTAGCTTCTGTTCACACAGCAGTGAATGGGTACCTGGTTGTTTAATTAATGATTTGACTGCTCATATTCCGGGGAAAATTAGGATTAAGGACCTGCCCGAAACGCTATACGTGCTAGTGGCTGTACAAGAATTTAAGAACTCTTGTATATATAAATATAAATTAAACAAATTGTGTCTATCAAGGGAGACAGGAATTTTACTCATTACAACAATGAAATGAGCGAAATACCTCAGTACAGTATGGCTATTTTCAGTAAACTCTAAACACACTGAGGACTGAGAACCCAAAGGAATTTTCATGAACGTAACCCCATCTTCGGGGTATGTACTTTGAAAACCCAACATGCAAAATAGATACTAGGAATGTTGTACAATCCATTATAAACAACATTGATTCACGGAACAAGAATTACAGAATCTCATTTGTATGGATGCTGTCTGATATGATACAGAAGGTGGCTAAAGCTGCATGTGATAAGCCTGAAATTAAGGTTAGACCTAAGTATTCTAATCTGTTGACAAAACCGCACTATTTCAGGAAACGAGGGCTGACAGAAGAGTAATCACTGACACTCAGAGGGCAGACAGTCTGACTATAAAGAGAGTTAATGAACCAATCCACAATGGTTCGAACCTACGTCCGAGAGGATCCCAGACGCTGCCTTAATCGACTGAGCTACATGGTCAAAAGAATTGCAACCAAAAATTCTATTGAACTTGGATCCTACAGCCTCTCCGAGACACAAACCAGGGTTTTACACAATTTCCCCGTGCACTCGAGATATGTCAATAAGCTGTTCTACCTCTTCGCCCTTAATTACACACACAAATCACAATAGCGTAATGCATCAAATGAAGAAATCCACAAATCCACTCTTGTGGATTTGATCATTTGATGCCTCACGCTATTGTGATTTCTGTGTGCAAAAAGAGTTAAATGTTTAGACCTGATATTTATATGTACGGACACAGCAAAACAACAATGGTGGTGGAGGGAGAACCATGGAATAGGAATCCATGGTAGGTGATAGAAGAGAGGAACCATTAAGGGAGGCCCTCGAGATGGTAGTAACGCGACGGCAACTGCGGAGAGGAAGAGGCGGCCCGAGTGTTACTGTTACATTTTGTCACTTGAGCAAATCTGGCTGGATGCCAGGGCCAGGGTGTGGGCACGGTAACAATTACCCACCTCTGGGGAGTCGAGTCTACCTTGAGGTGGTTCAAGGGTTCAATGCACTCGTGACCGGCGCCTGGATCAGGCTTCCCGGTTGACGGTTTGATTAAAACAGACTTTGCCGTAGCTGCACGCAATCTGACTGGTCGTGTGCCTTTTGGAGTGTTCATCCAGTTCCCTCCGCAACACTGGAGTTGTTAATAATGCTTCTTATATTTTGAGGGAGTTGAAAAGCCTTATTATTAAGTCCTTTGTTTATAAAATTAAGGTCCACGTGGTGATAAAACACACTGCCGGCGCTTCCCAAGCCCTTTAGCCTGGTTTTGTATCCTGTACAGGGAGGATTAACTGGGCGCCAGTCCTTAACTGTAAACTTAACTGTTCACTCAGCAGTGAATGGGTAACTTGTTATTAAACGATTTGACTGGTCATATTCCAGGGAAAATTAGGATTCAGGACCTGCCTGAAACGTTATGCGTGCTGGTGGCTGTACAAGAATATAAGAACTCTTGTATATATATAAATAAATAAATGAGTTGTTGTGGAGGTCTAAATCATCTGTTCACAACCGAGGAGACAGGTTCCATCCCTGGGTGAGATGATGATTATGGTGTGTGTTGCGGTGCTTGAGGAGATGATTATTATGGTGTGTTGCGGTGCTTGAGGAGATGATTATTATGGTGTGTTGCAGTGCTTGAGATGGTTATTATGGTGTGTTGCAGTGCTTGAGATGGTTATTATGGTGTGTTGCAGTGCTTGAGATGGTTATTATGGTGTGTTGCAGTGCTTGAGATGATTATTATGGTGTGTTGCAGTGCTTGAGATGATTATTATGGTGTGTTGCAGTGCTTGAGATGATTATTATGGTGTGTTGCAGTGCTTGAGGAGATGATTATTATGGTGTGTTGCAGTGCTTGAGATGGTTATTATGGTGTGTTGCAGTGCTTGAGGAGATGATTATTATGGTGTGTTGCAGTGCTTGAGATGGTTATTATGGTGTGTTGCAGTGCTTGAGGAGATGATTATTATGGTGTGTTGCAGTGCTTGAGGAGATGATTATTTTGGTGTGTTGCAGTGCTTGAGATGATGATGGTTATTTATGTTGTAGTGTTTGATATGATTCTTATTGTGGTGTGTTGCAGTATTTGACAGATATGATGCCTGTTGTGGTGTGTTGCAGTATTTGACAGATATGATGCCTGTTGTGGTGTGTTGCAGTATTTGACAGATATGATGCCTGTTGCGGTGTGTTGCAGTATTTGACAGATATGATGCCTGTTGTGGTGTGTTGCAGTATTTGACAGATATGATGCCTGTTGTGGTGTGTTGCAGTATTTGACAGATATGATGCCTGTTGTGGTGTGTTGCAGTGTTTGACACATATGATGCCTGTTGTGTGTTGCAGTGTTTGACAGATATGATGCCTGTTGTGGTGTGTTGCAGTGTTTGACAGATATGATGCCTGTTGTGGTGTGTTGTAATGTTTGACACATATGATGCCTGTTGCGGTGTGTTGCAGTATTTGACAGATATGATGCCTGTTGTGGTGTGTTGCAGTATTTGACAGATATGATGCCTGTTGTGGTGTGTTGCAGTATTTGACAGATATGATGCCTGTTGTGGTGTGTTGCAGTGTTTGACACATATGATGCCTGTTGTGTGTTGCAGTGTTTGACAGATATGATGCCTGTTGTGGTCTGTTGCAGTGTTTGACAGATATGATGCCTGTTGTGGTGTGTTGCAGTATTTGACAGATATGATGCCTGTTGTGGTGTGTGTTGCAGTGTTTGACACATATGATGCCTGTTGTGTGTTGCAGTGTTTGACAGATATGATGCCTGTTGTGGTCTGTTGCAGTGTTTGACAGATATGATGCCTGTTGTGGTGTGTTGCAGTATTTGACAGATATGATGCCTGTTGTGGTGTGTGTTGCAGTGTTTGACACATATGATGCCTATTGTGGTGTGTTGCAATGTTTGACACATATGATGCCTGTTGTGGTGTGTTGCAATGTTTGACACACATGATGCCTGTTGTGGTGTGTTGCAATGTTTGACACATATGATGCCTGTTGTGGTGTGTTGCAGTGTTTGACAGATATGATGCCTATGAACAAATCCACAAGGGCCGTGACGAGGATTCGAACCTGCGTCCGAGAGCATCCCAGACGCTGCCTTAATCGACTGAGCTACGACATGGTCAAAAAGTACGTGGTCAAAAGAGGTGACTTTTGACCATGTCGTAGCTCAGTCGATTCAGGCAGCATCTGGGATGCTCTCGGACGCAAGTTTGAATCCTCATCACGGCCCTTGTGCGTTTGTTCATTTGATGCATCATGCAATTGTGATATGATGCCTATTGTGGTGTGTACAGCTCATTTCTGCTTTTGATTGTGCACTCTTACATGTGTGGTTGTGGCTTTCCTTGCAGATACTGCTTGTTTAAGCATGTACTGAGTGCTACATTATGCCCAGTGTTTGATATTCTTTATTGTGGTAGTGTACATGATGTATGTATGTGTACAGTTAAATAAATACTAACCACTTTAGCAGAGATGTATATTTACAAAAAGAAAAAAGAAATGTATTCATAACAGACACTATTATTGAACCTAGGTATTGAACACAAATATTCAGAATAGGTATGCAACACAAACTTTCAGTACAAGTATTGAACTCAAAGATTCAGTATAGGTATTGAACATAGGTCTGCATAAATTTCACTCTTTATGTACAATAAAATTTTGTGGTTGCAGGAGGTGCTGGAGGAGATACTGGAGCGCCACGAGGGTGTGGAGAGTGAGTTGGCCACCCGGACACTCTCCCTTGCCCTCACATTGATCACACAGCAGTCAAAGGCTCTTGGTCTTCCCGACTTCCCGATCGACAACATTCACTCCATCATGGCTATTATGGTATGTCTTCTTCGTTGTGGTGAAAGTAATTCACAAGTTAGGAGGAACTTGGCAAGATGATGATGATGAGGAAGGAAAAGGAAGAGTGAAGAGAAGAGAAGAGGTCAGGTCAGAGGGAGGGGGAGGGGGGGAGGAGCTTGCAGTGCTGGTCAGAGCAGTGGGAGGTGGTGTTTTGTTTGTTACGGTTTTGTTTGTTTGTTTGTTTGTTGTTTGTGGTACATTTTTATCAAATAATTTTAGGAGGGGTTGGAGTATTTTATCGCCTCTGGATTTTAGTGAACATTGGCCTCAGATGTGTGATTGATCTCTGATCTCCATGAGTGCCAACACTTCTTTAATGGGACAAGATGTATGTTGAAAAGGTTTTTGCCACTGGCAAGCATATGAAGTCATCCGAAACCTATTGTGACAGTGTCCATGGGAACAAAGTGGGGGGGGGGGGCAGTGGATGTCAGAGCACAGGATTAGTTCAGTTACCCAGTAATTTTTTTCTTGTGCCTTCCTTCATTCAAAGTTCTGTTTTAACATTTCCCTTTGCATCTTTTGATGACTTCTTTGGGACTACTAATTCCTTTCATTATTATGTAATTTGTTAGCATTTCTAAGCATTTATGCCATCTGCCATTTTTTGTTCAGCATCACCTATAGAAGGATAGTTTTTCTGCTTTACCTACCTGTCAGTTTTGTAACTAGACATCCCCATTTATTGTGCGACCTTCAACTACACTTACAGCTTTTGTCAAGTTCACTTCTTTTTTAAGTGCCTTTTATATATTTGATACTACTGTATTTCCTTATCTTTACAGCCAAAAACTATTACTGTATTGACTTTATTCTATACGGTGTTTTGTACCTCCTGTTGCATATCTGTCGATAATTTCGAGGAGCACTGTTTCCATGGGGCAGGTCTCTGATCAGGCCTCCTGGTTGGTGGTCTTGTTAACCAGGGTGTTCGATGTGGCTGCTCACAGCCTGACATATGAGTCACAACCTAGTTGATCAGATATCCTTTGAAGGTGGTTGTCAAGTTTTTATTTGAACACTGCAAGAAATCTTGCAGTGTTAGTATATGTGTAGAGGGAGAATGTTGAAAAGTCTTGGACCTTTGATGTTGACTGAGTTCTCTCTGTGTGCCTATTGCACCTTTGCTTTTCATTGGGGCTTTTTGGCACATCATGCCATGCCTTCTGGTCTCATGAGGTGCTATTTCTGTGTATAGATTTTGAACTAGTCCTTCACCCAGAACCAATCCGGGTGAAGGGAACTTCTCCATTGGGAGAAGTGCCGAGCCATTATGACTATATAGCACTTGGAAGGAATCAGGATAAAGATCTGGGATGGTACGAGTGGAAGGAATGGAACCTAACCACTTGCACAGTTGGGGATTGAACACCGACCTGCATGAAGTGAAGCCATCACTACCATCCAGCCCAGGTAAAAGCTCTCTGCCAGGTGAACAGAGGTGAACAGTTAAGGATTGGCACCTAGTCAATCAACCTGGCCAGGAAATGTAAAACGTTTGGCAGATCTTGTTCGAAAGAAAGCTAGTAGGATAAAGCTTAAGATGAGCTATGGAGAGGCAAAGCTCTAGGCCTGTAAACATGTCAGAACTCATCTACTCCTATAGGCTAGCCACCTGTATATTCAAACAAAAATTAAACAAAATAAAGTTGCTTATCTATGCCAACCTTATTCATAACTCTTTGTGTTATGAATGTGTATGTGCATGTTTTTATATGTTAATTTCTGTAGTTTAATGTCATTCTAAGCCAATTTAATAATTTAATTATCAATAATTTAAGTTTTGTCAGTTTTATGTTAAAAAAAAGTTTTATCATAGAATCAGTCTAATCACAAAGTAAAAGCATGAACATTGTTAATGTAGTTGGTGTGTGTAATTTGGCATTTATAATTCTCTCTGCATAATTTTCAGAGTAAATACCCCATGACTGAGCCTTCAAATCTGATCCTGAGGCTGTACCCTTACCATGCCTTCTTGCCACAAGAAACCTACAAATCTGTTGAAGACGTCTTCTCAACATTTGGTTTCAATACTTCTCAGGTACACATTTTTCATTCTTGTGTGTTTGCACATGCTAGTGTGGGTATGAGAGTGAGAGAGAAAATGCACATATAAAATAGCAAATTAATCTAATTGTGCTTTCTGCAAGGGCCTTCTAGTAGTTCCTCAAGCTAAGTGCTCATCTAGCTAAGCTTAGTGAGATATATAAAGGACTTATCTTTAAATATGCAAAGTTTTATGTATTTAAAGGGAGAGTTTGGTGGAGAACTCCATTACCTACACTAAGTGTATGTAGGCTGTGTGTAACACTTGCCATGGCTGCCAGCTCACTACCTCCAGACTCCTAGTGGATTCGAGCAGATCCCAGGCTATATACTCTTTAGTACTGTATATCATGTTCAATGGTTTAAGCTGTACATCTAGCATTACTTAGGATCCTTCTCCAATGATTTTCTCATAGATATTACATTATAGTATTAGGTTGATATTAGATTCCTGTGCTCCTCTTTAAGCACACCAAATTCTGGCCCTGGTATTCAGTAGACCTGTTCAAGTACAGAGGCTTCAATTCACCATGAACTACAGTACTGAGGATGCACAGAAAAAGGCATTTCATTATAGTACATTAAAAATTGAATTTACTCATAAGATGCTCCACTAAAAAACAAAACATTTTCCATGGTATCAAATATCCACATTGATTTGTCCAGTAGAATATTATTGTTATTAAATCAAACAATAAAATATTTTCTACTTTCAGAAGAGCTCTACTGCTGAAATCAATGAAGTTAGTGAAGTTGGGCAGCATCAGTTCGAAAACAAAGTAGAAGCACAACTTATAGTTGAGGGTCAAGAAGTGATCACACAGGTAGGCTCTGTTGTGTGCAATTACCAAAGTGTAGTTACAGGATGAGAGCTACACTCGTGGTGTCCCATATTCATAGTACTCTTTGTCATATAACACTTTGATACTACTAACAGTTTTGGCCTCCTCCACCTTCTTGCTTGTTCCAACCATCTACCATTCTGTTTGCAAAAGTGGACTTTCTGATGTTTTTTGGCAGCTTTGTTTCCTCAGTTTGAACCCATGGCCTCTTGTGCTTAATCTTGCAGTTTTCAAAAATTCTTCTTTGTCAATCCTATTGATTCTTGTTACTATTTTGTAAGTAGTGATCATATCACCTCGAAACCTCTCCTCATAGCTCTTTTATTTCATATCCGGGAGCCATTTAGTTGCTTGGCTTCACACCTTTTCTAGTTTAGTGATGTGCTTCTTAAGATATGGGCACCATACAACTGCTGCATATTCCAATTTGAGAGTCATAAAGGTCATGAACAATTTCTTTAATATTTCACCATCTATGTATTTAAAAGCACTTCTGAAGTGGGAAGGCATAGCATACGCTCCTCACACAATTTTCTTTGTGATCCTCAGGTGACAATTTTTTATATAGAACCACCCCTAGAGCTCTTTCCTTATCAAATCTCTCTATAGCTTTTTCATATAATTTGTTGGTTGTGCTGTGTGGCCTATTATCTCCTATTCCACATTCCATAATGAGGCATTTATTCGCATTAAATTTCATTTACCAAGTGTTGCTCCATACACTTACTTTGTCCAGGCCTTCTTGTAGGGCTTGTCAGACATATGAGCATCTTATCTTCCCTAGTAGCTTGGCATCATCCACAAAGATGTTCATATAATTCTGTATTCCTTCTGGTAGATTGTTCACCTGGTAGATACAGTGAACATTAATGGTGCTAGAACTGAACCCTGTGATACTCCACTAGTAATATTTCTCCAGTCTGATACATTGCCTCTGATTACTGCCCTCATTTTTCCATCAGAAAATTTTTCATCCATATCAGACAGCTTCCTTGCCACCCATCCAGTATGTTACAGTTTCCAGAACAACCTCTTATGTGGGACTTTGTCAAAAGCCTTTTTTTGAAGTCCAGGTAAATGAAGTCAACCCAATCCTCTCTTTCCTGTAAAATCTCTGTGACTATCATAAAACTAAGTAGATTTGTTACACAGGATTTGCCTGTTCAAAAACCCTACTGCCTGTTATTACTGTATATTATTTCTCTCCAGGTGTTTTCTCCATTTGACTTTAATACTTTTTCTAATGCTTGTTAGTGATACAGATCTATCAATAAGAGGGGTCTTCTCTGCTACCATTTTTGTAGAGTGGAACTTGCTAACAAGTTTATGCTAGTTTCGAGAGATTCAATTATTTGTTTGCATTATTTGGAGAAGTTTTAAGGCTTCAGGCTTTTTGAACCCAGCAGTGGTCTGCATTGATTCTCTGAATTTCTGGATGCTTTCCCAGTGCCATAGCAGGGTCACCCACTCTACAGCTCTGATAGGGGGGGCCAGGCTCTTTCTCTGGTCCCTGGTGGGCCAAACAGAACTCCATGGCTGATGTAACCTAGTAGCTGGGAACTATCTCAGTGAGATAACTTTAAAGAGAGCAATTGGGGTTCATGCAGAAGAACCATTTCATTACATTCAATGCTGTTTTTTGTAAAATATTTGTGAGATCAGGTATTGCAAGCAGACTTGCTTGAATTGTTCATAAGTGTACTGTAGTTACATTTCTTGGTTAGTGTGTCTGTGACTTTTAAAGCTCCTTGTTAATAAATATCTGAGTTACAGTATAAATGCTGAAATGAGATTATGTAATTTGTCAATGAAGTAAAGTTTGTAGGGTGTTACTGGACAAGAGATTAGTATTGAAAGCTGGTAAAATTGTACCTGTTTGCTTGCCCCCATGTGATTGAACAATATCCAGAGAATATTTAAATTAAATTTTTATGAGAAGCATTGTATGTCTAATATAATACTACTTATATTTTTAGATTTCCTCTGGGAACTGTTGGGGAAATCAACCTCCATCATTTGTATTTACTCCATATCATCACAAAATGCTCACCGAAATGATTCAGAGCCACAGTGTTGGCGATTTCTGCATAATTGGCCCACGTGGATGTGGAAAGTCTGCAGCTGTTGCCAAGATGGCACACATGTTGGGTTACCAGACAGAGCCGATACTTGTGTACCAGGTTTGTTGCCGCCAGTTTTTCTTCGTGATGTATAAGGTTATGAGTCAGGAGGTTTTATATTTCTTTTACCTGATGTCATCATTCCATTGTTAATCCTTAGGATAAAAGGAAAATTCTTCTTTAAAAGTGATAGTTACAAATATGGAAAGAATGATCTAAAATATTGTTAAAATTATCCATACCCAACATCACACTGAACTTCCTATTAATTTATTTACAACAATTTATAATTTGATTTTGATATGTTTACTTATCACATAATTTTACATAATGCATCTTATAAAAATGCTTGTACATATAGCGACTGGAGTGTGTACAAAAGTTAGACTGTGGTACCCTAAAAAATGCCTGTGGTTTATACTACAGTACTGTACTTGTATTTGTATTGTATTGAGCCCAAGAGAGATGGTAACATGCTAGTACTTAACCTCTCTTAGGTCTAGTACATTTATTTCTAGGTTTATTTCTGGAGCCTAAAGATACTTTACAGAATAACTTAAAATGGTAGTGATAATTTCACAGAACATGCACGACTTGTAAGAATATTTTGAATACTGGGACTTAATGTAGTTGCATTACTTTACAATCTTCTCACATCTCTAATTGCAAATTCCAGATATAATGACAATGGTCTTACTAGTTAACACACAAATATCATGGACAGTGGTTGGTAGAACACAGAACACATGCTCAGCAATACTCACTCTGGGGTGGACAGATCAAAACCATTAAACCGGTTAACCTCTGGGGACATGTACACAACTTATATCTATATATTATACAGTACAGTATATATATATCCTGCAACTAACTAACATATGCAGAGCACTGCGACTATTACAAAGTCCTTGCACTTATTGTTATTATGGAAGACCACCGAGCGTCCCATTGAACATCAGCCAGACTGTACAGTATGCCCTCCGCTAAGTGAATGAATCGAGTGTACTGCTCTCTCCAACCGCCAGTGTTGCAATAATATTTGCTTTCTTTTTTAATGTTTCTTTTCTCCACCTACATTTAACACTGATTTGTACACACATTTTCAATCACTGTATGTACTTGAGAATATTTACTTAGCTTCATTGAATTGAAATATATATTCTTTTAGAGGAGGAGGAACATCCCCTCACTGAGACAATACACTGCACGTGTGCAAAACTAGCCGCTGCTCTGGCAGCAATTCTCAATGTCTTTTCCTTACTAGCCAACCCAGAAGAGTTCTCAACACTAACAAATTCTTCCAAAATGGTCCCCTTCTTTACAGTTTTTAGTCTTTTCATCCCCTTCAGTCCTGGAGAGTTGACAAAAGGTACAATGTTTAAAGTTAAAAAAAAAAATGATAATTATTACAGTATTGTAATATTTAACATCAGTGTTGATTTCTTTTATTCCATTTAGGATATGACCTCACGTGACCTTGTGCAGCAGCGAGTGACCTCAGGACACTGGTGATACAGCCTGGCAGTTTTCCCCACTGGTCACAGCTGCCTTGGATGGAAAATTAGCTGTTTTAGATGGAATACACAGACTTCACCATGGAACATTGGCTGTACTACACAGGTTAGTAAGTAGACTACTATTTTCAAGCACTCAACTTGTTCAGATGAAAATTTTAGATGCTTGCCTTCAAATTTGTCATAGTGTTGTATGACAGTTCTATCAGTTGTCCATAGTTTCCTTCTAATTTATTTGTGTCAATATTTGTATAACTTTGTCACTAAATAAAGACAATAAATAAAGACAATAAATGTAGATTTACTTTAAATATGGTAGTCATTATTTCAACAGGATTATTCTCATTAGTGCAAGCTTGTTGTATACTGCATGCCTGGTTAAAGTATTGCTGTACAATATTTAACTATAACCGTGCATCACCAAAATTAATTTGTAGTACAGTACATATTACTTATATATTTTCTGTATTTGGGTCCACAAGTTTGATTCTCCAAGGGGGAACTATAGGATAAAAATGGCATATGTAATACAGTTAAATCTTATTTTCCATCACTCTAGTACATTTCTTTTCCCTGATGGCTTCCAAGGTTGTTCCCTGTTGCTAATAGCTCTGGATAACTCCACATCTCTCAAGCTGTACCAAGCCCTTGTGAGTCACTAATAGCCTATCATAGACCAGAGGCCAAAACCTGGTCTCCCATTTTTTTTTTACCTTTCTCTTTGTTCTTAGTAGTGAGATAGCAACAGGGAGCCACCTCAAAATCCCTCCCAGAAACCTCCCAAAAAATTCACTTGAATGTAGTGAATTGCCTCTTCCTCGTGGTCCAAATGGCTCTCTGGACACACTTTCCTTCAAAAAGTTTGGTTTGCCTTGGTTCATGACAGAAGGGGTCCACCTCCTGAGCCACTAGCACCCAGTGCTGCCATCTGGTGGTGGGGAGTTGGTACTAGTACTTGCCTAGTTGTGCTTGTGGGGGTTGAGCTTCGGCTCTTTGGTCCTGCCTTTCAACTGTCACTCAACTGGTGTACAGATTCCTGAGCCTACTGGGTTCTATCATATCTACATTTGAAACTGTGTATGGAGTCAGCCTCCACCACATCACTGCCTAATGCATTCCATCTGTTAACTATTCTGACACTGATAAAGTTCTTTCTAACATCCCTGTGGCTTATTTGGTAGGTGAAACAACCTAACTGCTGGGTGTCTCATTTGCTTTTGTTTGTTTTATTTGACTTTACCTTTCTGGTGGCTATTTCCTTGGTTAGAGTGGTCTAGTATTGTCTGCTCTCTGTGCCTCTGTGATCAGATCAGGTTTTGGTGGCTGGTCTCCAGTAGACCATTAATGACTCAAAGGGGCCTGGTGTGATTTGATAGGGATGCAGCTATTCAGAGTGGCTAGCAACAGGGAGCCACCTTGAACCCACCACAAAGAAGCATTTCATTACATTCTATGCTGGAAATTTTGTTCTACATCCCCTCCCCACCCCCCAACCTCTTCTGTAAGGCATTCCTTGTATTTTAAAACTGAAATTTACAATTATCGTATATGTTGTAAGAGCCTCATATGGGCTCGGGATACAATTCAGTCAAATACTGTAATTTTAATTGGTGTAAGGCTAGCTTTGTCTAGGTTAGGCTGATAGGTCTAACCTAGCATGGATTCAGTGCCAAATTAAGCTTTGCTAGGGCCAGGAAACAAAAGGGGACTAATAGCTAAATTTCCAAGTACAGTATTGTAATAGCAATTATGTATTCATATTTTGTTTATATATACTGTATACTGTACAGTAATTTTCGCTAAATTTGGTTCCATATCATCAGTTTTCCTGTCTGATTAATATATATGTTTGGTTTATTCAGTTACAGAATACAGTAATTTATAAATACTGTACAGTACATTTCTGTACTGTATAGTATTTATGGCATTTCGTAAGATGAAAATGTTTACCGACATAGTATAAATTCTGAATGTTTTTCATATATTTTTTCAGGCTCATACATGACCGAGAATTGCAATTGTACGATGGGACAAGACTATTACGCTCTGATCAGTATGATTCAATCAAGGATGAGAATGGATGGTCAGATTCAGAGATGACAGCCAGAGGCATATACCGCATTCACCCATCATTCCGTATTGTAGCACTAGCAGAACCTCCAGTAATTGGTGCTCCTCAAGGACAGTGGTTGACTCCAGAAGCTCTAACTCTTTTCCTTTATCACAATATGAGACGCTTGAGTTCAAAGGAAACTGTCAACCTTGTAAATCAGCTGGTAAGTTGATAGGTTTACTGTTTGTATGGTTATCTATATCTGTATATATTTCTCTAATGCCTTATTACTTTTGGGAATTGCCATTTCTTTGAAAGGGAGTAGTCACATGGAAAATTTTTGTCTAGACATTTCAACTAACTACATATGTTAAAAAGGCACATTTAAAGTAGCACCTGTAATATTTGTCAATCATTTATACATACCGGTCTGACAATCATAAATTAAAATGATTGCAACTTAGGTTATGATAAATAGATATTTGGGGAAAATAAGAACTGCTTTCAGCACTTACAATCTAGCGAGAAAGAATGAGTAGGGAAAATCAGGAATGGCTTAGGCAATTGTTCTCCTGAAAACTATAGGCCTGCAAACTCCAGATTGAGTGTGTTTCTTGTTTGCATTTCCTATGTAAATTTTAGATTTTCTCTCAGTAACAGTCAATCAAACAATATTAAGTCCAAGAACAGTGAAAAGCTCTGTACCCCAGAGCACAGCCCTTGCACCACTGCTCTTTCTCATTCTCATATCAGATATAGAAAAAATACAAATTACAGCTTCGTGTCATCTTTTACACATGACAAAAATCAACTTGAAAATTACATCTGTAGAAGACATTGCAAAAGTACAAACTGATATTAATAGTCTTTGATTGGGCAGTGGATGATGTTTAACAGTGATAAGTTCCTGGGGCCAGATTCACGAAGCAGTTACGCAAGTACTTACGAACTTGTACATCTTTTCTCAAGTTTGGCGGCTTTGTTTTCAATTATTAAACAGTTAATGAGGTCTGAAGCACCGGGAGGCTGTTTATAATAATAACGTTTGATTGGAAGGTTTTCATGCTTATAAACTGTTTAATAAATGTAACCAAAGTCGTCAAAGATTGAGGAAAGATGTAAACGTTTGTAAATACTTTCGTAACTGCTTTGTGAATCTGGCTCCAGGATCTTGGATTAATGATGTCTGATGACCTAATGTTTAGTGAGTATAACCAAGCAAATATAGCATCAGTCAGGAAAATGATAGGATGGATTATGAGAACCTCCAAATCTAAGGATCACATCACAATGCTCATACTATTCAAATCACTTGTGCTGTCCCACCTGAGTACTGCTAGATACTCGCTTTCCCTTTCAGAGTAGGAGAGAATAGCTGAAATAAAGGGAATACAGAGAACACATAAAGCATGAAAAGGCATCATAAAGCACCTCAATTATTGGGACCATCTCAAAGCTCTTAAAATGTACTCTATAGAAAGGATACGAGAGAGGTATCACATAATATATACAGTACTGTACATGAAAAATACTGGAATGCGAGGTCACCAACTTTGCAGAGTAAAATAACAACATACTGGAGTGAAGGATATGTTAGGAAATGCAGAATAGAGCCAATGACAAAGGTAGGTGCCATAACCATAATCAGAATCCACAGCTATTCAGTTTTTCCCCAGCATACATAAGAAATATGAAATATTACCAGAACAAAAGTGGATCACTTCAAACAAAAATTAAACAGTTTCTTGCAAGAAGTGCCAGATCAACCAGGTTGTAGTGGACAAATGGGCCTGCAGGCCACTCCTAGCAACAGTCAGTTGGATCAAGCACTCACAAGTCAAGCCTGGCCTGGGGAGTAGAATAATTCCTAGAACCCATTCCAGGTAAGATTCAGATAAGCATTATGAATATACCTTATTCAAGCACCCCACCAGTTACCCTCATCAGTTATGCACCTGTTGTGATTAAGACAATAGCTCCTACATTAGCGCTTGTTTGGTAGCCTGTAGCATATTGCTAAAAAAAATTATTATTTATTACCTGTTTATATAACCTTCCTACTTCTCACTCAAAGTAAGATATGCTACACTTTACTTATGGGATGCAAACCAGAATATAGTACAGTATTCCTCTCCAGATGGTTCAGGAACTGCTTTTGAGTTATAACAAAAGTATGAATAGAGTTACAACAAAATATTTGTGTAAAACTATAACTTTATGTAATGGATGCAAGAAATGATTTGTTATGAGGTAAAAACACTAAATGTATATTGCTGTATTATTCTGCAGTATATTATTGCCTTTTAATATCTTATCAGGTTGGAGATTGTAATTCTTCAGTTGAACAACTGATCACACTTGCATCCCAGTTGACTGCTTCTACTGATCCAGCTTTAAAGTCACTAGCTGAGTCACTCTCTCTAAGGCAGATTATCAGGATAGCAAAACGTTTCAAAGCTTATCCATCATTTGACCTTCACACTGCAGTGTATAAGGCCTGTCTTGCAAGGTAAGTCTTAAACTTGGAGATCAATCTCTTTAAAATGTTCTAAATCAATTAATTTGCAATAAATTAAAACATTTCAGTCTTGTAATTTTAATAATAGAAATAGTAATTCTAATTATAGTACAGTATAGTAATATACTAGTACAGTACAGTACTATAATTAGTATAATTATAGGCTGGGAGTTCTGGCTGTATTTGGAGTCTGCTCTTTTGGTGAGTGGCCCCAGTGTGCTTGTGTGTCCTGTTTGGCTAGTCTTCAGGCTATGCCAATTCTCCTGCAGGTCTCTGATATACTGTAGTTCACTAAGGATCGGCCATCGAGCCTGTGCTCGCTCTATGCAAGATCGAAGGGGTGTTCATTATCACGGCTACTGGACGATAATCATTCTCTGCCTCCAACATGCTGCCTGCTGGATTGGTGACACCTACAACCCTTAGTCCTGTAAGGTTTGTTCTCTATGGGTGTGACTGATTTGATTTTGAGGTTGGAAGTTTATTTATCAGCCATTGTGCATGCTCGGCTTCCTCATGTTACGCATTCTACGGCATTGCCTCAGAATTGGCTACTATGGTGTTTAGGGACCCAGAAATGGTAGTGTTGGTGACTGCCATCTGGACTAATTCCATGCCTACTCTTCCTTCCTTCCTTTGAAGTTGGGGTTTAGATTGCTTCTGGTCTTCATCCCTGGTTCTGGTTCCGAAGTGTCTCAGTGTTTTGTTTCGTTGGGGTTTTGAGGTTTTTAGCTTTATAAACGCTTCCCCCCACTGAACCTTCTTCTTGGACCTTCTGTCTCAAGCATTCGGCAAAGATTATGCCTCTACCCTGGAGCCTTTGTTGCAGGCTTCAAGGGCTGAGGGGGAGCAAGAGGAGTGTCCCTGGTTGCCTTTTTCACCCTTCATGGACCTTGGTTCCCTTTGTAGAGGGTCTTTTGCTTCAGAGGGAGAATTTAAAATATTCCCCGTGTGTGAGTATGACTGAGCAGCGATTCTCCCTTGGGTTTGGTTCTGGGTCTAGTTTGAGGCCTTGGAGTCGTCATATTTGCAGAGGTTTCTATCTTCCCACATTTCACCTTTGGGGACTTGTGCAGATCATCTCAGTTCAATGGTTCTTTCCTTGTCCTGATTCTTTCTTGATCAGCTCCTCATGCCTAATGTTGTTGCCACTTATTGTGCAGCTTTAGTGGAGCCACTTTCATTGGTGTTTGGCAATGATATTTCCTCAGCATTGTTTCACAAGTTGTCTTGGGCATTCTATCATCTCCAGCAGGCTCATGTTTTTCCCCCTCTTGAGCCTTCTTGGTCTTTAGAAGATTAGACTTCCTAATTTGACCCCTCCACAAAGGGTCCAAATTAGGAAGCTATATCAGCAACAGTTTCATGGAGCCACCGAGGCTTACCCAGAATGGAATGTTTCATTACATTCAATACTGGTTTTTAAAGTTTATCAGTAACCTTTGATCTCACAATATTTTCTTTCTCTTTATTAATGATCTTAATGCCATAGTTTTAGTCTGATCTAGGGTAGCCAAGCATCTCTGGGGCACCCCACATCTTTCCATAGATTATGCTGAAAGATAGTTCTCTTTTTGAAATTCACAAACATTATAGTCCAACCAGGCATACCTCTTCTCCTTATTTTAAGAGGGATACTCTCTTTGTCGGCTTTAATTAGTACACACATGACAGTGCAAGCCACAAGAAAGTGGTTGTGATTTATTAGCGTATTGTATAATGCTTAATGAGCTTTTAAGATCCTGTTTCTGAACCATGAAACTATGTATGTGACTAATCTGTTCTGCCACTGCCCACAAGATAGGGTGTACAATAAACTAATTAAACTGACAATGCCTGTGAATTATATTTTCATCTATTTACATCTCTTTAACTTGTACTGGTGCAGATAACTGCCACCAAGAGCACCTTAAGAATACTTTGTGTTATTGCACTAATTTATGCATGTAAATTTGACTTCCAAGTATAGCAAAATCATAAATAATTTTAGTTTTAGAGTATCACTACTTGCAGTACTCTGGCATTTGGAGTGCAACTCCATATACAGGTACAGTCTTGTAGTTTGTACTCATTCCTACTGCTGCTTTATTTTGAGATTACAGTATTTGTGGTACTTCTACAAAGCAAATAATTCTTTGTAAGAACTCAAGGTTTTCCTTGATGTTTAGATAAAGCTGTGTACACCATCTGTTAATAATAACATTGAATAACGACAAGTTACATTCGACAAAACGGTAGACAGCACTATTCAATGCTGTCTATGGTAAGATGGCAAGCAGATTGATTAATGGGGCTTTGGGAAACTATAGTATTTATAATATTTCTGCCCATTTGTTTGTAGGAAAATTAAGAGCAGCAAATGAAAGAAGTAAAGAATGCATTATGTAAGCAAATGGCTGTTCTTCTTAACTGAATGTGTTTTGGATTTGGTCATGTATATTTTAATAATTAACAATGAATACTAAAAGTAAATTTTATATAAAAAGGACATTACAATTAGGAAACAATAATCAGCATTCAAATTGTTAATGGACAGATCGGGTAGTTTGCGCTTCAGAACATTCCTTTATCGTATTGATTTGCTCTTGTAATATGTGTTGGTTTGTTAAATACTGTAGCTGAAATTTTAGTTTTGATGCAATTTGTTTGTAATTTTCAGATTTCTTCCACCACTTGCCAGACAAGCATTAGACACCATTCTTGATAGTCGGGGCATTAAAAAAATTAGCAGCTTGGAAAATGAGAAGCTTATTTGTGAAGTGAAAGATGGTGTACTTAGGATTGGCAATACTTATGGCCAGGTCTTTGTGCCTGACACCAATACCAAAGTTCCTGATACTCTCTTCTTTGACATACATCAGGTAAGTGTTTCCATTTTTTAGTACAACTTTCCTGGTTAGGCCATCTCAGTGGCTTTCCTAGCTAAGTGTTCTTCAACTACAGAGCCACAACAGGCATGCCAAAGTAAGATAATACTCAGCTTATTAAAGTTGAGCCTGCCAACTTGATAGTGTCCTTTTTTTCTGCAATTGTTCATCAACCTCATCCGGTTATCCCCAATTTCTTACTAATTTGGCTGTTGGTAATTTGCTTTGGGATAAGGTCTGGACTTGGATTAACCTTTAATGGAGTTTGGATTAACTATACACTGCTGGTATCTCAAAGAGTAAGGTTCATGCCAGGCCTCTGAGAGCCAAGTTGACCTACCGGGAACCAGTACCTGAATATATCTTTCGGTGAGAAGTGAGGAACTTGGGAATCGGATATCTTCTAAAGAAAACCAACCAGGAAGTCAGATGAACCAAAACAGACCATTATTTGGGCATAAGAGATAAACAAATGAAAGCATGATAAATAATAGCTTGCTGTTGAAGAACTCTAGTCGTAACTCACCCAGTCATCACTAGATGGGAGTTTAACACACTTGATTTCTTGGCATACCACCTGGCCTACCACATGCCCCCCCCCCCCCCACCTGGCCCACCACCTACCCCATCACCTACCCTTTCCACTAGCTTGGTATTGCCTTAGAACCATATGTCACTTGCAGGTACAGATAATTAGTATCTATCTTATCTTCGCTATCCTTAGTTTTTTTTTTTTAGCAGTGTCAATGCCTTGATTTTTGTCTTTCCACTTTATGATTTTGTTTCATGCCACCTACCTTGCATTGAATGTAAAAAAGAAAATATCTTTTCTGGCATTGTGGTCCCTCAATATCTCGTTGTTCCTGCCCTGATCCATATTTTTCCATGGAGGAGGTGTTTGTGTTTCAGTTCTGGTGGCTGGTGAGTGAGGAGGGTGGTTAGCCAGGACCTTAGATAACACGGGCTGCCACTTGGTGGTAGTCAGGCTCGTCGAAGTGAGAGTTGTTTGCTTGCAAAAAAGGATCTTTTGCCTTGTTACCCTCAGATTTTTTTATTTCAAGCAGTAGCTTATTTTGTTCTGTATAACTTTTCAGGTGACTTTTCTTTAGTTTTTGATAGCTCTCTGATTCCAAAGCTTCACTCACGTCGTAGAGAAAGCCAGATTCTGATTCTGGGCCTTGGTAGCTTGGTAGGTAAGCATAGGTTTCAGAAGCCCTGTGTATTTCTTAAGGCTTGGCAACACCAGTGCATAAGCAATGGGGAACTACACAAGGGCCCACCAGAAAATTGTTTCATTATGAACAAATCCACAAGGGGACGTGACGAGGATTCAAACCTGCGTCCAGGAGCATCCCAGACGCTGCCTTAATCGACTGAGCTACGACATGGTTAAAAGAGTTGAAACCGACATTCTAGTGAACTTACTGGATCCCGCAGCCTCTCCGAGACACAAACCAGGGTTGTTCATTTGATGCATCACATTATTGTGATTTCTGTGTGTATTGTTTCATTATATTTAATGCTTCATTTTTACATAAGATATAGTTTTGTACTACAGTAATTGCAAAAAATTTCCTGGAGCCTAGCTTCTTTTCTTTTTAAAATATGAACTTTAAGTATTAATTATTGTAACCTTTCTACAGCATGTTGCAGTGTTGGAGAATATGTTGCAGGATTGGCTGCTTGGTGACCATCTCCTACTTGTCGGAAACCAAGGTGTTGGAAAAAATAAACTTGCTGACAGATTTCTTTACCTTCTCTCTCGCCCACGTGAATATATCCAACTTCACAGGTATGTGGTCATAAGAAATTATCCTTGTTACAGAAAAAGACATTTGGAGACACATGCCTTCATTCCATCTTTGTTTTATGTTATTGATTTGGAATTAAGAAATATGCAGAGATAATGTAAATTTTTTTAAATTTATACTGAGTATTTTCATGTACAATAATGTTGGTTGTGCTAAAATAAATAAAGAATTTAAATTTTTTGGCAGGCATTGTAAGAAATTTGGCTAATTTGAATTTCCACATTATATGGTTTGGGGCCATCCTCATGTGGTCTGAATTGGTGAACTTAGACAGTGTGTTATATATACACCCTTTGTATAAAAATAATGATAACTACAAACAAAATATGATGTCCAAGATTACCTTAATGTTGGACCACAATTGTGTGCAGCTGGCTAGGATGTGTGTAAGCTCCTCACAGTAGTTATCAAACAATGTAAAATGTCTAGAGCAATGGCACAAGATCCTGAGGAGATCTTGTCAGATATTGGTCGTGTCTGATCTCTACCTGGTGGTGTGGGCAGATCAGAGTAATTGTTAACATCAAATTTATGATGTGGTGCTTGTATAGGCGGAGCATCTGTTTTTGTGTGACTGAATCGGCAAAAGTTTGCAATATGAAGGAGAAAGGATTCATGAAACACCATGTGCTTAACAAATAAATTTGTTCACTAAAATTAGATCATAAACTAAATTGTATTTACTGTACACACACACACGGAATAGGAATAATTGTCTCTACTTTACTAGGTGTCATAGGCAAATCTATGCATAGCACAGCACAAATTGCATGTTCAATATAAAGACTGACATGTGTCAGTCTTTACATTCACAAACACATGCATGGACCAGACCAGCACTGTGGGACATTTTGCTCTGAATGGGTTCACCAGACAGGGTCAAAACGTCCACCAGGCTCACTGGGTCGCAGTTAAGCTCCACAAAATGCGAGTCAGTTGTGTACACAGGATAAATGCAATTTACTCGCTCAACATTCATTCTGCGCACTCTTCTGTCATCGATGAATGGGGAGGTGTGTCTACCAAGGTGTCTGGAATGAGCAGCTGTTGGGAGTGATGGTGCTCTAGAGCTCAAAGGAGCACACATCTTGTGCCATGAACAGCTTCTGCAAGAATGAAGAAAGCTAAGGCTAGAGCAGCCAGACTTGCACTTTACTCATTAAAGTAAAAGCCTACTTACAAAGTACTAATCAGATTGCCATTTCAACCATGCATCTGATTGGCTGAACTCTGGGCTTTATTGGTATGGTGGAGAGAGGAGAGAAATGAGATTATCAACAACCATTAGCTGGGTCAGGTGAACCAGGCAACCCAGGCTGGTACCTGTTACACCCAAAAGCTAAGTTTGGGGTGGACCCCCTCCATTGTTGTTTAAACGACTCTCCTAATATAACCAGGCATCATATGTCACCACAGACACGATTTCTGAACTGCTCATGCAATTCCCAATCCATCTACACCTGACATGATGTACTTGTGCCCTTAGGCAAATACAAATGCTCAGTGCACAGCATGCACAGAACTGCATAGTAGCCATATGGTATAAGACTAGCTGAGAGAACACCATTCTCTCACAGATGATAATCGAATTACCTAGGATCATGTAATGATACCTGCACTTTGTGTTAAAATAAATATTTATATAAATATTTTTACTATAGGTGTTTGATTAATTACAGAAGTAGTTTTAATAACAACAACTAGTTTCAGTGATTTGAAGATAATTACAAATTTAATTTCATATAAAAAAGAACCTTATTTTCCTTTCATCTTTATGTGCATCCCTTGTCATTTGTTTTACAATTTTGTATGTTTATATTACATTCAGATTTGCTTTCATTCCAGAGACACAACAGTACAGAGCCTGACAATTCAACCAGTTGTACGAGATGGACGAATTCAACATGAGGATTCCCCTCTTGTTGTGGCAGTCAAGACTGGCCGTGTATTAGTTGTTGATGAGGCAGATAAAGCTCAAACTCATGTTACATGTGTGCTTAAGGTAAATAATACAGATACTGTGCATTCAACCCTCCAAAATCTGAATCATATCATTCTGTACCTGATCCAGATTTTTGCATAAAAGCTGGAATTCTAAATAATTGCCTTTTCTGGGAGGGACCCCCTTCAGTGGTTTCCCAAGCTTATCTAGGGAACCAACAAAGCCTTAGCCGAACACTATGAGGCAAGGGGAAGCAGGGGATCAGAGACTAACCACTAAGGTAAGGAAAACTCAATAGAAAGCATAAGTGCAACATAACAAGCAATTGTGCTTGAAGGGAATTAGGCAACTGTAGGTGAACAAGGCAAATAATCGTTTCCATGTGGTAACTGTCTATGCTGCGATGTGCCTCACTGCCACTAAATAGCAGTCCAGGCCACCTGAGGTCACAACCAGCCTGTCCGTTACTCTTCTGCCTGGTGTCATCAGCCCACACCTATAGTCCTTTCTGGGTCCATCACCTGCTTCTCATTTTCAACTAAGTGGTACTGACTTTTCCTGGAACATAAGTTCTGCTGGTGGCTCTTGTTTTTATTGATTTTGGTACCACACAGATAGCCACAAAGCTACCTGGCCAGGTCTACTTACCACTAGCACCATAAGAAAAGGTAAGTACAAGAAACAATAATAGTTTTGAGGTTGATCTGAATCCCAGGTCCCTTTTCTTCCTTGAGAGAAGCAGATTATGGCCCTGTGTGCTGGTAGGTTAGAATGGGTCTTTGAGATATGGTTCTAGTGCTTAGCTTTGGGAAGCTACTAAGGGTCTCCATTAGAAAAAGCATCTTATTACATTAAATGCTTGATTGTTTTGCCTATCTTTCTGGTAGGTTTTCTTGGTGTTAGGTCAATCTCTAATTCCCAAGCTCCCTTTGTTTCATAGAGAGAGCCAGATTCAGGTCTTTACTGCCAGCAGGTCAGCATGGGTCTTGGAGACCTGGGGTACTCTTCAAGGGTTGGATTCTCTACAGCACTAGGTACTGAGGGCCCACCAGAAAAGGGCATTTCATTCATTCAGCATTTAAATTTTATGCAAATTTTTTAATACACCTCCCAAAAATCTGCAACTATTTTACTCTGGGATGTTTGTGTTTTGATGCGAAGTAATTCTTTGTGGCTCATGCATGAGTAAGAATGTTTGTTTATTTTCAGACTTTGGTCGAGAGTGGAGAAATGCTGTTATCAGATGGTCGCCGGATTGTGCCCAAGACTCACTCCTTGGCCTCATCGGAGTCTCCAAATGTGATAATCTCTCATCCTAATTTCCGCATGATTGTTCTTGCTAACCGTCCCGGCTTCCCATTTCTTGGGAACGATTTCTTTGGATCATTGGGTAATTATGCTCATTTGTTATAGTTCAAAAAAGGCAGGACCTGCATTCACATACCACAATGCCTACTTTGACATAACCATTTTATACAACACCTCTCCATTTCTGAGCATGGGCCATGAGCCCACCTAGATCACTGTCAATACTCCAGGGGGCCAGATTCACGAAGCAGTTAAGCAAGCACTTACGAACCTGTACATCTTTTCTCAATCTTTGGCGGCTTTGTTTACAATTATTAAACAGTTAATGAGCTCCGAAGCACCAGGAGGCTGTTGATAACAATAACAACAGTTGATTGGTAAGTTTTCTTGCTTGTAAACTGTTTAATAAATGTAACCAAAGCCGTCAAAGATTGAGGAAAGATGTACACGTTCATAAGTACTTGCGTAACTCTTTCATGAATCCGGGTTCAGGTTCTTGTCGACTTGAACCCCATTTGGATACGTTTATTTACAAATTATATTTCTTGTAGTTTAGAGGCAGGGAGTGAGTTGAGAGCACCTCAATCCACTTTCAAGAGAGACTGCTGGTTGTGACACCATAAGAGCATGTAAAATTGCTCAATGCCCACTTTAATGTTTTGCTAGAACTACTGTACCAGGATAGCAAATTATTGCTCTGAAGCTACTTGACTAGCAAACTACCACAACCTTGAATGCCACCAGGTATCAGCACTAGATAGCAGTAACAACAGGATGAGAGGAGGTGGTGGCAAACTTTACATTATTCCTTGTGTTCTTCCACAAAGTACTCAGGTTTGCAAAAAAATATTCAGTCAACTGGTTATTCATTGTAACTTTGCCTCTGTGCAGGGAATTCCATGCTGAAGAGTTTTTAACATGGTGTAGTGCCAAGTTATTGTGTATATTTCTGACTTGAGCTGTTTGCTTCAGCTTGCTTCCAGTGTTCTCTCTCCTGGGACTACTGTAAATGCCAAAGGCCAATAGTCACCTGGTTGTTTGAAAGCCTTGAGCATGGTCTGACTCCTCTCAGAGATAGACCATTACCTTGATGGTGCTATAGGAACTTTGTCTCTTACCTAGACTTTGTTGATGGGCTTATGTATTAGCTCTTAGGGTCTGTACATGTAATCTCATTAGGGGTTTCACCTCTTGTTTTGTTTTGTTCATTACCCGAGCTTCAGGGAGGTTTTACTCCTCTTCTGTCTACTAAATTGAGGTGTGATGGAATCCCCACTCAGTTTGAAACCTGATTCTAGTGTGCAGTTTCAGAGGTGTGCCTCAGTGTATTTTGACCTCAATGGCCACCACTGTTGATCTCTAGCATACCTCTGTTGAGTGCAAGATCATTTTTACCTGAAAGTGTGTAACAGGTATCAGGTAATGCATCGCTGTTGTTTGGTGTGCATCGACTTCGTCTAATGACAAAATCTAATGACTTTGTCATTAGACATTGAGATGTACAGTAAGTCTTGTCCTAACCATATGCAAAAGACTTTGTATAAATTCTTTACATAAATTTCACAAATACACAAGTGTGGGTTTTTATCCTATGTTATTATGTCTATGAGAAGACATTACCATTACTTATAATAATTATTATTGAAGTTCTTTGTGTAATCACATGTTATTTTTGTATTCAGCTTTTCTTTCCCATATTAAACATTGCCTGAATTTTTTTGTTCTGCATTACAGGTGATCTCTTCAGCTGCCATGCCATTGATAACCCAAGTATGGAATCAGAGATGTCTCTTCTCCAATCATATGGCCCTAATGTACCAGAGGACATCATGCGTCGGCTGGTTGGCGCATTTAGTGAACTTAGAGATTTAGCTGACCAAGGCCTTATTCAGTATCCATATTCAACAAGAGAGGTTGTCAATATAATTAAACATCTTCAGGTAAATGCCTTGAGTATAGAAAGAATGGAGATGACAAATTGATAGAGACACTGTATAAAAGTTAGGCAAAGCAGAGGAGAGGATGGGAATTAGGTAGAAGAGTTGAATTTAAGTGTATGGAATGCATGGGTTTTAGTATGAAGGAGGATATGATGTTGTATTTGACTAGGAACCGTGGGAAAATGCATTATATTTGCCATCCTGGCATTTAGTGCCAAATGGTGAACACATTGACTGATATTACATCTTACACATCCTTATTTTGTCTTTTCCCTGGAGGGTTTGGTGCACTTCTGCTGTGAGGCACCCAAAGCTTGGTACTCCATTTTGTTTATTTTGGATCTGGTGCATTATGTTGGGATGTGGCGGCTGCTTGTCTGTTTCCCATGACACACCGTCTCACAGGTTGCAGTTGTCCCCCAGGCCACATCTTCAGTTGGCTTTTATCTTGCACCTTTGGGGTCATGTGGGGCCCATTTCCAGCCTGTTTAGCATGTGCTTAGCAACCCTGCCGTCTGTCGTTCTGGTTGCTGCCTTAGAGCCTGCATCGATGGCAGAGGGATTACTTCCTGTGCTCTGCTTGGAATGCTTTTTTGTGTCGTCAGTCCTTGTTTCACAGCTCACTCTTATCTGCTGGTGAGATGGAAGTTTGGCTGTGTACATTCTTCCTGACCTGTTTCTCATTTCTAGGCACTTTATGCCTTTCTGGAGGTGGGCCTTGACGTCATTTGACCTTTCATCCTTCAGGCCATTTGCGCGATTTACCACTGCATAAAAAATGCAAATGTTTTGTCTAACCAGGAATGTATGAACCCAAACAACCCATCTAACCTATCAATCTTGAGGTTATCTTGAGATGATTTCGGGGCTTTAGTGTCCCCGTGGCCCGGTCCTCGACCAGGCCTCCACCCCCAGGAAGCAGCCCGCGACAGCTGACTAACACCCAGGTACCTATTTTACTGCTAGGTAACAGGGGCATAGGGTGAAAGAAACTCTGCCCATTGTTTCTCGCCGGCGCCTGGGATCGAACCCGGGACCACAGGATCACAAGTCCAGCGTGCTGTCCGCTCGGCCGACCGGCTCCCCAAGGAACCCCAATCAAGGCTGGGGTTCTTTTCTAGGGCTTTTAATATTTTCAAAATTTTGCTCCATAAATTATTATTGGTGACTCGAGGTTCTCCACCAGTCTTAGTGTATGGCTTTTCTAATCTATATGTACCACTTTCTGTATTGGGGCACATGAGGTCTTTTTTTTTTATATCACATTTGTGGCCTTTTTGGTAACAGTATGATGGAGTCTCTTTTGTTGACTACTTTTCCATTCAGATCAGTCTTGGTCTCTAGGTTGGGTTCAGGTGTACCTCTTCTTGTCCACTCATTTTGATGAGTTACTATATATCTTTTTGTTTACCCTTTCTTCTGGTTGAAGGGTCAGGGAATTCTGACCTGGAAGGAGAAGTTTTTTATTCAATACAGTTCTGGTAGCTGATTTCTGTTGCTCTAGCTGTCGCCATCATTTCTCACTAGGAGAGTGTCTGTCAGTTTCCATAGTTTTTTTTAGGTTGTTTGTGCTTGATTGCTCCAGCTGAAGGTTACCAGTGTTCTGTCCAGTGGCAGCATTTTTGCTGTTTCCTTCAGGGTCACCCATATGGCTTGGGTGTTCTTGAAATGCAGCCTTGTTCAGTGTTCTTGAGATGCAGTAGTCACTGGATGTTTGTTTTGTCCTACCTGTTGCCCATGTTCCTATGTCACCCACAAGTTATCAGTGTTTTCACTTTCTTCTCTTTTGTGTCTTGGGGTGGCGTTTCAAGGTCGTAAGTTCTGGCATTCTAATTTGGTTTTCACACCTTGGTCCTTGTTCCCAGGCTGCTCACTCCAGGGTTACTAGTATCAGCCCCTTTCCTCCCAATGTTAGGTGCTTTTTTTCTTGTTGTCTGTGATGAAATAGCTTGGAGAGCCATCAAGACGGCCCTTCCTTAAATCCAGTGTTAAATGTAATGAAATGCCACTTTCTGGTGGGCCCCTTGCAGGCTCACCATTCCTGCCCCTCCCACCTCCTGTGGTTGTTACATGGGCAGCGTATGAATGGGGAAGCCAGTTGTCCAGTACCCTTAAGTGGCCAGAGCTGCCATCTAATGGCGAGCGAATGTTACTAACTAGTGGTCTTTTGTTGCCAATGAGCATGTGCATGTTTGTTTCAGGGTTACCAGTGTTGTCCATGCAGATACTCGTTTTATTGCACTACCTTTCTGAAGTTTTTTCCTTTGGATTACTGTAGTGGCCCTAGAATCTCCTTGTCACTTATTGAGGGGACAAGATTTTGTTATTGGTTTCTGATAGGTGTTAGTGAATCTTTGACCCTGGAGTGGTATCCTAAGTTTGGAGCTTAACAGGTGGGTAGCTCTGGGAGCTACTGAGGAACCACTAGAAGAAAATGTTTCATTACATTCAATGCCAGATTTTTAATAATTTTGCTTGTAAAACTACTTCAGTATATTGCTTAATACTTTTGTCTTATAAAAGTTGTGTATATCTTGAATGTAGTAAAATGTAATACTTATGAATATTAATAGTTCTCTACCAATAGTAATATCATCTCTAATATGCCTTATTGATTTGTTTCCTCAGGAATTTCCAGATGATGGTGTTCGCAAATGTTGTCCGTAATGTGGTAGATTTTGATTCATGGTCTGGTGATGCCAGAGACACACTCGTGCGTGTCATGCACCATCATGGTGTACCTGTTGACACTTCTCCAAATAATGTGAATTTAGCCAAAAAGTAAGCAAACTTTAAGAATTGTTTTCTATATTTTGTTTAATTCTGTTAGTATCAATTTTTATTACTGCAGAAATTAAATAGAAAAACACATACCAGTTGACTTCACCACACTAAATAACAGGTCAGTGACCATTAACTTGATCACAATAAGTAGCAACTACGTAAACTCTTCGTGCTCTGGATTGGCTAGATGTGTGATTAGTTACATTTTATTGTTATTTGGATTTAACACATTCCAGTTACAAGAAGACTGATACATTAAACATAAATACATTGAAACTAAAAAAAAATTCTTCCTAGAGCTTCTATTCATTACTTTTGATTTTGAGTTTCATGGTAATGTTGAAGAAGAGAGTACATCACTTGTATTATCATGAACACATAGGGCAGGGATTAACATGGATCATAATTAGCTAGGACACAGTGTACATTAATCTGGATCATAATCATTCAAGACACTCAATTCAAGGATTGATCTGTATGTATTTGAGGAATTTAGGAAACATAATACTGTACAGGGATTAACCTGAATCATAATGGTTTCCCATAGTCAGAGCGAAGAAGCCTGTCAAACTTACTAAGGTCCCCCTTGAGGTCAAACTATTGACCTTTTGCAGGATGTAACCCACAACAGTTGGCTAACTTCAGGGTACCTATTTATTGCTAGGTGAATAAAAGCATTAGGTGAAAGGAACTGTGCCAAATTTATCCTCCAGCTATGGGAATTCAACCCAGGACCCTTTGGTTGGTAATAATAGTAAGCCACCTCTCGGTGGTAATGCTTTGAGGTTATCTTGAGGTGCTTCCTAGGCTTATTTGAGGTTATCTTGAGGTGCTTCCTAGGATTAGCGTCCCCGCGGCCCGGTCGTCGACCAGGCCTCTTGGTTGCTGGTCTGGTTAACCAGGCTGTTGGACGCAGCTGCTCGCAGCCTGACATACGAATCACAGAATGGTTGATCAGGTATCAGGCATGCCAAGCCAACTCTTGGTGATTCGGCGATAATAGCAAACCACCTAACCTAATTCTTTATCCTTATAATTTGTAAGTAATCACTGTGCAGATAAGATTATCTTTTGTATGTACCCAACACATTTAATGGTGCTACATAGCTTTCCCGGTTTGGTGCCTTCTTTTGATAATTACTTACTTGTATGTAAGTAAGACCCATAATTATAGTAAAATCTTGTGCACTTTTTTCTGAAGTAAAGAACATCAATATTAATAGGAAGTCACTTCAATGGAAATAGTGAGACACTTGTAGTGACAACTCATAACATGTCCTGGGTTAAAGTGAGTATCATTGCTGGATGAGCATTTACGGCCCTACTGATGGTATCTTAGACATGTTCCAGGAGACCTAGTATAAAATCATTCAGAGCAAAATAATGTTAATACACTTAAATGAAAAAATAAGGCTATAGTATATATTCCATGTTATGAATTTTGGTAGTTGACTCGCAGATCTATCTTGAGGTTATCTTGAGATGATTTCGGGACTTAGTGTCCCCATGGCCTGGTCCTCGACCAGGCCTCCTTTTTTATTACATACCCCCAGGAAGCAGCCCGTAGCAGCTGTCTAACTCCCAGGTATGTGTTTACTGCTTGGTGACAGGGGCATCAGGGTGAAAGAAACTCTGCTCATTTGTTTCCGCCTCAACCGGGAATCGAACCCGGAACCTCAGGACAGCGAATCTGAAACGCTGTCCACTCAGCTGTCAGGCTCCCTTGCAGCTCTGTGCAGCACAATATACGATGTCTGGATTTTTGTACATTTCCAGTACCTAAACTCAGTAGATTTAAATACAGTACTGTATACTGTCAACTTGGCAACCCATGAGGGTCTGTGGGGAGAGTTAGTCTATTGGAATAGTGTCATATTTTCTTGGGAAAATCAGTAGGAGAAATGAGGAGGACCATTGAAACCTGCACACTTGGTACTCTCATGCACATGTTTTAGGGCATGTGCTTGGGAATGGCAAGGGTGCAGGTTAGATTCCTCCTCAAGGCTCCTACAGATTTTCTCAGTGATACATCACGTTAATGTGATTTCTTTGTTTGTATTGTCTTCCTTACTTTGTCAATAAATATTACTGTACTCTAAAAATCAAAATGCAATGAAACAAATATTTTTACTGATTGTTGTATCCTAGGAAATAACTATAGGTCCATTGTCTAGCCACCTTCACTGAACTCAAGTTGAACTGAAATCTTACTACACACAATATATTATGGGTCTATTATTTTGACCACATAGAATAGGAACACTTAAAAATTAATTGGTATTTACTGTACGATATTAGGAAATCATGTATTATACTTTATTTAAAAAATTAATTATTGATAATATGCATAAACTATTTATTATATTTCAAAATTGATTAAAATACATTAATGCAACAGGTGAAAGACAGTTTAGCATCACACAAATTTTTAATGTTAAATGAAAGTATGTAATTCTCTCTTAGGTAAATTAAACTTTGAATAAATTATTTTGTGATTCCCCTATTAAATAATAATACTGTATAAAAACACTAACAACAATTATATAAAAATAGAGGATGTGATTACAATATTGACATAGTAGATATTTATATATATTTTGTTATAGCACCAGTAATCATGTACAGCTGGGAGACATTTAGTATGCTTCCTCTGTAAACACAGATGGAACTACTAATTTTAAATATTATTAACAGTTGCTATACAGTATATCAATAGAAATTTAAATTTTTAGGAAGGTAAAAAAAATCAGCAATATCAAATATTTTGCTGTATGACTTGAGACTTCAGTTATGGCAGTAATTTTTGAAGTACAGTAGTTATTTCTATAACAAATAATAAAGAAAACTATATTTTCAATTTGTTTGATTTACCTGTATCTTTCTGACATACCAGACTACCGCTGCCAGAACCAAAGTTAATGGCTACATGGCAAGTCTCTCGCCGATTCCCAACCGGAACAAGATCTCTTGTAAATCTGCCTGTTGAATCATCTCACATTAAATTTAAGGTAGGAAGTAAGATCATTTGCTACCTATGTATTAGATTTAAGGCAGGCATTTAGGTACTATGCTTCTTTTGTGAAATTTAAACTTAAAAATCCTGGAAAATTGTGAAAAGAAATTATTTATATATTAATTTTTCATCTTTGGATAAAGTTTCATTGATTTTGTGGATAAACCAATTAATACACGAGCATTTAAAATAGACCAGTACAGTGAAATCTTGTTCAAGCAGATTGCAGTGAACTCTTGTTTGGCCAGAAGGAATTGACTTAACTGACAAATTTATAATGTACTGTACCAGAATAAGGTATCCACTTCCCCATGCAGTCTTGTTTGAAAACCAAACTCGATAAATGCAGTCCTACATAATAATTTTTATCGTGTTAAACCCCTCTGTAACTACCTGGAGCTCATGATGCTGGTATTGCTAGGTCACCCATGGTCCCCTCTTTTTTTCCTTCCTCATTCAATTTCATACCTGACTGTAGTTTACAGTTTTTCAGGATGTCTTTCTGTATTTTTGGACACAGTTTGTTATTCCTGTGTCTCCGTCATTTAGCCTATTGGGTGCAGAAGATTTTGCACTTTGGTGTGTACTATTTGTTGGCACTGACCTGTGTCTTTTCCAAGCCATATTTCTCGGTGGCTCTTCCTTCATGGCTGTCAACAGTGCTTTGTTTGCTCTAGCCCTTACCTTTGAGGTTGGGGCTTGGCAGCTCCACATCCATGTACTCAGGTTAATGCAAGTGTTGATTGCAGTGGACTACAAGGCTCACACTAGCATGGTACTGGTTCCCTGTTCCTGTGCAATGCAAGAGATCTCTGATCATTTGCAAGTTGATCTTGGTTCTTCATCTAGGAATTATTTATCTGCCTTGTTGTGTGCTGCTGCAGTCATGAATACTGTTGCCTAGGTGCCTACAATTCAGCCCCTCTCTCCTGTGGTTTAACCTCCCCCTCCAGTTGCTGCTAGAGAAATCTTGGCTTACCCATTGGGTCCTCAAGTGCTACTTGGATAGCTTGAACTTTGCCTGCATGGTTTACCCTCAAGGTGGCAGTATGAGGTGACTTGAAACATTCTGCATGTTCATTTTGCATCAGCATCTGTTCCGATGTCAGTGTCCATTGTAAAGTAGTTTCTGTTTGACTACTTTCCTTGATCGCCTGTTAACCCTTTGCACTGTGCATAACTTCTTATGCTGTTCAACCGATGGTGTGCATCATATCATATCCTGGTAGTACAAGGGGTCCCGGTAGTACAGTCGGGTTTGTTCTCAACCCACAATCAAGAACTCCGGGTTCAAATCCTGGGCGAGATAGAAATGTCCTTTTACCTAATGCTGCTGTTCACCTAGCAGTGCGTAAGTATTCAGGAGATATTCAGCTTGTTGTGGGGTTACATCCTGGACAGAGTCAGTAATTCGGCCTTGGGGGTGTGGGGGAGTGGGGATCCTCGATAAAAGCCAAACATGTGTGAATACACTCTGGCTTCCTGTCCCCTGACACAGTGCATTATTATTATACAGTATTAATTATATAATAATTTAGATCCAGTGCAACCATGATTTTGGCAAACTATATGGGACCAATCCTGACTTAATTCATTAGAGGAAGGGATTTGTAGCAACCGGGTGTAACATTAGTTTAATCTATACTGTGTGATTCTAATTGTCTTGATAACTCCTGTGCTATTGTAACACCAGTTTATATCTACTCTGTGGTGGTGAGAAGTAATCAGAGTAAGATTGGGTTGACTGTGTCTATCTGAACCTAAAACAGGCTTTTGACCTGTTTGTGAGAGTTCGACACAAGAGGTTGTTTTGGAAACTGGAATATGCTGGAGGGGTGACAGGGAGTCTTCTTACATGGATGAAATTTTTTTGGATAAAGATGAGGGCAATAATCAGTGGCAATGTATCTGACTGGAGGAGTGTTACTAGCAGAGTACTGTACCACAGGATTAAGTTCTTGCACAAGTAATGTTCGTCGTCTACATAACCAATCTACCAGAAGGAATACAAAATTATTTGAACATGTTTGCTGATAATACTAAGCTGTTAAAGAAGATAGGAGACCTAGATGATTGTCATGCCCTTCAAATTGATCCAGATAAAATATAAAGTGCTTGAAGTGCCATGTGGCAAATTGAATTCAATGTGAATAAATGCCATGTTATGAAATGTGGAATTGGAGAAAATAGACTGCAAAACAACTTACAAATAATGTGGGAAGGAATTAAAGAACTCTAGCAATGAATGAGATGTAGAGGTGGTTTTGGATAGTAGACTGTCACCAGAAGAACACACAAAGAACATTGTGTAAGGAGCATATGGATCACTTTCCAACTTCAGACTTGCTATTAATTACATGGATGGTGAAATACTAAAGAAACTGTTCATGACTTTTGTGAGACTTTTGTGGAGGGCGCCTGACAGCTGAGTGGACAGCACTTCGGATTCATAGTCCTGAATTTCTGGGTTTGATCCCCGGTGGAGGTGGAAACAAATGGGCAAAAAGTTTCTTTCACCCTGATGCTCCTGTTACCTAGCAGTAAATAGGTACCTGGGAGTTAGACAGCTGCTATGGGCTGCTTCCTTGGGGGGGGAGGTGTAACAAAAAAGGAGGCCTGGTCGAGGACTGGGCCACGAGGACACTAAGCCCCAAATCATCTCAAGATAACCAAGATAGACCAAAATTGAAATATGCAGCAGTTGTATGGTGCCTATACCTCAAGAAGCATATAAAAAAAAATTGGAAAATGTGCAAAGACATGCTACAAAATGGCTTCCAGAACTGAAAACAAGAGTTACGAAGAGAGATTGGAGGCGTTAATAATGCCAAAACTAGAAGATAGAAGGGTTTTACACAACCCCTCCTGGTTGTGTAAAACCCTGGTTTGTGTCTTAGAGAGGCTGCAGGATCCAGTAAGTTCAGCAGAACTTCGGTTTCAACTCTTTTTGACCATGTCGTAGCTCAGTCGATAATGGCAGCGTCTGGGATGATCTGAGACGTAGGTTTGAATCCTCATCACGGCCCTTGTGGATTTGTTCATTCGATGCATCACGCTATTTTGATTTCTGTGTGTAGAGTGGTAGATGGTTGGAACAAGTTAAATGAGAAGGTGGTGGAGGTCAAAACTGTCGGTACAGTAGTTTCAAAGTGTTATACGACAAAGAGTACTGGGAAGATGGGATACCACGAATGTAGCTCTCATCCTGTAACTACACTTAGGTAATTACACAATCACTCATATACTTATGGTACAGTATATGCAGACATACTGTTCAGGTTTGTAATGAATCTCTCTTTGATTATGTTAATGCAAGTATTTTTCTTTACAGAGTCCAGTTCAGTTGAATGTGTATCATCATTCAGTTGATGTAACAGAAGCTCGATCAGCTGTGTTCACAGAGCAGCAAAGCTATTGGCCGCTTCCTTTATATGACACAGCACTAGTGACAGATATTACTGTCAGTCCAGGAGGCACTCTTAATCCAATTGATGATCACATACATGTTGCCACTGTAGCTCCTTCTGCTGTTTATTCTTTTGTACCCAGAGGGAAAGATAATCAGTTAAAACAGATACTTCTCCATGATGTCCTTCCGCGTTATCGTTCTGCTTACCAGCCACGGATACGACTTGCACATTTGCCAAACAGAAATTTGGTTATCCATGAAGAGGCTTCTAACACACTTTTAACAGTGGACACGGACACTGGCTTAGTGACTCACATCCAGCTTAGCTCATTATTTGAAGCTGCAGCCGAGTCACTGCTGAAAAGGCTGGGTTCAGGTGGCGGAAATCAAACCTTTTTTCGGATGTGTAAAGGTAAAGTAGAGCAAGGGCAACTTGCATTATGGGAGGTTGGTGGTGGGCAGATAATTTTCATAGATATTAACAAGGAGACCAGTCATTCAGTTAATTTACCACTTTGTCTATCTTCTTTCCATCCACTAAATGGAAGCTATCAGTGGGTGGCTGGTGATCAAGAAGGCTACAAGTGGTTATTGAAAGGTAACATGCACAACATTGTTCTTCATCCAGTAACCCAAATACCAGGTCAACAAGATTCTAGTGAGATAAAGATATCTACTATTGCTCCAAATATTTTAAGTGACTTTGTGTTGTCTTCAGCACTTAAGCAACAGGTTAGTGCTCCTAGTCATCTTTTAGCTCCTTCTAATGCATTAGCTGCTATAGCTGTAGGTTTTCCAGAGCTTGATGCAAGTGAGAATGAAGTATATATATGGGAACGTGATGGAATTTCATTGAAGACTCCCCCAGCAGTAAGTGACCCAGCTAGCTTTACTGTTTTGTTAAACGATTCTGGACAGATAGTTAGAACTGTTGACCAGGCCCCTAGAGATGCATTAGAATATAGCATCGCAGCTACAAATACAAGTATTTTTCTAGAAGTAACAGATTTGATAAATCATAGCATTAGCTACATTCCTGTTCCCCAAGCCTCTCAATCTTCTCCACATTGGGCCTGGTCTGTAGCAGCTCGCACATCTCCACTTTTCTTGGCTGCAACCAGTGGTCAAGGTCTGGCTTCAGTAGACTCTGCTGGAGTTGTACGTCTTTGGCAAACAGGAAGTGTTGGCTTACAGAAAGCTCTAGCAGAGTGGCGTAAAATGATTGGTAATGATACGGGCCATCTTAGACTAGATATTGATCGCTTTAGTGGTGAGGATGTCACTGAACCTAAACATGGAAAGGAGGATCCTTCAAATGATCCCCATGTAGGAGGAAATACTTGGGCAGGTGGCACAGGTGGACGTGATACCGCTGGCCTTGGAGGTAAAGGAGGACCATATCGGTTAGATGCTGGACATGATGTTCATCAAGTTTCCGAAGTGGAAAAAGATGCTGTGCCTGAAGAAGTGAGGCGTGCTGCACGGGAAATGGCACAGAAAGCCTTCAAAGAACGCTTGAGGGAAATTAGAATGAGTGAATATGATGCTTCTCTTTATGAGAAACTTGCTGGTGGTGTACAACAACAGGTACGTGCATTACGCAGTATCATAAACTCCCTACAGGCAAAAGGAAAGGAACGCCAGTGGCTTAGGCATCGCACCTCTGGAGAGTTAGATGACACAAAATTAATTGAAGGTTTGGCAGGAGAACGAAATATATACCGGCAAAGACGTGAAGAGGAACCAGAAGTAGGGGCACCACAAAGTCACCCCAAACGTCTCCGGTTAGTTGTTGATGTGTCTGGATCAATGTACCGTTTTAATGGTCATGATGGTCGTCTCGAACGTGAACTTGAAGCCACGCTCATGGTTATGGAGGCATTTGAGGGGTTTGAGAATAAATTTAAATATGATATTTATGGACATTCTGGTGAAGAGGCTGCTGTACCCCTGATAGAGTGTGACAATATTCCACGAAACAACAAAGAGCGTTTGGACGTGTTAAAAACAATGCAGGCTCATTCACAGTTTTGTCTTAGTGGAGATCATACTTTGGAAGCTGCAGCTGAGGCTGTGAAGCACATAGCAACTGAGGAATCTGATGAAAGCTTTGTAATCCTACTGTCTGATGCAAATCTGGATAGGTATGGAATCAGACCCAGTCAGTTATCTAAAGCTCTTACTGCTGAGAGCACAGTGAACACATATGCAATTTTTATTGGGTCTTTAGGTGATCAAGCAGACAGATTAACAAAGGCTCTTCCTGCTGGACATTCATTTGTTTGTCTTGATTTAACAAAGCTTCCGCAGATCTTACAACAAATTTTTACTTCAGCTATGTTAAAATAATTGTACAATAGATTAATTCATTCATAATTAATGGCACCATAAATGGTTAAAGTGTTTACAATAAATTGGCAATGAATGAGATAATAGACTGGTTATTCTTTATCCCATACAGAAGCACTGTTGAGGAGAAAAGTGCAATAGATACCTATCAATATATTTATTGAATTTTGTGTCCCCGTGCTGTGGTCTACATTTTTTAGGTTTTCTGTGTACAGTACTGTGCTGTATTTGTGATATTTTTATTTTTTTTATTGCCACGGCAAACTTCATTGTTTGCTTGCTTTAACTACCAAATAAGTTTGTGGAATATTATGGCAAAATGTATCGGGTGTTCCTTGAAAATTCTTTAGCACAAGAAGTGTCTTAAGATTTAGAGAACCATTGAACAGCCTTAAAAAAATAATATTCCTAGAACAAAGTTTATTAGACTTGCAGCAATATATACAGATGAGTAGCAAAAACCATGTTCAAAGATGAAGTTGACATCTTGGGCATAAAGTCTGACTCTGACCATAAAAAGTCACATGCTTTACCTAGCAACCAAGGCAGCTAAGAAATTTACAGCCTTATAGCAAATTTCATACCTTCCTGACAGCAGGGGCTGCAAGACCTTATATAATGCTCAAGTTCACTCCTAAACTAAGTGTGCACTGCAATCCTGGAAGGCCTAAACCCCCCCCCCCCCTCCTCATTTATCAGATTTTCTGGATAAGGTGGAGAACTATGTGCACACACACACTAGTTTTGACCTATTCTGGTTGGATTGGTCAGCACAGCAAAGCCTTCAACACTGCAGAGATTTTGGAATACTTACTGTTATATACAGACAAATGTTTTCAAGGTTCCCTATCTAGCCAAATTTCATAGACAACCAGAAATTGACAATCGCAACACAAGGCATTCGGCAATAAACAGCCTTATGCTGACTGCATTTCTCAACAACTTCATTCCATCAGCGATCAAGAAATCAAGTTAATTGACTGTATGAAGGCTTTGTCACGCAGTTGTTCTTAGCTCATCCTGTTTGCTATTTGATAGTTACTTAGCATTAAATTTTAGTTTATTCATAATTTATACAAATAATAATCTAAAAAATAAATGAGTTTCTTGTGGTAGGCTTCAGATAAGTTGATGTAGGATAATAGCTTTTAATTTGCAGTTTCCTTGGGAACATTAGCACAATTCCTAATGAACCCTAGACTTAGTTAAAAAATTTCAAGGTAATCCATTGTAATGTCAACAAGATTTGGGACCAGAGTAAACTGAGATAGTCTTAACACTTTTATGTTTTATTTTTCTTTGTAAGGCCAGAGGTACACAAAAACACAATATCAAGTCAATAATATATATTCTCTGAAGTGTGCCTGAAGGCTTTATAATGGCATCAAGTATAATTTTTTAGATGGAAGGCATAGCGAGATGCAGCAAGGGTAACAAGTCCTTGGCATCTGGAACGATACTGCTGCTTGAGATCGAAGTGGAGAAGAGAGGAGCATCTTTCAGAAGCATACTGGAGTCATTTATTCCTATGCATCCTGTGGTCATCAAAATCCAATATTGGCCATTTCTTATCTCTAGCCATTTTAAGCATGTTGAGTTTTGCTGGGTTCCCAGCCATATTGGTGTTCCCTCAAATGAGTATATGGTCACTGTCATTAAGGAGGCTATCTGTACTTGTCCTACTTCCCAAAAAGGTATTCTTCAGGAACTTTCCAATTTTTACCCTGTCATTCCTCAATCCATGTCTTGTGGCAGGATCATTGACCTTGTGTTACTGGTAACAAACTGCATGCTCTTAAGGGTAGTCTGCCACCTACCACTGTAACTGGTGGGGAAAATGGCTCTGGCGAGGTTATGTATTAGCCATACACATCTCACTTGTGGGCACTTAATACGGGCCCAATACAGAAACTGCTCCATATTGTCCAAACTGCCTTATCCCTCTTACTGGCATGCATCTCCTTGTTGAGTGTCTCAATTTTCAGGAAGTTCATGTGTCTTTCTTCCTAACTGTTCCTCATGGTCATTTGTCTCCTGATAGAATCCTTTGTGAATTCAATTCCTTTGATATCATACTTCTTATGTACTTTTGTTCTTGTATTGGCATCCTCAGAGATATTTAACACCTTTTGAATATCCAGCAATACTGATGGGGCTACAGTGTCTCCCCAACTTGGTACCTTTTGATAATTACTTACTTTCAGAAGCATAGAGAATCCAATGCTCCTTGTTTGGTTTGGTGTTGGCTTACTACCTATGAACATCTGGAAGGTTATTAAGGTCAATAGCTTACTGATCAATCATCAAAAGTGTACTTTAGTCTTGAACATGCATAGTCCAAGATTAAATAAACTTTCAAGTGGATTTACACCAAGAAGCAAGTTAAACCACTCTGTGTTTATATCACATGCCTTATAAACTAGTGGCCAGGATCAATGCATAATCTTCAGTAGTGCAGCAATCCATGATGAGATGCTATGCTACACCATCTATCATTGTACTACGATGCAGAAAAGGCCACATATCTAGGTGTCATTCAATATGGTTAGCAGAATTATAAACATAACTATATTGCTAGCTTTAGGCTTAATTGGTTATATGTATCTCTGGGAGTTTGCATCTCCTGTTGATGTAGACCTGACCAATTGTAAACTTTGTCAGCCTAAAAGCACTTATACTCTACATAATTATACAAATTAATGTGAAAAAATTCAAAGAATTTAGAGCCAGCTCTATCACAAATGGTTAAGAATATGAAGTGGGTGGTGGGTGTTGCATGGTGGTGGGATGGGTGGATGGTTCGGTGTTTAGCTGTGTGCTGCTTCAATGATTGGCTTAAGGACAAGGTTGACTCCTTCTTCTGGTCTCAAGATGAAGGGAGATGAGGAAATCTTCAGCTCCTTGTGGCCAGGTGAGAGATGCAAGTCTGCTGCTAGCACCAGCTTGGCCAGGGCCACCTTGGCTTCCATAAGAGCAAACCGCATTGCTAGAATAAAAAATGGGTTTAATTCACAGTAACATAACCTGAAAACTCTCTATATTTTGGGCAGGGTTCAGATTAATGTAGCTAGAGAAATGTGATAAAGTAACGGAAAACAAGTAATATTTTTGCATTAAAAAAATTGGCAAACTAACCTATGCAGTTCCTAGGTCCCATCCCAAAGGGCAAGTGAGTGAAACTCTTGATGTGGGTCTTGTTCTCTGGCAGGAAGCGGTCCGGTTGGAACTCTTCAGGCTCTGGCCAGTACCGAGGGTCATGGTGCAGGCTCCATATGGGCACAGTCACTAGGTCACCTGCACGCAGGATCAGCTCGGTGCCAGGGATCCTGTATTTATCATTTTATTTTTAGTAATCTGAAAGTAGCAAGGCATCATACAAACTTGGACAACATTTTGCTTGTAGCGAGTAAACATTACACTCACTTCAATCTCTCATTACCTTAATGACATTAGAACTAATTATGACTACTCAAATCCTTTCCCTAATTACAGGTAACATTCTTTCCATCCTATTGGAGGAAACTAAGGTGTAGTCCAATAATATAAGCATTCAATAAGCAAGTAAGCATTAGTAAAATTTCCACAGAGATTCAGTTAACTTCAGTACAGACGACTCAGATTTACCACACCTCTTCAACCTCAAGAATGTAGCACTCGGCGTGTACAGTTTCAACCGACCTCAAGACGCTACAGCTTCGACACAGAGCAGACAGCAGACTATGACCGCATCGAGCACTCTCATTCCCCATCGAGTTTAGACACTCACGATTCCTCATCGAACCGCCATGTTCTCCCGCATAGAGCTCCGCGACTCTGGCCTCACTCAGCTCTCTAAGCTCCGTCTTAACGTCTACAACACTGCTGTATCCAAGACTACTAAATATAAAAATCCACTAAACATAGTGTATCTAATCTACCCAACAGCGTAACATAATCATTACATGCACAACAAATGTACTGGAGATGATAGATGAGAAGTATCTGTTGTTCATATAAGTTTAAGGTAGCAATGGAGGACAGTTGTAACACTACGTCAGATGGTTTACATGTGGGACGATGTGAACCAGGACTACTGAAAGAACCACAGGGAGAGATACAGGAGATGGGGCAAAAAATAGAAGAGTGGAGCTTAAGTACTGAACTCGCTCTACTCCTCTGCAGCCTCAAGAGCAACGATCCCAAAGAAATTGTACTCCAGGGGGTTGGGGATGCAAGAGACAATGCAATAAAAACAATTGGAAAAGGAGACGGCTACAATAAGAAACCAGTATTAACAGTGTTACACACACTTGAAATCACACTTAACGTGATATACAGTATATCGCTGAGAAAATAAACTGGAACTCGAACCTGCGACCTCATTGATTTTCTCATTAACAGTGTTATTAGCAAAGGCTCAACAACTACAGAATATCCTTCTCTCCACCCCCCCCTCCCCCCCAGCCACACCAAACACCCAGGGTTGATTGTAATGAAATGCCTCACTGGTAGTGCCTCGGTGACTCCCTGAAGCTATCTCGCTAAGATGATTTCCCCTACTGAATTAGATCAGCCATGGGAGTCTTATATGGCCTGTCAAGAGATCAAAGCCAGAACCTGGCCCTACCTCACATGCAAAGGGAGCAGGAGTGTGTTATGATCACTCTCACTGATAAATTATCTAGAAAATGAGAAGCAATACAGACAAGTGTAAGTTCAAGGAAATTGAAGCATCCAAACAACTCTGCAAACTAGTTGTGAATGGTCACCTATATGTGGCAATAACATGGGAGCTCCAGGCTTTCGCTCCATCTTTGCCTTTATCTGCAGCTGAATGACTGAGAACCGGGAGGGAATCGGGGAATCAGACACTATCAGAGAGAGGCATTTTATTACATTCAGCATTGGGTTTCTGGACGAACCTCTTGGTGGCTCCCTGAAGCTATTTATCTGAACTTACCTGAGGGCCACCAACAAGCTAGGCCCTCGACGAGGACAGGAAGCCAATGGCTTGTCAAAGGCCCCCCCCCCCCATTCGCCATGATGACTTTTTCCAGCAGGATTTTAAAATTTAACAATTTTGGCATTTAAAACAGATCACTATTATCTAACAACAGAGAAGATGAGAAAATAAAGACTCACCAGGGAGCAGGAGAATGGCAACAACACTGATGAAGACAAAACATTTGGACAGGAAACCTGACCCATGATGATAAACACCAAAATGGGACTAGGAGCACTAACCAGATATCAAGATGCTAAGACTCTGTTAGACCTCAAAAACACCCAAGTCCAAATGCCTGTCCACGACATGTCAAAGAACATGGTGGCCAAAGCTACAAACCTGTGAACATCATGGGCCCCAGAGTATACCACAGACTATGAGGGGGTGGCCAGAACCTGGGCCCCCTCATGGAGGCACAAGTAGGGAATTTACGATCACCTTCATCGAGAAAACGTCCAGAAAGCAAAGCCATACAGACTACTACTTTAAGATTAAAATAAAAGCAAGTACCAAAACAGCCAAAAAGCTCTGCAAACAACTCATTAAGAGCCAAATGATTCACTCCAAACTAATTCAGACCCCCTAGTTGTGAATGGCCACCAACTAGGTGGCAGTACCACGGAAGCCCCAGGCTTCTATGCCCAAGTCCTGTTGCTGTTTGTGAATCTCTACTAGTCACCGGCCATAACAAGTCCTACGTCTTTTCGAGATAAGTGCAGGCCATCCAGTGAACACTGTTCTGTGGAGGCCATTTGCTTGCGTTTCATTCCTAACTTTAAGTATTTGCTTCATGCGAATGTTTCAAGCCTCACTTTCTGCATGGAATTGGTCTATTCTTTGCTTCTAGGTGCATGTGTTTGAGGCAACTCTTCCCTAATTGCTTATTTAGCATTGCTCCTGAGAGTGAGAGGCCAGGCTACTATGTAGAGAGCCCCACCCTGAGTAGTGCAAAAACCAATTCTATTTGCTGATGACAACTTTCATTTTCTCAAATGCTAACCCACTTATTCTAAATTACACAGTAAATAATGAACTAAAACAAACCAGCATTGAATGTAATGAAACTTCAATTTCTGGTTGATCCCCAATGGCTTGGCTCCCTGAAGCTAATATTACTGATAGTATAAGGCCACCTACCAGGTCGTATATAAGAGTTAATACTAAATACAAGAATTAAACACACTGGTATACTTCATCAAAAGTGTCTCTACTTTACAATGTGCACTGAACGACAGCTATGGCATAACTGACGCATCAGGGACCCATGTTTGTGTGCAAGTGCCGAACAAAGAGCTGACTACCAAAAATGAACACAGCATTCAAGTGCCAAAATGTTGAAGCTGGGAGCTGTTTGAGTACCGAGGTTCCTCTGTATATTTATATACTGTATTGTAAAAACTACCTCGCCAAGTAGCCTAAATATCTCATATTTCTTCCTAATTAAGACAATTTGTGTTAGCTGTTATAGTGAATATAACTGTACTATCGTGACCAGAAGATTATAATTATTATTATTACAGTATTATTATTATTATTATATTTTGGTTTGGTATATATGAAGCTGACTTGCATGGGCTAATGAACTTTCTGCAGTTTTGTATATTCTCATATCATTGAAATGGAAGACATACTTGTAATTCTTAGTGCAGAGCCGTTCAGCAAAGGTGGCGGGTGGGTACAATCTCAGTGTCTCTGTGGGAAAACAACATAAACATAAACATCTGTATTGGCTTCTTCCACATGTGTGTTATCACCTTGTAGCCAGTTATCTCTTCATGGCCAAAATGAATTTGATTCAATTCTATAATGAATTTGGCAATACAAAGGAGTACAAAATACACGGCAAAGTGAAGAGAGGTAGAAATTTTGAGAAAGAGATAGCGGACAAAAGTAAAACAGAACCAGGCCTATTCTGTAAATTATTAAAAGCAAATTGCAGGTAAAGGATAATATTCAGAGTTTGAAAATGGGAAATAGATTCACAGAAAATGAAAAGAAAATGTGTGAAACATTAAATTTGATTTACTAATAATTATGTCCTATCTTCATTGTCATTTAATTGTTGTATTTCATTTATAAAATTGTTTACTCATGTCCTTGTTTATTTTTAAGTGTTGGCTTCATTATACTTAAATTATACTATCATACTCTAGGTTGTGTTCCAGTTGCTGTTCTAGATTACACCTCAGTATTTCCATTCTCCTATTTATGCAAATAAACTACTTTACTATTACTAAAACTACAGACTCCATAATGTAATAGTCTATGCATGTCATCATTAGGATGTATCTCCTTTTTATTGTACACATTTGTTAATTTTCATAAACTTTCTCCATTTTGTTAGCTTCTCCTGGCTTGGCACCTTCTTTTGATAAGTATTTACCAGTACTTGTTAGCTTCTCTTTTAGTATAAACACAGAGTTTACCGTCACTCCTTTAAATCATATTTTTGTCTAAATTTGTAAAGTTTTGCCTGAAATGCATTGCATAATAGTGGCTTCATTAGTATGTGTTACTCCTGTACCTACAATTATAATTAGTGATCAATTGAATGTGTGTTCTTTGTATACACATGCTTCTGGATAAACATTATTATAATTACAGTAATATGATATTGAACAGCAGAGCCATGAGTGGTGCAAGGGCATGAACAACACTCATATACCATAGATGATATTTCCCTAATGTTCCCAACTTTGGTTTTAAGTGAGTGAATTATGTATATAATGTGTGTTGAGCTGACTGGTAAAAGGAGTAGAAAGTTAAGAAAACTGCCAGTGAGATATGTAGTAACATGAGTGTGGGTCTCTAGGATGTTTCTTACCCTGGAGACAAGCATCGAGATATTTGGCTTCCATGATACCCTGGTAGGTAATATTACCGTGTTCCTTAACCATGTCCTCTACCTCCTGGCGGAGACGCTGCTGGTGGGTAGGGTTCTTGGCCAGTAAGTAGGATGAGAAGGCCAACGTGGAGGCTGTTGTGTCATAACCAGCTATCAGGAACATCACGCTCTGAGCCACTATCGTCCTCTCTGACAACACTGAACCATAATCCCAAATTAGTTATTGCTGTTCTCGTTGTCATTAATTTAGCTCATTATAATAAATATAATAATAATAATTGTTATTTATTAAGCAAAATTACAGTACATACATACCAGCCCATCCTCCTGTTTAGATAGTACTTATAGTAATAATGGTGACATTCTTCTGGATAAACATTATTATAATTACAGTAATATGATGTTGAATGGCAGAGCTATGGGTGGTGCAAGGGGTATGAGCAACACTCATATACCATACATGATATACCATAGATCGTACATATATTGACGTAATGGACAATTAGAAAGTAGAATTTGGTACTACAGTATTAAATTTGGACAAACTGGAAAAGGTTTCGTATTTATGTTGCTAATAAAAACCTAACCTAACCATCCTAGGTTTAATACAAGCCATCTAAGGCCTAATATAGTACATAGACAGTGTATGTTATATTAGGCCTAGGAATATTCAAGTTTGGTTTTTAGCTTTATTTTTCCAGACTCTATAAGGTAAATAGCAACAAATTCTATATCTAATTATCCATTAAGTCATGTATGATGATCCATATATAGTTGCAAAAAATATTATGTAAGCAGGAGGATGGGTTGTATATAGGATATATGAAGAGTGTATGAATAATGGGCAGGGACAGTACAGTGCCTAAAGCCACTAATATGCAGAGAGTTTTGGCTATAATATGGGTAAAAACCCAAAAGACTTAAAAAATAAATGAGATCAAACAATAATGAATTGAAGTAGGGGAATAGATATAAAATGACAATTATTACATGATTGGAAAAGCAAAAATTACAATACAGAGAAATCACATTATCATGATATATCAATGAGAAAATCCACAGTGGATTTTCTCATTGTTATATCACGATAATGTGATTGCTCTGTGCATTGAAATTTCAGGAATTTTAGAAATTCAGAACGTCAGAGGTAAAATTTCTGGACGACAGCCAGAGTGTATGGGGGGAAATTGTGTGAAACCCTGGTTCGGTTTCAGTGAAGCCTCAGGATCCTCGAGGATTCAGTAGTACCCCAGGTTGCAATTCTTTTGACCATGTTGTGGCATAGTCGACTAGAGCGTGCATCTGGGAACACCCAGTGCATAGAATCGAACCCTCATCACAGCTGTGGATTTTCTAAAATATGACAACACTACCTACCTGTTGATGATTCAAAGGATCAACGTCCTCACGGCCGGCCTCTGACCATATTGTTGTTGTTTTAGATTCAGCTACTTGGAACAAAATGTTCCCAGCAGCACAGGCTATGGTGAGCCCGTAGTGGTTCTGACCAAGTCTCGTATTCATTTCACAGCGTAAACGGGAGGAGTTCAATTTTGTTCATTAAATTTTTACATTTCAGTTAACAGCAGTAGTACAGGTTCAGCAATTAATGTTCAATAACAGCAAAACATAAGTTGACACTTAGGAAGTAAGGTATGTTGCATAGTCTATCAGGTATTGTAGTTCATGCTCTCTCTTTTAAACTGGTTGAGAGGATGACAGTCTTTGATGTGATTAGGAAGGTTATTCCACATTTTAGGACTCCTTGATTTGCAGAGCATTTCTGTTTTGGTTAAGTCGCACTCTTGGAATATCTAATAGATATTTGTTTCTAGTGAGGTGCCCATGGATTCAGTTCAACTTATCAATGAAAATACCAAGGAATTTACCATCTACTTTCTTAATTCTGAGGTAAATTTGATTTGTGGATTTATTACCAAACAAAATATAGAAGGTTTTATCAGTGTTAAAGGGTGAGTTTGTTAGCAGTTAGCCAAAGATAACCCTCTTTTTTTTTTTTTTTTTAGTTCAGTATTCACTGTGTTATTCAGAATAAGAGAGTTAGGACTGGAGGAAAAGAAGGTTGTGTCATCAGCAAATTGAACAGGCTTGTTAAGAGGCATTTGGAGGATCATTTTAATTGGTGTAAATAGAAGAGGAGAGGACAAAGTATACTGATCTGTGAAAAGCCAATATTATTTGGTAGGGTGGGAGAAGCAGCCTCATTTACAGACACATACTGTGAGAGGAGGAATTTCCAGCTAAGTTTCTAGACTGAGTAGAATGCAAGATCGCTGTCGTGCACGCAGTCGTCCATGCACACTCTCTAGATTCCGTTATTCCTACCCGAATCATCTTGTGTTTGGGCTCTGTACCTAGCCCAGGCTCCCAGCTGTTTGTTAAGAATACAAGGGCCATCGTAGACCAGCTGTGAGTAAAGGTACAGACATTCTCATGATTTATTTAATGTGTAGCAAGGGAAGAGTGGTGGTGGGGTACTTGTCTGGTGGGGGGGGGGCATTGGTCTTGGTTACTACCCACCGAGTAGGCCTCCCGCGCGGTGACGTCACAGAGCCACGTGACCGAGGCTTGCTCTGATTTGTCGAGACACGTGTAGGCTGATGGCCGCGCTTTGTTGTGATTGGTCAAATTCAAGACATGTGCGGGGGGGGAGACCAGCGTGCCGGCTTGCCTGCTTCAAGCCCGCCAAGCCATTCTGCCCTATGTTCAAATTACTCTCGCTTGACCTGTTGTCACGTGGCAAGGCCAAGCCACGTGAAGCTCCGTCTGTATCGACATTTAAGTTATTCAGTACTGCATTCTTGTACCGTCGGCGCGGGTCAACTATAAAAGACAGCAAAATCCGGAATTCGGATTCCAGATTCGGAAATCCTCGCTGAAGGAGGCCATAAACTATACAATTGAGAATAATTTACATGTCATCATTCATACCGACTCTAAATCTTCGCTCCAGGCATTGTTATCCAGTCAACACAGATAATATACAACTCATCACAGAAATCCAACATAGAGGAAAGGAAGCCCATAATCTAAGGCTGTCAATCACCCTAAAATGTATATATACTGGTTAGTATTGTAAATGTGTGGCCACGTCTGTGGTAGAAAAAAAATCGCCCTAAATTGGATATCAAGTCACATAGGCAGTAATGAAAAGGCAGACTCACTAGCAAAAACTGTCACTGCTCTACAGGTTCAAATACCTCCAAGTTTTTTCACAGATTAAGGAGCAAATCAAGAAGGAAATGCTCCCAACTATCAAAAGTCGCCACAGAGCCAAAGTAGCGGAAGGAAGATCCACTGCGATATAATACGAACAAGCCACTGGGTACTACTCTTTCAAGCCTGACAAAAAGATATCCAAAGACATTGCAGTAGCCATACACAGACTCGGACTTGGTTACAAGTGCTGCTGGGAGGTAATAAGCCCAATAGTTAAAGTGTGTCATATCTGTGGAACAGAAGCAGAGGTGCCACTATTGCACTACTTAATGGACTGTGAAGCTACTGAATAACCTCGTCTCATCACAAACGACTTGATAATGGTCAGGACGGACCGAGACGTCGTCGTCTCTTCAATTTCTAGTGTGTGGTGTGGTTTGGTCAACATTTTTTTCAGCCTTTTGTGACTTTTGATCTGCAGTTAATTGATCATCCAAGTTAATTAAAGGTAATAAGAATCATCTTAGTGAATTCACACAGTGGTGAGGACTGTCGGGGAGCGACGGTATTTAAGTTAACATGCGCTCAGTATTAACTTATCTGTCCGTGCAACAGCTAATTAATAACTCATGTTAATTAGGTTTAATTAACGTCTTACTGAGTTCTGACTGACGGTCGTTGGCAAAGTCATTGAGATTAAGATATTAACGTAACATGTTTTAGATTAATTGCCTGTCCATTTGACAGCTAATTAATATATGTAGTTAATTAAGGGTAATTAATGCCCAAGTGAATTCACTGTTGCTGAGAACTGTTGTACGTGACAGTGTTAATAGTAACGTAATTCGTCAGCATTAATTGTCTGTCCGTGGGTCAGTTAATTATTCAGGTTAATTAAGAGTAATTAACCACATCCAAGTGATTTGACATAGACTTGTGAGGGGAAAACTGTTGAGAGGGTAACAGTAGGGTCTAACGACACTCGTTTGGATTGATTAGCTGTGCAGTTAACAGCAATTAAGGGAATTACTGAATGCTTGATGAATCAAGTGTTTGGGTAATTAAGGGATAGCGAGTTATCATGTTGACAGTTGACTTGTTTATAGGAGACAAGTGTGTGATTTAACGTAGACTCATTGTTGCTGACTACAGTTGACAGCCATTTAACGTAATTATCACGGATATGAAATTAGTGTAATTGGTTAGACTTTGATTGTCGTCTTTGAGAGACGAAGGGAAGGGAAGGGAATTATCAGGGGAAAGCGCTAGGCCATCACGACTATATAGCCCTGGGAAGGGGTCAGGATAAGGATTCGGGATGGGACGGAGTGGCAGGAATGGTGCCCAACCACTTGGACGGTCGGGGATTGAACGCCGACCTGCATGATGCGAGACCGTCGCTCTACCGTCCAGCCCAAATGGACGAAGTGTTAAAGAAATCTGTAGGATGGTTGCCGGAGTTGTCTCAGCAACCCGCCTTGCCTTGTTTGGATTGCATTGCAACTTTATTTGTAGTGATGCAAAAACTGTTAACGTAACTGATCGGGAGTTACTGGAGGCTTGCAACATTAACTTTTCTTGTTGTTTTGCATTGTAAATGTATTGCAGAGTGCTGCAAGTAATTTAGATTGCAAATTGCGTCCTTAACACTCCGTGTTAGTCATTGATGAAGCCTTAGCGACAACAGGCAGGATATGGGTATGGCCGGGACGCATAATAAATGAACTAAACTAAACTGTGACTTTGATAGTGCTACAATCTCCCCGACTTGGCACCTTCTTCTGATAATTACTTACTATATTGTGCATAATACAAAAAAGACAGATATATATATGCCCTTTTTTCAATAATATTTTACACAGCAATTTTATAATTTTCTTACCATAGCATATATGTTCCTTATATATAAGCTATACAGTAACCAACATAATGTTTCAACACTAACCTTTAGATTTTATGACGAAATGCTGGTTGTCAGTGGCAGTGAGACCATTGTGGTTGTCAGTGGCAGAGTTGCTGTGGTTAGTGGTGGAATGACTGAGGGTGGCGGGTAGATGGTCAGCCTGCGCTTCCATGAGAAGGTCAAGGAAGTCTCCTCTTCTCTGACCAGCCTTCCTGGCTGCTATCGTCTTACTTACCACACTTTGAAAGAACTTAATGTGGTAAGTGTCTGTTTTAAGCCTCAGCGCGTTATAGAGACTTGGCAAAAGGGTTAATAGAGTAAACTTTACAATCCTTATAAACGAAAAATTAAAAAAGGATTCTGCAACTTTAGCAAATTCTGCTTCCTCATCCCCAAGAGAATTAGATTCAATGCCAAAGGCACAGGAAGCAATAGTGTCCATTGTGAAGCACCCAAAGTTATGCTTCATATCAATAAAAGGTTTCCGAGCAGATTCCTTAAGACAAACGGACACGAGAGAATCAGCCTTGTCACAGATGAGAGGAAACATACTGCGCATCTTGCCCGAGGTGAAGGTGGGAGACATGACGGACCGGAGAGACTTCCAGTCGTCACCGGTCTTATTGCTCAACATTTCATTCATTAGGCTTTCATCCGCCGACGTAGTTATACGACGGTCAACAAAATGATCGAAGTCTTTAACGAAGATGTGTTTGAGAAGGTTTGGGTCGCCGATCATCAGGACAGGACGTAACAGTTCGTACAATCCACAGAAGGTGGCACCACCGTGCTTGTAGTACACCTGTAGGTATATACAATCATAACGTTACTTGTGTAAAGGAGGAAATGTATATGTTTATCTCTCAGAATGTTCGGTAATACGTTTATTGTTTGTGATGTGTGTATATGTATGTATTAACACGATGTACTGAACGGGGTGAGAATAGCTTGAGCTACCTCATCTCTTTGTGTGTATTTTACCTCAATAAACTTATTTCAATTTCAATCATAACGTAAATGAACCGAGCATCACACTAGGAACTTCCTCTCTCTCACCTTTTAACTCTTATGAAACACTACTGGATAAAATAAGGTTAAATTATAAAGGAAGTATTAAAATGTTAAATGCTCCATTACTATCATTGGTTAAAGATATTGGGGTGTCGGTTGGTTGGCAAGTTGACTGAGGGAAGAGAGAGCGCTATACTTAGTTTAGTTAATTTATTATACACCTCATAATTATCCTGTAGTGTCGATAACGATACTGAGAGACATGTTTAGAATAAACGTTAATGAAGACGTGACACCTGTTAGGGGCCCTATCGTGATTGTTGCCGTCAGCGGTGGCTTGTTTATTATGCACCCCTTTACTCATTCAGTGATTGGTAGCGGAAAAGGTTACAGAGGAACACAATGGGCTCAGGAACTGAACCCAAATATTCATTAAGCTAAGCAAGTTAGTATTGATTAGCAATAAGTTAGTTACATAATTAAACATAATTAATTTTTTTCTTAAGCTTAGGTATACACAGCAATGTGCTGCTCGTGTTATGTGAAGGATTGCAAGGTATAAGTCACGACCTACCTATAAATACCTTTAAGACCCCCCCCCCCTCCCATCTCACAGGATGCTTAGTCATACATGGAATCAGGAGAAAACACTAAATGCCAGTCTGTGGTTTACTATCCTACACTAGCACACTTTGGGTAGATCACGAGAATATCCTCCAAAATCCGTGTGTGTTATTTCATGCTATTTGTCTAAAATCACTGATAACCGGGCATTCGCAAATATAGTATTAGAGAATGTGTCCCAACTCTTGTTCACATAGTTTACAATTTGAGTGCTCACTGTTGGGAGATTCATTACCTGCAGTCATCTGCTATAAGTATCGATATCGCAGCCAAATTCTGGCAATGTTACACTCAAGTGGATGTTTTGAGCTGTCCATACACATAGTTTTCGATTCTAACTCTGTTGCACTGTAGTGCTCTCTAGAATGGTAAGCTTTTGACATACTTAGGCCTATCTAAACCTAGGTAGACCTAGGTTTCTGGAATATCTAGGTCTAGCTTAATTTATGGAGTCAATTATGATCAATTATCAATTATGGAGTCAGAGGACACTCCCTGCAATACCTCAAATCTTACCTTACTGAAAGGCTCCAGTATGTTTCTGTGAATAATTCAATTTCTCCCACCCTACCCATCAACATTGGTGTTCCTCAGGGCAGCATACTTGGCCCTCTCCTCTTTCTCATCTACATTAATGACCTTCCAAATGCCTCCCAACACCTCAAACCAATCCTATTTGCTGACGACACAACCTTCATTTACTCCAGTCCTGATCCCCTTGCTCTAAATGTCACAGTGAATACTGAGCTAAATAAAGTCCATCTTTGGCTAACTGCCAATAAACTCACCCTCAACATTAACAAAACTTTCTATATTTTGTTTGGCAATAAATCCTCTAATCAAATAAATCTCAGGATAAATACTACCCAAATTTGTAACAAAATAGATGGCAAATTCCTTGGCGTTCTCATTGACCACAAGCTGAATTTCCCGGGACACATTCTAAATATATAAAAAAAAGTTTCAAAAACTGTTGGCATTCTTTCTAAAATCAGATATTATGTACCTCGCCCTGCCCTGGTGACGCTCTGTTACTTCCTCATCTATCCTTATCTCAACTATGGTATTTGTGCTTGGGGTTCTACTACCCAAAATCATTTACGTCCTCTAATTACTCAACACAAAGCTGCTATTAAGACAATATCCTACTCTGGCCCCAGACATCACTCGGTACCCCTACTCAAATCTCTGAATGTGTTAGATATTAAGTCACTGCACATCCTCTCATGTGTATTATACATATATAAAACGCTGAACTGTAATGTCAATCCTGACCTTAAAAGCTTCATTGAAGGTTGTAACAGAACCTATGAGCACCACACCAGAAACAAATATCTTTTTGATATTCCAAGAGTACGACTTAATCAAACTAGAAATGCTCTACAAATTAAGGGACCCAGAATGTGGAATGACCTTCCCAATCATGTTAAAGACTGTACCTCTCTCAACCAGTTCAAGATAAAAACTAAGCACTACCTAATTAACTCTCTGTAACCTACCTTACCCTATAATGTCAACCCATGTCTGTTATTTTTAAACAATACTGTTTGTCGACCAAATTGTATTTTTGCTGTTTTTCTGCCATGTTCCCCCCTTTTTTATTTTTTTATTTTCTCAACACATTTTATACTTTAATCTCAATTAGTATTAAGTTTTAGTCTTTAGCTGAGTACGGATAAGTTCACAAGCTGTCATATTTGATAAAAACCCTTACTGTCGAAACGTCAAGTTCTTCCCAACCTGGCGTTGCTGAACATTAGAATACTTGTAGGGGAATTTCGAAGAAGCATATCTCTGGTGAGTACTGACCTCGTTAAAATACATCCATCGTCTCTGTGACTTGGATAACTGCTTGTGCAGGTGGCCGATGACGGGAAGGTAGGGCGGCGTAGGCACCCCAAGGCGGGACCAGTAGCTGTGGCGCCGTCGGGACACTGCCAGCGCCACTAGCATCACTACCGCCACACACAACAACAACACACCAATCATTATCCTGCAAAATAAAACGAGAAATAACACAAAGGCGACAGTAGGCAAGAGGACCACACTCACGACCTACAAACTCAACAGATCCCGCCACGTAAAGAACACAAACTGATAAAATAAAAATAAATCACACACGCGTAGATAAACAAAGCGAGTGGCACCTGATACTGTGTCTGCGATAGATAGTAGCTAGCAGAGTACGGCTATTAATTAGTAAGTTAGAAACACACACTTCTCCTTTGAAGAAATAAACCGGTGCAAAGGAAGGTTTGGTGAAGGCACCACACAGTCGTACATTGTGAAAACTCAAGAGAACGGGCTCCATATTATGCAGCCTCCTTCACGCTTGTAATAATGCAGCATCTGGAGCGCCTAAAAGAGAAAATAAGACTTCAGCCATGATGGAAGTGGTAGAGAAGGGTGACATTTGCTCCATCACTCAACAGGGTGACAGTAGCATGCAACACACAGGGAGGGTGACTGTAGCAGCAACACACAGGGAGGGTGACAGTAGCAGCAACACACAGGGAGGGTGACTGTAGCAGCAACACACATGGAGGGTGACAGTAGCAGCAACACACAGGGAGGGTGACAGTAGCAGCAACACACAGGGAGAGTGACAGTAGCAGCAACACACAGAGAGAGTGACAGTAGCAGCAACACACAGGGAGGGTGACAGTAGCAGCAACACACAGGGAGGGTGACAGTAGCAGCAACACACAGGGAGAGTGACAGTAGCAGCAACACACAGGGAGAGTGACAGTAGCAGCAACACACAGAGAGAGTGACAGTAGCAGCAACACACAGGGAGGGTGACAGTAGCAGCAACACACAGGGAGGGTGACAGTAGCAGCAACACACAGGGAGGGTGACAGTAGCAGCAACACACAGGGAGGGTGACAGTAGCAATAACACACAGAGAGGGTGACAGTAGCAGCAACACACAGGGAGGGTGACAGTAGCAGCAACACACAGGGAGGGTGACAGTAGCAACAACACACAGGGAGGGTGACAGTAGCAGCAACACACAGGGAGGGTGACAGTAGCAATAACACACAGGGAGGGTGACAGTAGCAGCAACACACAGGGAGGGTGACAGTAGCAGCAACAAACAGGGAGGGTGACAGTAGCAGCAACACACAGGGAGGGTGACAGTAGCAGCAACACACAGGGAGAGTGACAGTAGCAACAACACACAGGGAGGGTGACAGTAGCAGCAACACACAGGGAGGGTGACAGTAGCAATAACACACAGAGAGGGTGACAGTAGCAGCAACACACAGGGAGGGTGACAGTAGCAGCAACACACAGGGAGGGTGACAGTAGCAATAACACACAGGGAGGGTGACAGTAGCAATAACACACAGGGAGGGTGACAGTAGCAGCAACACACAGGGAGGGTGACAGTAGCAGCAACACACAGGGAGGGTGACAGTAGCAGCAACACACAGGGAGGGTGACAGTAGCAGCAACACACAGGGAGGGTGACAGTAGCAGCAACACACAGGGAGGGTGACAGTAGCAGCAACACACAGGGAGGGTGACAGTAGCAGCAACACACAGGGAGGGTGACAGTAGCAATAACACACAGAGAGGGTGACAGTAGCAGCAACACACAGGGAGGGTGACAGTAGCAGCAACACACAGGGAGGGTGACAGTAGCAGCAACACACAGGGAGGGTGACAGTAGCAGCAACACACAGGGAGGGTGACAGTAGCAGCAACACACAGGGAGGGTGACAGTAGCAGCAACACACAGGGAGAGTGACAGTAGCAGCAACACACAGGGATGGTGACAGTAGCAACAACACACAGGGAGGGTAACAGTAGCAGCAACACACAGGGATGGTGACAGTAGCAACAACACACAGGGAGGGTAACAGTAGCAGCAACACACAGGGTGGGTGACAGTAGCAATAACACACAGGGAGGGTGACAGTAGCAGCAACACACAGGGAGAGTGACAGTAGCAGCAACACACAGGGAGAGTGACAGTAGCAGCAACACACAGGGATGGTGACAGTAGCAACAACACACAGGGAGGGTAACAGTAGCAGCAACACACAGGGATGGTGACAGTAGCAACAACACACAGGGAGGGTAACAGTAGCAGCAACACACAGGGATGGTGACAGTAGCAACAACACACAGGGAGGGTAACAGTAGCAGCAACACACAGGGAAAGTGACAGTAGCAGCAACATCACAGTAACACAAAGTAACAAATACCGTAACATAAGTAACCTACCACCCACACACTGGTCTATAATAACCACCAAATACAAACCTCAGTGTTCTAAGAGGAGTGCATGTAGACGCCCTCTACCCACCGACACAACTGTCACCGGCGCCTCCTAGTCGCCAAGTGGAGGCGGGACACGCCTCAACAAGCCCACAGTGCTTCCTAATCTTCATAATGACAAAGTGATTTTTTTTTTTGAGTGCAAGATAAGGCAGAAGGTGCAAGATACAAGGGTGGAACAGATAACTACTCTATCAACGTGACTTCCATCCCGGACGACACACAAGGAACCCAGACAGACAACATGAAAAATATTGGTAACACTTGTTGTTGTTTTACGTTCAGCTACGCGGGAAGAAAAAGTTCCAAATAGCACCGGCTATGGTGAGCCCGTCGCACTCACTTGTTAACACTATACTTCGCCAGGTTTATAATAGTTAATTATTTATTGTGTCGGGGGACAGGATGCCAGAGTGTATTTATACACGTTTTTGGTTTTTATCGAGCCCCCCCCCCCCCAAGATGGAATTACTGACTCCGCCCAGGATGCAACACCACAACAAGCTGACTCCTGAGTATCTACTCACTGCTAGGTGAACCGGTAAATTAGCTGAAAGGAAATGTGCCCAACCATTTCTGTCCCGCCCGGGATTCGAACCCGGAATTCTCGATTGCGCGTCGAGAACGAACTCGATTGTACTACCGGGCCCCCAAATGACCTTCACTGTGACCTTACTGGTCAGGTGCATGACCCTCACTATCACTCCATCACAACATAAATCCATGTGAATTCAGTAGAGTTCTGCGTTGGTTGGCTGTTGTCCTCTCGCGGGTGAGTGGGTTAGTTAGTTAGTTTAGTTCATTTATCATGCACCCCATACCCATCTTGTGGGCGGTAGTGGAAAGGGTTACAGAGGCACATAATGGGCTCAGGGACTGAACCCCACAATTCATTTAGCTAAGCAAGTTATAATCTTGATGAGCTAGTTACAAAATTCAGTATAAGTCGTCACATCAACAAGGGGTTCGAGATCGACCTCAAGTACATGTTCTAAATTAAGCAACTGACATATGTGGAGAGCTAGTGTCACAATTTATATGTTTGTCCTGCACACCGCCCCCCATCCAGTGGGCAGCGGTGGATAGGTTACAGTCACTTAGTTACTACCTACAGTTAGCAAACTGGGGATATTTGGCTAAAATTTCTGGTAGCAGATAATTTATAATGAAATATTTACACATTGTTGGAACATGAAGAAGTGCGTTCTGGCTACTAGGTACGACACACACACACACACACACACACACACACACACACACACACACACACACACACACACACACACACACACACACACACACATATATATATATATATATATATATATATATATATATATGTGTGTGTGTGTGTGTGTGTGTGTGTGTGTGTGTGTGTGTGTGTGTGTGTGTGTGTGTGTGTGTGTGTGTGTGTGTGTGTGTGTGTGTGTTTATATATTAAATATTAGGTTATATAGTTAATTCATATACTCATGTAAGTATATGAATATATAGTGCAGTATATAATATAAAATGAGTATATAATTTGTATACTTACATATACGCACTTGTCACGATGATTTATACATGTTTGTTGTCTATACTGCAAGTCATCCCTCTATCGCACTCAAGTACATGACTCGGAATTTATCAAACAACATTATCATCATGACAACCAAGTTGAGTTTAATATGACCCTCAGATCCGTGCCAGGGCTGATAATAATAATAATAATAATAATAATAATAATAATAATAATAATAATAATAATAATAATAATAATAATAATTTATTTATTCGGACAAAAGTACATACATAGGCTACAAGAACAGCGGAGGATCCGTAGGTAAGACAAGAACGAAGCCTAAGGTCACTAATTCGAAGAGCGTTTCCAGCAAAATATAGACAAAATTGTAATGATCTGGGGCTCAGATCATTGGTTCTCCCTTTTTCCCCCCTTCCTTCTCCCTTTCTCCCCTCCCCTTGCCCGTCATTCGTCTCCCCCCCCCCTTCACCCCCCCCCTGTCGCCCATTTGTCAAGGACCAAGAGGTTGACCTGAGGGTGGTCTTGCCTCGTGATACCTTTGGCTTCCCCCACTCAACTTCCCCCACTCAAATTTCCCCTCTCCATCCCCCTCTCAAGTCCCTCTCTTTCCCCTCTCACCGGTCCCTTCCCCATACCAGGCGAGTCAAATGTCCCTACCCTTTATCTTGGAGGAGACAGGCTTGAACATAATTTATCAGTTGGTAAACATTGCTCACAGGTGCACTGGGCTCCATAGAGGCGCCTTGTTTCCCTTCTAATAGCTGGGGAGAGCTGACTCAATCTTCAGGAATTCATGTAGCCTTCCACGGCAGATCAGGGAAGGTGATTGGCGGGAGATAAGGGCCAAGTCCTTATTGGCCCTAGAGAGCCAGACCTCAGGCCTAAGTGTTAAATGGTTGGCCTTTGCCAAAATATTGGATGGAGCCCTGGGGCTGTATTAGATGGTGGGAGGAGTAATCCTTCCCAGCAATAAGCTGGTAAAACAAAATTTGATTAGTGTGTCTCGGGAGTGTGGAATAAAGGGGCCGCAAGCCCGCATCCTAGGGCCTGAGGGCAGCCATCAACATCGTGGCCTCAGTGCGATTTTAAGGTATTGTGCACTTGACTCTCATGCCCTCAGTAGATATCCATTGTGCCTCTAGGGGAATAGAATAGGGTATATGTTCAAATTGTCTTAATTTACATGTTTCATAAAATAAATTGTATAACTTGTCCAGTGGTATTCACTTAACTCCCCTTTGATATATTTCTCTACTTTGTCATTTTTATGTGTTGAATTGGAAACCCCCAAGTTCTCCTACAGTTAATAGATACTAAAGTTGTCCTTGGATTTAAATAAGTAGCGTAAATTAAACTAACTAATTTCCCAAAATTTATTACTGAAATTCATATTACCCCGGAGTTCCATGATTACTGATTTCTTGCCTTCCTGGGGGATCGGTGATAGACACATTCAGGTATGGTTGGACGGGAAGGTGGTGGCAGTGTTTAATGAGTTTTATTATTTTTTTTATATACATTTATAACCCTTGTCCTTGATGTATCTTCCTCATTTAATATTCCTCTGATATACGTGGCAGTCCAGTGAGGGGTCATACTGGACTGTAACAGTGTTGAGCTGGGGTATTGAGTGAAGAGAGAAAGAGATTTACAACAGGGATAGCGGAAGATTACGATCACGAGAGACGATCATAGAGGTCAGAGGGATATTACATGGTTTTTTGGGTCATTACAAAATAAATGGTGAACAATATAGAAGCACGATGGGCAAACTTAGAACTAAGTGAGCTCGGAAAAAAATTGTGAACTAAAAAGAGAAATAGAAATAAAATGACAATTATTACGTAATAATTGCAACTGCAAAAAATTGCAACAGACTGATCGGAACTTTCACAGTATAAACAAATGGTATACAATTCTTGATTTAATTTTTCACATGGCAGATATCAGTTACATTATAGGTTCAGTAATTGAAGTTCAATAACAGTTTAGTTTAGTTCATTTATGGACACAAACTTAAGGCACTATTTGATTCATGAACCTCTGATAGTTTCATAAATAAATGCACTTCGGGAAAATACAATTTTAAGTGTATCCATAATTTAAGGTTATCTCCGTGGCATCAACGTCATTAAGCTCTTTGGGTTTTTTATAATGCAGCTTATTAGGAGCTTCATGGCCAAACTTAAATATTAAACCATCTACCAGTCTTGAAGTAGTATATAAAAAAACCTTTCAACAACAGAACACGTCTGAAATTAAAAGTATGGAGGACATAAACCAGTGCTCAGAACTGTGGGTACCAGTCCAGCGTGGGCACTCTCAACAGCTTTGATGGATGACCCATAACTTTTTCCCCACGTGTCTGTTTGTCCAGTCTACAGGACGGACGTGGCCCGAGCGTGGTCGGCCCACGCTCGGGCTCCAGTACCATACTTTAAATTATATACTGTAAATCTCTAACACTGCCCACTTAACCGCCCCACAACACCGAGATTTTTAGGAAAGTTGAATTTAAATCGGAAATGCGTTTTCCGTAGATTCAGATTCAGATTCAGATGTTTATTCAGGTAAGGTATATACATACAAGTGATGTTACATTAATGGATTGATATATAGATAGAGCTAGTACATACAATGCCTAAAGCCACTATTACGCAATGCGTTTCGGGCAAGAAAAACATTAATATCTAGAACTTAATACTAATTGAGCATAAAGAATAAAAAGTGTTGAGAACAAATACAAATAAAGATAAAAAAAAAGGGGGAACATGACTGAAAAAGCAGCACAAATACAATAGGTTGACAAACAGTGTTGATTAAAAAAAAGAAAATAACGGACATGGGTTGACAATAGAGGAGTGAGGTAGGTTACAGGGAATTTATTAGGTAGTGTTTAGTTTTTATCTTAAACTGGTTGAGAGAGGTACTGTCTTTAACATGGTTGGGAAGGTCATTCCACATTCTGGGCCCCTTGATTTGTAGAGCATTTCTGGTTTGATTAAGACGTACTCTAGGAATATCAAAACTGTATTTATTTCTGGTGTGGTGCTCATGGGTTCTGTGACAACCTTCTATGAAGCTTTTGAGATCAGGATTGGCATTACAATTTAGCGTTTTGTATATGTATAGTACACATGAGAGAATGTGCAGTGACTTAATGTCTAACATATTCAGGGATTTGAATAGGGGTACCGAGTGATGTCTGGGGCCAGAATTGGATATTGTCCTAATAGCAGCTTTGTGTTGAGTAATTAGAGGACGTAAATGATTTTGGGTAGTAGAGCCCCAAGCACAAATACCATAGTTGAGATATGGATAGATAAGGGAGTAATAGAGAGTCACCAGGGCAGGGCGTGGTACATAATATCTGATCTTAGAAAGAATGCCCACAGTTTTTGAAACTTTTTTAGATATGTTTAGAATGTGTCCCTGGAAATTCAGCTTGTGGTCAATGAGAATGCCAAGGAATTTGCCATCTAATTTGTTACAAATTTGGGTATTGTTTATTTTGAGATTTATTGATTAGAGGATTTATTGCCAAACAGAATATAGAAAGTTTTGTCAATGTTAAGGGTGAGTTTGTTGGCAGTTAGCCACAGATGGACTTTATTTAGCTCAGTATTTACTGTGGCATTTAGAGCAAGGGGATCAGGACTGGAGTAAATGAAGGTTGTGTCGTCAGCAAATAGGATTGGTTTGAGGTGTTGGGAGGCATTTGGAAGGTCATTAATGTAGATGAGAAAGAGGAGAGGGCCAAGTATGCTGCCCTGGGGAACACCAATGTTGATGGGTAGGGTGGGAGAAATTGTATTATTCACAGAAACACATTGGAGCCTGTCAGTAAGATAGGATTTGAGGTATTGTAGGGAGTGTCCTCTGACACCATAATGATGTAATTTAAGAAGAAGGTTTTGGTGGTTGACAGTATCGAAAGCTTTACGCAGGTCCACAAATAACCCAACAGGGAACTCATTTTTATCAAGAGCTGTATGAATCGAGTTAAGCATACTAATAAGCGCATCGTTAGTGCTTTTTTTGGGCCTGAAGCCATATTGGCAAGGGCTAAGTATATTGAGTTTGGCTAGATATGAGTAAAGCTGCTTATAGATTAGTTTTTCAAAAATTTTTGACAAGTTTGGCAGGATTGATATAGGTCTGTAGTTGTTAACATCTGTGAGATCACCACATTTGTGGACAGGCGTTACTCTCGCTTTTTTTAGAATATCTGGAAAGGTTTGGAGTTCAAGTGACTTGTTGAAGAGCAAAGCAATAGCAGGGGCTAAAGATCTGGAGGCTTTTTTGTAGATTAAAGTTGGTATCTCCTCAAGGGCACCAGACTTGGTTTTAAGGGAAAGGATTATCTCATTGACGTCAATGGAATTAATAGGCTTTAGGTACAGAGACTGGGGATAGTTCCCTGTCAGATAGTCCTTAATGTCAGTACTGGAAGATGGAATATCATTAGCAAGGGATGAACCAATGGAAGAGAAGAACCTATTGAACTCAATAGCAGAATCAGAGGCTGAAAGCTGACCATCGTTATTAGACAGGAGAGTCGGTTTGTTATTTAAAGACTTCTTTGATCCCAATATTTGTGAAATTGTCCTCCATGTTTGTTTAATGTTGCTCTTTATTTGGGTAAATTTATCTTCGTAGTACTTAGTTTTGGCTCGTCTAATTATCTTAGATAGCAATAATGAGTAATTCTTTGAGAATTCTTTGGAGACAATCCCTAACCTATACTTTTTCTCAAGGTCATGTTTTTTATTAATAGATTTAAGTATTCCCTTTGTAAGCCAGGGATTGTTAAGCCTTTTGGTTGTGACTTGTTTTGTAAGCATAGGACAGTGGGTATTATAAAGGCTAAGAGTTGTTTGTAGAAAAGATTGCACTGCTAGGTTGATGTCCCCTATGTTACCTAACTCGGACTCCCAGTTGACATTATCAGCAGCAGTTATAAAATTGTTTATAGCAGTTTCATTGTGCAGCCTAAAGCTTAACTCCCTTGTTTCTAGAGGTGGTTTGCTAATGTTAGTTAAGAGAAATGTGGGGTAATGGTCTGTAGTGCTATCGGTGATTATACCTGAAGTAAGCGGAGAGGTTATATTTGTCCAGATGTGATCTAGAGTCGTGGCAGTGCTATCAGTGATTCTAGTAGGTCTAGTGATTAAGGGTATGAGGAAGCAGGAATTTAGTTAGAGTTTTAGAGTAGAGTTTAGTTACTTCTCCCTTTCACCCGCGCTGTTTCATGATTTACTTAAACATAATGAACTGAATTCATTTGAGCTACAGGATGAAGATAGTGAGAAGTGAAGATGGTTATAAGACCGTATATAAAGTGAAGATAATATATAGTGCAAGTGGAAGGTGAAGAGAGTGAATGAGATGAAGGGAGAGAGAAAAGGGAGAGAGAAAATGAAAGTTCAAGTACGTTTAGAGACATTAAGATACATCTCATGATGTAAGGTGTGGGCGTGCGGCATACCACACAATTTACACTGCTCATCTGTTTCACTGACATCAACACCGTATTGCTAGAAATATTTTTATAGACTACTCTTAATGTCTTGTAAATTTAATCCTACCAAGTAGGCTTTCCACTACCATAAGTGAAGGACGAGTTTGTGTTTATTATTGCACTAGCTGTACCCGGCCTCAGTAACCCTTCCCTGCCCCCCCCCCCCCCGTCCTCCCAATCATTCCCCACTCCACCGTCCCCTCGTCCTCCCCACCATCCCCCCCCCCACTCTCCAGTACCCTTGTCCTCCCCACCATTCCACCGTCCCCCTTGTTTTTCCCATTATTTTCCCCTCTACCGTCCCCTCGTCCTCCCAAAAATTCTCCACTCCCCCGTCCCCTCGTCCTCCCCACCATCCCCCACTCCCTCGTCCTCCCCAATATTAACCCCTCGTCCTCCCCACCATTCCCCCGTTCTCCCAACTCCCTCTTCCAATGCGTTCCCAAATGATCTGATGTTCCATCAGAAAAATGGGAACATCAAATTATCTGATGTTCCCATCACTGAAAAATAAGACGTTAAAAAAAAAGAAATGATAAACAATGAAAACATAAAAAATAAACTATACTCACAAAATGAATGGTATGCTCAATTATTATTTAAATAATTAAATAAATAAAAATAAATTGAAATCTATAAAAAATTAATTTATCAATGCAATCGGAAACATTGAAATTTAATTGTAACATATTTAGTATAGCGTGTGTTGCGTTTACGTGCGACAGATGGCACTGTTTAAAAAAAAAATGTTTTTACCTGCCACAGGCGTGGCATCTATATAGTAGGTATATAAAAACACGTGTGTATTCGAATGGAACGTTGTGTAAAAATTTCAAAGCAATCGGTGAAGAATTTTCGGAGATTACAGGGTGTTCCTTTTATGTGCTACAAAGGACACTTTTCCAAAAATGCATGTTTTACCTGTCACAGGTGTGACATGTATATAGCAGGTATATAAAAACACGTGCGTACTGGAATGCAACGTTGTGTCAAAATTTCAAAGCAATCTGTAGAGGTTTCGGAGATTTCCCTCACATGAAAACTCACAAGAAAAACAGTTAAAAAAAAAAAATTGTTTTTACCTGCCACAGACGTGACATCTATATAGTAGATATATAAAAACACGCTCATATGCGAATGGAACGTTGTCAAAATTTCAAAGCAATCGGTGAAGAACTTTCGAAGATTATCGACTTTGAACAAACGAACATTTACATTTTTATTTATATATATATAGATAATGGTTAAGTGTGTTACAGCAGTCCACCATTACTGTCCTCACTTTTTTCTTCATCCTCTTGGATCATCTTGATTCTTGTCTTTATTTGTTTCAAAGTTTTAAGACATACAACATCGACACGAGTTTTTTCCGTGGCTCTATTCATTATCTTATCAACTGCTTCATTCAACAATACTCCCACATGTGAAGGGATCCAAATTACTCTTACTTTATACTCATTTTTTTTTAGCTGATATACTGTTCTTTTGCTATTCAATGATTCCAACGCTCCTCGACTGTCAATTAAAAAGCGGGCATCTTTACCACATTTGGCTACTTCCTTCAAGCCTGCTAATACCGCTTGAGTTTAGCCTGCCCATGCACTTTGCCCAAGATTCCTGGAATTCTATATTCATCAAGAATTGTAATAAACTCACTCTCACAGGCCTTGTACAACATTTGGAGATGGAGCCTAGATACTGGTAATTTTTCCACAAGGGTGATGAGAGATGTAGCGCAAAATTGGTAGATATGGCAGAGAAACAATGCTTAAAGCAGCATATTACAAAACCAACACGAGTGAAAGGAGACCTGCCAGCAACACTAGACCTGGTGTTTTCCAAAAATGAGGCTGACGTTTGAAAGATTAAGTATAAGATGCCATTAGGATCTAGCAACAGCTGCATTATCATGCTCGAGTACATAGTGGAGCTGAAAAAGTTGGCGAGACAAAACACCTAATAAGGAAGATGAGAGATTACAGACATGGGGACTACATTAAGGTGAAGCACTTTTTTTTTACATGAAAGTTCAGTGGGAAAGAGAACTGATGCAACAGCTGTTCATTCCACTCAAGAAGATGGACAAGAAAAAAAACCAGGTACACAGACAGTGCAAGGAAGCAAATCTAACCAAAAACCATGGAATATGTAGAGAAATAGGAATTCTTGAAATATCAAGGCTTTGCTTCCACCTTTAGTTGCACCACGAGGGCGAGACTTATTACCTTATTAAATAGGAAAATTATCAGAAGTGCTAAGCCAGTATGACTTTATAGCATTTACCTTATTAAATAAGGTCCAGTACTGGTATATCACAGAAAAACTGAAGTCCAATACTTGTTGGTAACAACCTCGAAAAGTATTAATACTCCCACTGCACAAATTAAAAAATAACCATTTAATGTTAAATTTTCGATTACATTTTATGATTACTGCTTTGTATTACATCGTTTTATTAACAAGTTTTTACGGCCTAGCGAAATTCCCAGCAAACGAGTCCTTGATTTTTTGTATTATCTACCTCTGGTGCTAAGTAACTAGTTATATTTTTTTCTATACGGTACTGGGATTTAAGCCTTGGACAAAATACTGGAACCAAGTAGGCTGGTTAGTGTTTTTTTTCACAATACATTATGCTGACTTACTATCCATTTAATTCCTCAGCCTCGTACTATGAGGCCTTTCCTGAAGGCCTAGTCTAGTACTGTATTAAAATTTTCAACCAGCATAATGTCTTATCAAACATGCAACATTAATTTGGTAATGTAGATAAATTCAAATCACATTTCCAAGGATTTTTTTTCAAATTCATTAATGTATAACAAACCTTGTTTTTTAATGATACTGTATGCCTATCCATATTAACATATAAAACCCTTATTAAAACCATGTAATGTATGTAGGGGAAACAATTCGAGAATACATTTTTAGAGGTGACGTTCCACCTGTAATGGCTTTTTCCAACCATTATCTTCAAATAATATCCAGTCTCAACCTGGTGCTGCTTTACATGGTTGTCTGCATTATGGATTGCAAAAACTGCTCAAGAATTGGAAATTTAGCCTGTCCTCCTGGGTTCATATATATGCTTTTAAAGTTTAAATTCCTTGCATGACAAGTTAATTTCAAAGTTGGCCATATGATGTTCATTGGAATCTGTCAACTCTCCCTACACCTTATTTATCAACATTCAATTTATAATTGAGAAAGCAATTTTCAATAATTGTTTTTTAGTAACCATCTTTAATCTTCACAATGTAAATAGCTTTCTTATATTTACATTTAAGGAGTAATACCATTGCAAGGCTGCTATAGCAGATGTAAGGTACATGACAGGAATTAACCTTCAAATTTCATGAAGCTAGATAATCCAAATAAATATTTTAGTAATTTCACACTGAATGTAAATGAAACTTCAGCACATGGGAAATTATTATGTTAAAATTTGAGCCAATGTCCATGCTATCTTAAGATGATTTCAGGGCATAGCATCCTCGCAGCCCGGTCCTCGATCAGGCCTCCTTTTTGTTACACATTCCCTAGGAAACAGCCCGTAGCAGCTGTATAACTACCAGGTACCTATTTACTGCTAGGTGAACAGGCGCATCAGGGTGAAAGAAACTGCCCATTTGTTTCTGCCTCCAGCAGGGATCAAACCCGGAACCTCAGGACTACGAATCCGAAGTTGTCAGGCCCCCTCATGCTAAAAACAATTACTGTTTCATGGTTGATAATATGGGTTCAATTCCCAATTACAATTAACATTAACTGAAACCCTTAACTACATAACTACCAATAAATATTGTAGTGGTTCATTGTATCAATAGCTTAGCATACTGTACTTAAAAATAACAAATTAAAGGAATAAAAAAAATTATGCCAGCAACATTATAATTTATTTTATAAAAATATTTTGATGAAAATGAGTATTTGTACAATGCATGTGATATAAATGTGTTTATACATAATCTTTAGTACGGTCAAGATTACCATCCAAACATTTGTGGTGTGCAACTTAGCCATGTAGATTGCAAAGTACTTGTATCTCCCTGCAAATATTGTACCTTATTACTAAAATGAGAATAAATAGTATTTGTACTGAGTAAATTTACTGGTTGAACCATAACCAAATAATTATTACTACATATTGGATAATCATGAACATACAAACTTTTCAAGTAATACATTTAACAAGCAGCCTCTTGTGATTCAGTATACCCTTATACCCAATTTACACAGGTGGAGGCAATTGATAAACTATTTAAAACCATTACATATTATACCCAGCCTTTTATTCCTAATGTACCCACTGGTATATCTATACAAATATAATGTAATAAACAAAAAATTTTATACAGTACTTCATAAATCTTCATTATATTCTTTCATTACAATATATATATATATTGTATTCTATAATTTTTTATCGAATACATCGAATACGTCTCCCCTATCTATATCGAATACGTTATCGAATACATTGAACACGTCTCCCCTATATATATATATATATATATATATATATATATATATATAATAAAATAAGCAGTTGCCTAACACAACACAATTTTCCTATACTGTATACAGTAATTAATTGTTCAACCATTTCCTCATATGGAATTCAATTGGTTTCATTACAATATATATGATCATGATTACTTTTAGTCAAAACTTAGGCACTTGACCTAATCAATCCCAACCTACATAAGTTCAAAATTCATTTTCTCAGTACAGTACTGTATATATTTATTGTTATGGATAAACTTGGAAATTAATTTGAAAATACTGTATGCAAAATTTCTTTGCCTATTAGGCAAAACTATGACCCAGAAAATACCAGGCAAGCACCATAATCATTATACCCATGACATGAAGAATGGTGGCTACCTTCTACTCACACACACACACTCTTTTCTTCAACCTTCCACAACACCAGTAGTAGCCATTAGTATTCCGTTCCCATGAAACAAATTACACAAATTGCAAAGCACAGAAGTGCGGGAATAATATTTAATTTGTTCAGTATGTCAAAGACAAACTGCCACTCAGTAAATACTAGGAGCAGCATTTTCTGTCAAACAAAAAACCCAAACAAATTTCAATGTTAATTTTTGGACATTACCAATAAAAAAATAAAAAGTCAGCTAACTCAAAAGGAAATGGGGCCCCATATGATTCTGATTACCTAGCAGAGCCAGTAACACAGCCCATGGCACAAATCATATACACAGTATATTGTATATTGTATTGCAATATACAAGAGTGGGAATAACATTTCATCTTATCGGAATGCCAGGAAGGTAATTTGTTATTTCCACACTACTATGGTTTGCAATTTGCTATATGATTTATGTCATAGGTAGAAAATACTTTTGGCTACTTCTGATGCCACAGGTCTAAAAGACAGATAAGGGTAGCAGACAGCCACCATACCTCTCCTTCCTGTAATAGAAGCTATGGTACAATGATTGGAAACTTTTCCTAATTAAAAAGAAAAAATTTATAACAATATACTGGTAATAAAATCTGAATTATACACACACACACTATAAATATATACATACATACACAGTATGAAGCACAAATATTTTTATATCCAGCCACTTCCTACTGACAAAAGATTGTGGTAAATCTGAGAACTGACATCAAAACACAAAAAATTTAATAATTGGGAATACTTTTAACCATTGGCAATCTAAATTTCAGAGGTACTTTTTTTGCAAATCTTCATGGCTAAGCTTAAGGACTCACCCGACATACTTAACTTTTAGACGAGAGCAGCGACTGGTGGCCAGCGAAGTAGCTGCAAGTTAAAAGATCTTTTCCAGTAAGATAATTCTGGACAAATGGTTGGATGGTTGAACAGACAGCTTATAAGCCTACAGGTAAAAGTCAACAAAATTTAATCTAAATGTATTTATATTAATTGGTTTAATTAACAAATCAGCTTCCACTTTGCTTAATGACATTTACCCTTATACAACAAATCTGTCTAAAAATACATGACCAAAAGCTTAAATACGTTCAACTACTTGTATAGTAATGTTATATAACTAATATTACTGTACACACAGATAATGTAAATAAACATTCACCATAATTGTAACCATCAGCTACATAATGAAACCGGCTGGAAAAATAGTACAGTACTGGTACCGTCTTAAACGATGCTTACCAAAAGAGGAGGGACAGATAGTAGGGGGCTACAACGGTGTGGTAAGGACGGGCCCCTGTCCCAATATAGGATCAGGGGGTCCCATCCCACCTGTGCCGTGAGTCAGCTGCCGCCCGTTCCAGTCACCTCCCGCTGGCTGTGGGAAAAAAAGAAGAAAGCGTAACACAGGCTTACCAACAAGGACAATATACTGTATATAAATGCAGATTTTTAGACTTTTTCACATACTGTTTGTAATATTTACTTTTGATAGTGACTGGTGCTATACATATGTGCCATAACATAGAAAACTGTACAGAGAATAATGTCTTGAAATTTCCATTAGCCTACCATTTTATCCTAACAAAATAATGGGTTACAGAATATTTTCAATAAATTATGACTATGCACATGGCTATTATACCATGTTGATAAATTTACAAATCGGGCATATTTTTCTACCCATGCAAAATGCACATTTGCATTTGAAAAAACAAATATTGCACAACACTTCCTTACATATTTCAAACACACTTTATCACTCAATTTATATTACAAATCACAAAGGGTGGAAAAGCACTTGTTCTCATTGAAAATAAATTTTCTTTCCAGCTTTTTTTGCACAATAGGAACAATATTCAATGGTTGCTTCTTCACCATCTACATGCAAACACATACCACTTGTCATAACTTCATCTTCATTTCCACTAGCTGATATGTCACCAAGTATCACACTAGATGGTCCCAATTTCCCAATGAGTGAAGACAACTTCGACTGATTCTTGAGAACATTATTGAGATGTTTTACTTGCTGTTCTAGTTTTAACTTTGCTTCCCTAAGACTCTCATTTTCCCCAGCCAGCTGATCACGCTCTCTACTAACATCCTCCACTTTTCGCTGTAAATCTGCCATACGAGCTTTTTTCAATTCCCTATTACGCTTTGCACTAATTGCATTTAGCCGACATCTTTCCATCAGCGGGTCTTCCTGTGGTTCAAGTTCATATGCTTTACGCTTTGATCCACAAGGCGAAGGTTCACTGCTGTCTGAAGTCCCAGATAGGCGTTTGACACGAAGTGACCTGAATGGCATTTCTTCTGTTGAAATTGCTGCATCAGGAGCTGAAGAGGCAGATAAAGCTTGGGTTCGTACCAAAGGTTGATTGGCAGATGTTGGAGAGATGAATACTGCAGTTTTACTTGCAGTAACTGATGGCCCAAGCTTGCCTCCAGAGCGAATGGTCTGCATACGAACCCCAGATGGCAACGTAGACTCAACTTTGGGGATTTTAACCAAGTTGTGTGAGGGTTTCTGTATTGTTATAGGAGCCACCATTTTGCTAATAGAATGGGTCCTGGTTTTCACAACAATACAGACAGGAGTGTTAGCAGTAGTACCACTAGAGCCGACGATAACGGGGCCACCTTCAACAGAGTGGTGGCATGGTGAAGCCGAAGATGAGGAATCAGGCCCAACGACTGAACTGGAGTTGGAGCTTGGAGATGCAGTAGTGATGGCGTACACAGGGCAGTCAGAGTCAGATGCACTCGGATGCGTTGGAGAGCCAGCTGGAAGGGAAACTGGCATGAGAGTCTCAGTGTTGTGACTGGGGGCTGCCGACTGAAGCTCAAACAACTCATTCTGATGAAATAAGTTGAGCAGAGGATCCCCAAGAAGGGCATTGCTGGAGTCGACAGCCAGCATAGCATCATCCATGAGACCATGGCTTGGGATGCCAGAATTCAATGCTACACTTTCATTAATATCAAAGAATTCAAATTTGCTTCCGCTCTTACCGTCGACATACATACTTAAGTCGTCAATCTCAGTCAACAGATCAACATTTGGCAAATCTGCCATCTTGTGGGGGGGTACTTATCCTTGGCAAAAATAGTTGACGAAAATGTACTCTACCAAAGTCCGTTTCACTTCCCCATGCACTATATAATATTCCTTGACATAGTCTACAGTCACTTACATAGCAATTTTGCAGATATATCAACTTCAGGGGATAAAATAAACCCAAATTTGGTTACTCGTACCTGATGCTTCCAAAGTCTCCCCCAAACAATGAGCAAGGAGTGGCTAGAGCAGCTCGGGTATGCGCAGGCGCAGCTTCTGCAACTCTGATTGGTCGGCTCCGTCGGCGGCTTCCACGCGATTGGTTATTTATGACGTCACTTAGTCACTACCTTTATGTAAATACAGAACGTTGGGTCGATGTTCGAGGGATAACGGCTATAATAAGTGATTATGAATATACTGTACAGCAGATATATGCAAAATTTTATATAAAATTAATGTCACAATGTTAAACTTCAAGTTATTTATTAATTATACAATTTACAATGTAATGTTAACTTCCAACAGTTAATGTTATCGAAAGTTATTTTACCCAGGATAAAACTTTCACCAATGTTAATTGCCCCTTTTTATACTTAACAAAGCACAAGGTTAATTTACCTAATTTTGAAGTTCATGTTATTTCATTAATTCAACATTCAAATTTTATCATTAATAAATTTATTAATAAACTGATATCGTCATAACAATTCAATTTCTTCAATTTCTTTCTTTATTATGCACCCCATACCCATCCCGTGGGTGGTGGTATAAAGGGTTACAGAGGCACATAATCGGTTCAGGAACTGAACCCTCTAGTTCGTTTAGCTAAGCAAATAACAATTTTTGACGCTAGTTACAAAATTATTAATGTTATATATACATGTACACATTTTCATACATACATGTACATATATATATATATATATACGTATACATATATACATACACATACATATTTAATCACCCACACAAGTACACACATCAATAATCTTTTGTGTCACAATTAAGTGATTCAACAAGAAGCTCACAACAGTCACTATACAAGGCACTTTACATCTATGGTGAGTCACACAGTTACTAGTCTTGCTCCACACCCACCCAACTGGGCGGCAGCTTTACAGTCATGTGCTCCACACCCACCCAACTGGGCGGCAGCTTTAAGTCATGTGCATGCATTACCTACAGTAAGCAAATTTTGGATACTTCGCTAGCTAAGATTTCGGGCAGCACATCATTATGAATGAAGTACTTACACATTTCTTGGACACTATTGATGGTGTTATCTCTAAATTCAGCGATTTTTTCATATTCCATCATATAATGACACAAAGTATGCGAATAATTATGCTGACAGAGTTAACATTTAGTCAAATCTACATCAGAAGATGTTACAAATTCCCAGAGATACTTGTAGCCGGACCTAAGCCTAGCAGTGGTAACATCTAGAAGTCTGCTAACATTATTGGATGACCCATAGACGTGCAGTTCTTCCTGCATAATAGAATGATGATAGATGAAGTAACTGGTGTGAATTTCACTTTGCCTCAAGTCTCTGAAATTTAGTTGATGTTCCTGGGATATTGCTGCCCTCAGGCTGCTCAAAGGCAGTCGAAGTTGGTAATCAATTCCCTCTTTACGAGCAAAAGTCTTGGCCAATTCATCAGTTCTATCATGCATTCGAAGACCAATATGGGAAGGAATCCACAAGAGACACTCTGACTCCATCATTGATTATTTCATTATATCTGTGTCTAGCTTCAGAGATAAGCACGTCACAGTTATGCCTTAGGGAGCTGAGGGCAGTCAAGGATGACAAGGAGTCACTTACAATTAGCGTGTCAACTTTGGATTCATATACGCCTTACCTTGAGGTTACCTTGAGGTGCTTCCGGGGCTTAGCGTCCCCGCGGCCCGGTCGTCGACCAGGCGCTCTGGTTGCCGGACTGATCAACCAGGCTGTTGGACGCGGCTGCTCGCAGCCTGACGTATGAGTCACGCTCGAATGCAAGGATTATGGCAACCAATTCTGTTTGAAGAGTGGAAGCCCAGTTACTTAGACGCGCTCCACACTCATGGGAGAATGGAACCATCTCTCCCTGTCACAACAACTGCACTTCCAGCTGCACCATAGGACTGATGCAAGGATCCATCAGTGTAAATAATCTGGGAAAGGGAAGCGCTCTCTGACTAAAGTATCAATTTGACTTAAGGCATTGTACTTTGCTTCTTGTCGAAGCAAAGCTTTTTCTTTAATCAGCTTCTTGGGTGGGAAAGTAGGGACAGTAATTTGGAAAGGAGTGATCTCCCATGGGGCAGGAAAGTGTTGTTGTTGTCTCTCTTGGTAGAGGTGATGAATATTATACATTCTGAGAACAGTGGCAGTTACGGTAATCCATTTGGAGGGATGCTGATCTTCAAGGGAGAAGGCTTGGAGGGCTTCAGTGCAGGGGTTAGGGTGGGTTAGCCTAAGCATCTTGATACCAATTAAAGCATTAATTTCAGTGATACGATCACTTACACATAAAATATTCGGTGCCTTCCTCATGTTTAGTAATTTAGTTGTACGGGGGCATCCGAGGATTATCCTCATGGCTTCGTTTTGCATCTTTTTCAGCCCTCCAAGCATTCTCTCAGGCTAATATTAGGGCAAGCATGGGTGCAGCATAATCAATCAGTGACCTAGTATATGAGAGATACATCATTTTGACAATTTTCACATTTGCACCATAGCTTGGATGGTAGCCTGCTACAGCCTTGAGAGCACGGAGCCTCTCTACATTGGCGACCCAGTCTAGCTACAACATTGCGGTACAGTGAAACTTCAAGACCAAGGTATTTGTATCTGGTTACATAGTCGAGCAGAGAGCCATCATGCAACTGCATTTTGCGAACGGCCCCAAACTGCCCCACCCCGTCTGGGTGGGCGTCGGTTCAGGATCTTTGTTTTCTCTACTGAGATGACCAAGCCTAGTTCCTGACATGTGTGCAATACAGAGTTCAGAACATTTTGGGTGTTGGTATACCCATTGGTGTGGATCAGTATATCATCCGCATAGCTAATGATGTGTTCGCTGGGCCTTCTAGTTTCTAAGTGTAAAAAAGTGCATTGATTAACGCATTGAACAGAGTAGGGCTGAGGACACCTCCCTGTGGAGTGCCAAGTTCAAAATCTCTCGTTACACTCCTATGCCCTTGGAACAGTACAGATGACTTCCTGTTGGATAGATAGCCTCTTATCCATCGTAGAAGCCATCCTCCAACATTCATTTTAGCAAGTTCGCTCAGAATGACGTGTGGGATAGCAATGTCAAAGGCTGACTTAAGATCTTAAGACTTAAGATTTACAGTCTCCGTGGTGTAGTGGTAAGACACTCGCCTGGCGTTCCGCGAGCGCTATGTCATGGGTTCGTATCCTGGCCGGGGAGGATTTACTTGGCGCAATTCCTTAACTGTAGCCTCTGTTTAACGCAACAGTAAAATGTGTACTTAGATGAAAAAACGATTCTTCGCGGCAGGGGATCGTATTCCAGGGACCATAGGATTAAGGACTTGCCCGAAACGCTACGCGTACTAGTGGCTGTACAAGAATGTAACAACTCTTGTATATATCTCAAAAAAAAAAAAAAAAAGATCTAGGAAAGTTTTTTTTTTTTTATTTTTATAAAAGAATGCACAATGTACAAAACAGACACCCGCCGAACAAACAAGTTATGAACATACACAGGACAATATAACAAAGGAAGTAAACCACGGATACACTAAACATACCCAACAAAAACCAAGAAAGAAAACACATGACACAAGGCACAAAAAAAAAGAGAACCCAGAAACGGGGACAGTATGTACCACAAAAAACAGAACATGTCATTAATAGCACACAACAGAAATAACATAAAACATAGGCACATCCACACAACCTTAAGTACAGAAATACAAAAGGAGAGCGCACATACAAGCCCAGCCCAACAACCCAAACACAGGTGCATAAAAGTATAGAACAACAGGCCTCCGAAACCCCTAAGAGGCAAAATTACAAAACTACATTAAACAAAAAACATGGAAATACAAACAGTGAAAGTCAAACAGAAATAACTGAGTACATTTCTTTTTTCTTACTCCGTTTCCTCAAGCATAATTAAAAAGACATAATACAAAGGCAGAACACAAAACACAAATCAAGAAAGAACAGATAAATAATACATAAATAGCACAAGGCAAAGTACATGGCACATAAAAAGAGAAATAACAATCAGTAATGGCAAAAAAACTCATAACACAGGAACAGTAGTACATGAAAAGGGGGGGGGGGAGGACAAAACATAACCCGGGCACCCCAACCCCCCCACACAGAAAATCACAAAAGACAGAAGAGGCACGCTCCAAACACAGAGGAGCACATAAGCATACATACCACAAAGAACAAAAATGCACAAAACATAAAACCCATACAAGGCAAACAAAAGGCCCACGCAGGAGCCAGGGAAAACATAAAAACCACACCCACACACAAGCACACCCAACGAAACACACACCCACAGGAGCAACCACAACAGAACAAAACAACCACACACACACACACCCCGCCCAACCCCCGCCGAGGAGGCCCATCGGAGGACCGGGGACCGAAAACAAACCGGAACAAGACCCACCCAACCAACCCACAGCCAACATCCACGAGCCCAACCCACGACCAATCACTCAAAAGCAGCCCCACGAACATACGCACCAGTAAACCAACCACAAAAATCATCCGGAAAAGCACGCTGCAGCCACCACCAGGTGAACCGTAAGCGCCCTCTCAAAAACCCCAAAACCCTATCAACCCCATAACCCTCCCTCCGGCCAACCCACACACAATACACATAGTCAGCGACAAGAAGACAGAGCGTATTACGCACCCGTCGAGAGCCCCGCGGAAAAGACAAAAACAAAAACGGCAAAAAAACACCCCGACATCCCGGCCCACAAACCACGGCCAACACAGCACGAAACCAAGCAAGCAAACCACTCAGCCTCTCACAAAAATAGAAAACATGTAACTGAGTTTCAGGCAAACCACAGTGGACACATGCGTCAGAGGCACGCAAACCCAGCATGCACAACCGGTCATTTGTCGCCAACGACAAATGCAACATGCGAAACAACAACTCCCGCTGCTGCGGCGCCAAAAACCGCGCCCCTAACGCCGCCCACACCTCCCCCCAATCCCAACACGGGAATAAAGACTCCACCCGCGGCTGAACACGACAAAATAGAACCCCATAAATCGCCTTCACTGAGAGAGACATATAACCCGGACAACGACAGACAGCCCGAAGAATGTCTACCGCCCAGGAGTAAACAGGAGGGGTACAAAAGGCCACCTCCCGACAAACACCGCAATCCACCAAAAAACTAAACCGGACCGAACAATAAAAAACACACAAAGCATTGAGCCCCCCACCCAACGCTAAACCCTGACGCAACGAGACCCAGAACAGCGCCCGAGCCCTGGTAAACACATCAGGAATACCAACCCCACCTTCCCGCACCGCTAACACCAACGTCGAGCGACGAACCGGGTGGTAACGACCACACCACACGTACCTATAAACCTGACGTTCCAACCCCAGAGCCAGCCGGCGATCTAGGGGGAAGCACCGAGCCACGAACCAGACACGTGACAGAACTTTACAAGTAACAAGCAACGCCCGCTGATAAATTGTTAACGGGCGCGCAGCCAACAACCCAACCGCAACACCAACACTACGAGAAACCGCACCCCAATTAAATTCCAAAGATCTCTCGTAAGAAGCGAACCAGGTGATCCCCAGAACTCGCAGAGAGGAGACCACCGGAAACCAAGACCCCTCCCACACAAGGCGAGAGGACCACTCACCGATACCCATAAGACCAGATTTGGCACGATTGACCTGGGCCCCAGTGGCCAACTCAAACCTCTCAACCACGACCTGGACAGCCCGAACAGAACCAGCAGAGGCCACGAACAGGATGGTATCATCCGCATAACCGCAGATGGGTAACCGAAGATCAGAAGGCAGCCGGGGAGGACGGATCAACGCACAAGCCTTGACCGCCCGAAAAAAAGGCTCCTGAAAGAGCACATAAAGGAGCATGGAAAGCGGACAACCCTGCCTCACCGAACGGCGGACAGGGAAAGGAGCACTCAAGAACCCATTGATGCAAACCCGACTGCAACACTGAGCGTACAACATACGCACCCAACGAACAAACAAAGGCGGAAAACCAAGCCTCTCTAACACACGAAAAACAAAAGCTAACGAAACACGGTCAAAAGCCTTAGACCAATCCAGGCAAAGCATCGCTGCAGACAAGCGAGAGCCCGACACGTACAGAAGCACATCCCGAAATAACGCATTGCACTGCAGTAACGAGCGACCTGGAACACCACAAAACTGTTCCACGGAAACCACAGACGCAACCACACGGCGACACCGACCAGCTAAAATCTTGGACAGGATCTTATAGTCCACATTCAACAAAGTAATGGGTCTCCAGTTCGAGAAGAACCGCAAATCGCCCGGCTTCGGAAGCAGCCGCACAATCCCAACGCACTGAGATACAGGCAGAACGCACCCCCGGAGGCAAGTCCGGACCACCTCCAAAAGAACATCACCCAACACATCCCAAAAGGCAACATAAAACTCGACAGGAAGACCATCCGAGCCCGGCACCTTCCCGGAACGAAATGACCTCACCACACCGAAAAGCTCCCCCAACGAAACATCTTCCTCCAAACCAACACAATCAGCAGCAGACAACCCCGGAGCACAACCACCTAAAAAACCTTCCGCAATCGCGTCGTCCCCTACCACCTCCCCATAGAGCGCAACCAACTCTTGCCGCACATAATGCAACACACCACCGGTGTCCGAAACAACAGACCCATCCGGCCTTTGCAGAGCCGTAAAAAGAACACCGTCCCGCGCAGCCTTCACCTTCCCTAAAAGATAAGGAGAGAGCCGTTCCCCGTCAACACGTTCACTCACACGAGCACGCACACGAACACCCTCGGCCCACTCATTCCGCAAACCACAAATACGCTCCTTACACTCCGCAATCTCCCCAAAACAGTCAATCCCAGCATTGTACCGCACATACAACCGCGAAAGCCTCGCCTGGAACAACCGCAGCAACCCAAACCTTCCAGCAGCCTCACGTTTGGCAGCCACCCGAAAAAACAACCGACATTGCTCCTTACACCACTCCCACCAATCTAAGACAGAAGGAAAATCACACCGCCGGGCGAGAACCCCGACCCACCAAACCCGAAACTGCCCACAAACCCTCGGAGAACGCAACAACCCACAATTCAGCTTCCACCACCCCGCGCCGACCCGTACCTGACTGGGCACACCAACCCGGACCACCACGAGACTATGGTCCGAGAAAGCAACCGGGACAGTGTGGAAAGCAAACACAGAACACCCCCCGCCAGTAACATACACGCGATCAATCCGCGAACGCGCCCCATGCGCAGCAAAAGTAAAGGACAACTCGCCCCCATAGAGCACAGCAGCATCCTTGAAACCGCAAGAACGCACCACCTCCAGCAGCGCACCCGAGACATTCTGCGGGCGGGCGCTACTACAGTCCCGCGCACTCGTCACACAGTTAAAATCACCACCAAAAACCATACTCCGCGTATCATGACGCAGGAAAGGGAGAAGCCCCACCCGAAAAAACTCCTCCCGTTCCCGACGGCGAGCCACCCCCGAGGGGGCGTACACCGTCAGGAACGGAAGAACGACCCCCAAAAACTCAACCCTCACAAACAAAACCCGCCCATCTTCATCCATCTCCGTGTGAAGCACGGAGAAGGAAGCCCTCCTAGAAAACAACATAAGCGTCCCCCCGAAGGACGTCCTCGGCGGGTTGAGCACAACATGAAAATGCGCACTTAAACACTGCAGCACAGACACCTCACGAACATTATGCTCCTGGATCAGAGCCACATCCACACACTGCTCCTGCAGAACATCCAACAGGCCCAACTGGACCCCAAGATCATTCAAACCACGAACATTCAAAGACGCACAGACAACAGAGGGCGCCATCGGGAGAACCTCAGGACACCCCCAACCCAACGCGTCCCCCAGGGGACACAACCGCAGCCGCAGCGGGAGCCACATCCACACCACCAGGCTCAACCCCCTGCCGCACCCTGGAAGACGACCGGCCAGGAACCGCCTTCAAAATCACAGGAGATACACCATGCGAAGAGGGCGCCCCAGGCGTCGAGGACACCATCCACAGTTTTTCCACTTCCTCCGCTGCCCCGAGCCCGACACCACGCTCAATGCCCCGCTCATCCCCAGATCCCGCTTCCGAAGGGGGAGGAGGAACCACTGGAGAAGCGGAGGGAGGAGCACCAGCCAAAGGCACACCACCCGAAGCCTCGATCCTCTTCCCAGGGGGGCCCCTGCTGCGCGACCGATCCCTCGGAGCGCGCTTTCGTCGAGGAACAGAAGAGCCCAATGCAACCACAGGAGGCACAGCACAAGCGACAGCAGGCGGCTGCGCCACGGCACCAGCATCAGGAACACCGCTAGGCTGGCCGTCAGGAGACACAGTATCAACACCGCCCCTGGCCTCGGGAAGCACACTGGCCACTGCACACGGGTCGCCCTCCGGCACTACACCACACACGTCGGATTTCAAGGAGACACTCGGGTCGCGATGTACCTCCGCCGCCACCAGCATAGGCGCACCCGAAGCAGGAGCCGCGAGAGCATCAGAGTCAACAGACAGAGTAGAGGACCCAGCAGCAGACGGAGAGGTAGGGACAGCTGGGGACGACGCCTCCAGAGGCACACCCACAGAGCCCGGGCCCGCTGGGGGCGCCCCAGCCTCCGGCAGAAGTGGAAAATCATCCGCATGGAAAACCGATGGGTCCTCCGGGCGAGGGGCACGGCAAGCTGCAGCGAAATGGCCTACCTCACCACACCGGAAACAGGAGCGAGTCTGCCCCTGGTAGAACACACGCACATAAAACCCACACACAGCCACCCGAGAGGGAATAGCCCCAGAGAGCCGCATGCGCAAAGTACGGGCACCCATACGGAGCCCCTTCAGGCGCCCACTAAGCAGACAGGCATGACGCTGCCCCACCACCTCACCATACCGACGGAACGCGGCGGACAGCTCCTCCTCAGGAAACTGCACCGGCGCACCATGAACGCTCACATACGTCAGGGGGCCCCACGGATCGGAGACCTCCACCGTCACAGCAGAACCTGGAAGTACATGCGTCCGTGTACCCCATCGACGCACAAACAGCTGATACACCTGCGCCGAGGAGAATGTCACCGCCACCCGGGTAGGGGAAAGTTTCTCAACACCGTAGAGATCTTGGTACTCAACACGCATGACGTCCATAAGGGCAACCTCCACCAAGGGCCAGTCAATGGGGGCCGAGAAATCAAGCCGGGCGGTGTCGACCCGGCGAACACGGCCACCACTAGTCGACGCCATGACACCCGCCAGGCCCCGGCCAATGGCCGCACCACACCGTCAACAAGACGACCACCACGCAGCAGGTACAGGTCAACACTGACAGCCCGGGCCGAACGTCAGCGCCCTCCGGTAGCGGAGCGGCGAGTCCTCAGCTGTGGTAAGTGGAAAACAACTCAAGATCTAGGAAAGTGGTATATGACCTATCAGTATGCAGGGTGAGGAATGTGGTAATACAGTGATGTACACTCTTTCCATGCGTAAAGCCATATATCTGGGGAGAAAACATGTTACTAATTCTGTAAAGGAGACGGTTGAGAACCATCCTCTCAAGACACTTACAGAGTGGTTGTTGTCTAGTTGTCCTCTTGTGTATATAATTTTATATATATAGATAATTGCCCGAAACGCTGTGTACTAGTGGCTTTAGGTATTGTATGTACTAGCTCGATCTATAAATCAATCAGAATGTTTGTAACTCTGCATCTATGTATGTATTTTTCCTAAATAAAATATTATTATTATTATAAATAAAAATGAATAAATCAGCCGGGTAACCATAGAAAACGGAAACCTTGTAACGGAGACACTGGCGATCAGCTGACGGGATCAACACAAGACATTGCCTGAACAACACCACCGTTCTTCCAGTCATCACAGAGAGAAACCTTAACGCAAACTGCACGTATCATAAGGAAGATGGCAATGCTGCAAAGACACATTTCTTATGTGAGTGGATTCATTTTGATTTAGTTCATTTACAGTACACCCCCCCACACCAATTCCGTGGGCGGCGGTGGAAGAGGTTACAGAGGCACATAATTGGGATCTGGAACTGAACCTCAGATTCATTTAGCTAAGCAACTTACAGACGGATAAGCTAATTACATAGTTAATGTAAATTACATTGTAATTATTGCTATTATCTTATATCATGGTTGTTATATTGAACGCATAGTTTACTGCATTATATCTTGAATAATCCTCAAATTATGCTACAATGTACCTGTTGATAACCCTTAAATTTACTTTAATATACCTACTAATCTTGTCAAATTTTTTATACAATGTAATCTTTTATACTTTCTTACAATGTAATTTTGTATACTTACAATGTATTTTTTATACTCATTGTATTTTTTATACTTTCTTGCAATGTACATGTAAACATTTTTTCAATTTTGCTAGAAATTACCTTCTTAAAATTACTCATTAGATTATGGACCTGCCCGAAATGCTATGCGTGCTAGTGGCTTTACAAGAATGTAAAGCAACAATGCTTTGTACTCTCATAAACCCAATGTACTGTATCTTCTTGTATAAATAAATAAATAAATACTGTATATAAATAGTCTTTTATGGTACAGTTGGTTCACGAACTGGACCACAACGGTTTCTAAACTTAGTAATTTAAATTTGTGGTGAGCCAGTTAAATACCAGTACCGTATTTACCAATCATGCACCCCACATGGATCTCATGGGATGGGGGGGAGGGTGGAAGGTTTGGTCATGTGCATGCACTACCTACTGTATGGCTTCTGGTCACAGGATGGGGTTGGCTTCTGGCTCATGCTCCTGATTCAACCTCAGTGCTGGGTAGACATCTTGCTCCTGTTCAACCATGTTGCTGGATAACACCTGACTCCTTATTCAACCTTGTTGCTGGTTAATATTTGACTCTTGGTTCAACCTTGTTGCTGGGTAATGTCTGACCTTTGGTTCATCTTTGATGCTGGGTAATGTCTGACTCTTGGTTCATCTTTGATGCTGGGTAATGTCTGACTCTTGGTTCATCTTTGATGCTGAGTAACGTCTGACTCGTGGTTCATCTTTGATGCTGAGTAACGTCTGACTCGTGGTTCAACTTTGTTGCAGTACCCCCTAATAATTTTGTATGTTGTGTAACAAGATGATAGAAATGGGAGAAATTAGAGAAGCTATCAATAGGTTAAAGATAGAAAAGGCTCCTGGTATAGATGGAATAACTGCAGATATAACAATCCATTTTGATGGGGACAGGCAGGGTGTATATATTCATATACACCTTGCCTGTCTGTATATACTGACTGTATATATTCATGTTGAGCTAATACAGTACTGTATTGAGTTCCCTACAAGGCTGAACTCCTTGCTCCTTCCCATGATGTAACCTCACAACAGTTGACTAACTCTCAGGTACCTATTTACTGTTCAGTGAACAGTAGCAGTAGGTGATAGGAAATGTGATGAGCCGTTTCTGTTCCGCCTGGGATTCAAACCCAGGATTCCTGACTGTGAGTCAAGAATGAGCTGAGACCTTCATGTTTTGGAGTTGGAGGTGAAATGGTGGTAGATGTAATGTTAACCCTAAGAGAGGACAATTCTAAAAATACAAAATAAATTTAGTTTTGTTTGACACAGTTAAAAATGTGGAAGATATGAAAAAATAATTTATTTCCTTGACTATTCACAGTTTCATATTAAATTCTGATATTAATTTGGGTAAAGAGTTGCCCTAATATTCTTGTAGGATTTAAGAGACATCATTATTAAATAAGGGTGACAACATCAAAAGTGATCTCAAACTTAATATATTGCTTACATATTTTAGGCCCATTTTACTACATCCTTCAAAATCATTACAATTAATAACTTTATATTTACATATTCAGTAATAAGGTTTATTTTTTTACTAGGTAATAATAGAGCAATTTAAAATATTGGTAATAAGAGGAATTTATAAGCAGACCCCAAAATACTAAAGGGGGTATTATATTAATGAAATTACTAAGAGCATATGTTGTCCTCTTTATATTTAATTTATACTAGTATTACTCAGTACATTGAAAACTCATCATCATTTGCATGTTATTTAAATAATATTCAGCATAGTATATATAATGCTCATCTCATTACTTTCAAGGGCTGGAAGGCATGCAACAGTCTAAGCTTGAGGCATTCTGATCTCACTGGTGGAATACTTCGTGGTCTTCACACAACACAAGCGGTGCAGAAGGTGCAGTCTGGTCGCTACAAGGTCACCAGAAATAGGTCAAAACCTCTGACCTATGAAATGGCCAATCAACCCTGTCAGATTGCACATAGAAAATCTTGGAATAGCTGGAATACAAGTAAGAATAGTATATTAATTACTGTAAAGTATATATAGTGAAGATAGGGTTTGAGACCGAACGTAAATATTGAGACCAGTTGCAGTGCATAATAAAATGGATATGTGGAATGGCAGAGATAGCCAAAGATGCAAGGCATTTGACTAAGTCAAAAGAAAGCCAGCTATGTGACCAGGTAGTGAGAGTCAAGAGAAGACCAAAGACCCAAGATATGAGAGCAGTACCTTAAAGTTTTTAAACTTTTTGAAACCAATGAATCCTTATATTAATAACCTAAAGGCCATATATCAAAGCTGTATTAATACAAAGCAGTTTATTAACTTTATTGGTAGACTGTTACTGGAAATTCACAAAAAAAGGATATCTAATTTTATTCCTCTATTTCTATCCTCGGTAGCTCCATGGGGCTTAAGTGCTGGTACAGTACTTTTAAGTCTAAGGGTTGTGCCAGGCCTCTGAGAAACACCCTGACTTATTAGAAATGAGGACCAGATTCTGGCTCTCTATAAGATGTTGGGTTCCATGGGGGATCAGAGATGTACCCAAAACTGAGAAAACAAAAAAGAAAGGTTTGGGAAACAAAAAAATTACCACCTGAATGAAAGAAACTAAAATGGGAAAACAAGGCAAAGAATAGTTTGCTGTGGGTGAACTACCCTAACCATAGTGCTCCCATGTCATCGCAGGTCCCAGCCTACCACATACCTTAATCACTCATCTGGTACTGTGTGGCTTGGATAACCTTTTCTGGGACCTACTCGAAGGTACGGTAGTTCTGCTTGTTGCTCAAGTTATGTGTTCTGTCCCTAGCAATCGACTCGTTTTTCCTGCCACACCAAATATACCTGCTCTGAGGAGTTTGGATTCCTTCTCTACAAGCTGACTTCTCTTGAGTAACATCCCTTCCAGGTAACCTATGGGACTTGTTTGCCAATGTGAAGCCTGTTGAGGTTGATGTTATAGTAACATATTTATCATATGTACTGTGAAAAGTAATGGCTTACAAAAATCATTGTTTTCTATGCAGCAGTGGGTTATGTTAGGTGAGTGGCTTGGATTTGAGCATTTTTAGTTAAGTTAGGACATTGAATGTTGTGGTACATCGAGAAAACAAGATGAGCTAATATCCCCAATGAAAAGTGAAGACCTCGGGGCAGAGCCAGGACCCACACATTACAAAGGAAGAAGAGATAACAGTGTTTTCCACAAGGGAGGATCTGCAGGCAGGAAGCACTGGCTAAACTGTCCCTGCAGCTGACATGGGAGGGAAACACTCATTGACAGCCCTGCTACCCCAAGGAACCATCAACTCTGAGCAATGAAACCCAAAGATGCTAAGGAACAAAGAAAGGGGACATGAAGCTGAGTGAATAATGCCAGATGGGCCAAGAGATGGAGAGCAAACTTAGAACAGGCAGACAACACAAGCCATTCCAACTCTGCATAAAATAACATGAAGGGAACCATGTCCAGGCAACCACATTAATCCTGCTCTGCAAGCAACACAAATGACAATGTGGTCTCACAAAGTGGCAGCCACCTAAAACCCTCAAGCTAGGCACTGTTAATTTCTACTGTATTTCTTAGTAGCACTGTTCAATGAATGACTGCTCCATTCTCTCATTGTGTATTCCCCAACACTTTACAACTGTGGCATTCTGTCTCTCAACAGTTTTCTTGTTTTTACAACAACTTTTAAAATACAAAGTACTGTATACCTAAACAAGCATCCCTTAAGAATTTATAAATTTACATATTTTTCTTTCTGGAAGGTACAATTTTATCTGATTGCTGGGGACAGTCATTGTCTAGCCACTTTCTGAATTATCTTTGATTTCATGTGCATTTGTCGTTGATTGCTTATCAGCTAAGTGCAATTTCAACAAATTCTGGTATAACAAGCTGAAGAAGGAGAGTTACTGCTATAATAAAGTTAAGCATTTTAATCAATTTATGACATTTCAACAGCAAGTTTGTATGAAGGGATGCGTGAGCCGGAAACGGTTGTTGAAGATATCTTCATCCGGAAGTTCATGACAGGAACGTGGCACAACTTGTTCGTGTCAGAAGTGAGTGCAAGTGGGTTTTTATGTCTATAGTGAATAATTTTAGATATTAATGAAGAGTTTCTGACATAGAAATAAGTATGAGTCTTTGTGTGTAATGAAATACTGTACCTCTTTCTGGTGGATCCTTGCAACTCTGTTCCCCTTTAAAGGGGCTTCGATTTTCGCCTTCCTGGCTAAGTGAATTAAGTTGTCTAGTTGAGAAATTGACAAACTAGGCATGTGGCCACCTAGCAGCATGCGGGTATAATTAATGAGTGAATTAATTATTCACTCATTAATTATCATCACTTATTTCACAACTCACTTGAAAGAGTTGTGCATGCAAAAACCATTTGATTTGTTTGTTGTGTTTGCACAGTAAACACCATTGTTTACTGTGCACCCCCATACTCTTCCTCTGAGCAGTAATGCAAAAAGATAAGAGGGCACAAAAAAGTCTTAATCAGACTTTGGGGGATGTTTTACAATAGCTTTTACAATTTACCTGCACTCCTTATAATTAATTATAATGATAGCCAGCTAGGCTCTGTTTTGGCTATCAGCCCCTTGCCAAAAATGAATCTGTTTTATCAACAACAAATATGATCAGATGATTTTTTTTTATATTGGTCTTATGAAATTTTCTCCTACTTATCTGCACCAGTTTTAATGGCCGACTGTTTTTTTTCCCAGATATTGTTATGCGATTATGCCATTGCAGCTTTTAAATTTCCCTGGTCACCTATCAGTATACAAACACTACGTCCTGCTGCTGGTTATATTTTGTTTCCTCATACTGCTACTTATACCACTCCCACACTGCATCATCAGCACCCTTTATGCTAGTCCTCTTCCTGCATTGCTGTGGCGTATGGCTTTTATTACTTTCATTTCAAGCAAATTAATTAAAGCTCTTAGATTTGGCTATCAAAATATTAAGAAAAGATGGCTGGTTCACTTGATAGATGTTCTTTGCCCTCAACACTCCTAGAAATCCACTCTCAAGCTTTTTAATTATATTTACCCTGTTCTCAAGCTATCACAGAACATTTCTTGTTTATTCCAGTCATAATAGAAATAGAAACTCTGACCAATACAATACTGGATCCGAAATTATAGCGAATTTGTTTTGTAAAGATGTTTTAAAAAATTTAGTGATAAATCCAGGGGTACTAAGGGGAATTTGTTCGAGTACCTGTACCACATGCGATTCAATGCTTGATCAGTGGATATGTGCTATCTTGGTGCACATCAGAGGACTTTGTGGCACCTTAGGCCTCTAAAATCTGGCTGCACCATTCTCACAACTTAACTACAGTACTCTGCTTTAACTGAACAAAATGGCACACACATGAGAATTTTGTTAATCAAGAAAACTGGTGTCTAGAAGTGGTATAGTTGCCTGTACAGTACTCTAATTATATTGAAAAAATATAGTATGTTATTTTTTATTTACAGGTTATCATCAAAAGACAACACAATATGATTCGTATTGCAGGAATTGTTCAGCAGAAAATAGTTGCTCGCAAGATGTATTTCCTGATTGGTTACTGTGAGGAGCTTCTCTCATATTGGCTGAAGTGCCCCGTTAGGTTAGAACTACAAACTGTACCTGATAAAAAAGACGTGGTGTACAAATATATTTAACTTGTGTATGTCTTGTGATACCTTGCATGATGTCACAGAAATCTTTGTAAAGTTTGTTTGTGAGAGTAAATAAATATATGAATTTTATCTGTTTTCAATCATTTCCATGTTTCTTATCCAGATGTTAATTTTTGTTTTTTTAACCTTGTGGACAAATTATTATATTGTTCACCATAATAGGGGGTTTATTATACAGATGAGCCACAATAATGTGGTTGAAGATATGAAGGGTTTATTATGTGTTGATCCCCCAATGTATATGCAAATGGAGTAATTATGATAGCTATTTGAATAAAAGATTAATATTTTCATATCTTTCAACTATTTGGCATCCCCAATCTTATGGGTTTGTCTGAATTTTTTTTTTGTTTAACTTGTATGGTCTGTATTATAAGTAGAATACATACCTTCATGTATTGACTTTAAAACTTTCAAGATTGACATATGAAGATGCAAGGCAGGTCTCTATTATTCTTAGACAATGTGGCTTATGTCATTCAACACCTTGGATGGAAGTTTGTAAGAGTTCTATCATTTCTCTCATCTTGATACACTGATTTTGACTTTCAAAATGGCAGTTCTAATTTCATTTTATTTCTCAGTTTGGATTTTATGTAAATAAATAAATAAATATGTTTATTTAGGTAAGGTACATACATACAAGTGATGTTACATTAATGGATTGATATATAGATAGAGCTAGTACATACAATGCCTAAAGCCACTATTACACAATGTGTTTCGGGCAAAAATATGTAGATTATCGAGCTGAATATTCTTTCTATTTCAGCATTTGAATATAGTAATATTAATGCAGAGATGGCACATTTGCCAATTTCTTCAGATGGATATGAACTGAAGGCATCTTTAAATTAAAGAACTTCTTTCCAGAAAGTCTGTACAGTATCTGTTTTATTATTCTAATCTACTAAATTTATTTTTGCTAATTGGTATTCAGCCTTAGCTATTGTTTCTTGTGAAGCACCTATAAGCACTTCATGATCTCACAAATTGAAGAAATGTCGTTGCTTGGCAGCAACATATTTGCTGAGAAAAAGAGAGAGGTTTTGCAAAATGTTTATATTATCAGGTAGTCCCTGCTTCAGACATTAGAGAAACAGACTTAAGAGAAAACTTTGACATTGGTGTCTCCAAATATATTCTTCTTTTGTTGTAATAAGTTTATTGGCTCTTAATTCTTGAATTTTTGTTTCAAAGTGGTAACCCAGGTATGGCTTTGGGTTCAAATATCCATTAATACTGCAAGTGAGCAGGTCAGTATTGTAGGTAGGAAGCACAACCTACTTTCCAATTAATCTAACAAGCAGAAGGAGATCATCAAGCAGCTTTACCTTATCAGTGTTTTTGGACATAAATACAGTAGTTGATTCTTTGCACTTCTCTAAGGATGGGTTGCATAAAAAGTAGAATTGCAAATCTTTTCCATAGAATACATGTAATTTTTTTTACCTGCGTAGCACCTTTCACTTTCTATCAATTTATTAAAATGATCCTTCAATTCTGACCATTGTTCAGCTGGTTGAATAGACAGCCACCTTATTTTATAGTTAGAAGGTATTTTTAATGGACTTGTGCCATCACAGATTCTTATGACTTTTTATATTCAACTTGTCTAACAGAAGAGTGAGAGTACCATTTATGGGTTTCTGCAGTGAGAAATTTCAAATATCTACGTACACATTCAGAAGATGTGTAAGAAACTATTGTATTCAGTGGCACACACATCTTATTAAAATGAGTAATGGAACTTGCTCTTTTAGTTTTGCATAAGCTATTGTTAATTCCAATCATGAAACTCGCATTATCCATTCCTACTCCAATAAGGTTCTTCAAGTTCAACTTTCTATTCGATAATAGCAATTTCCTCTACAATACTCTCAGGATCACATTTTTAAAGCAGAACCAGTTCAAGATAGGTTGACACAACTATATAATGATTTTTACAATAATAAATAATGGACACTTCTAATAACTTATGAACTAAAACGTCATTAGTCTTGTCAAACAACAATCTGCATCGACTGTTACGTATACCGTAGTATTATTGTAATATATCATTAATCAACTCCTGCTCAGAATGGCTACACAAAACATTCTTTATGATAATATTGTACCATGTGCAATGATTTTTCAAATCTGATACAATTTTACTGTCATCAATATTGTTCTTGCACAGATCAGCTAGATGGTCACAGTTCCTTAGAGGAGAGTGACAACATAAGTGCTTGGCAATTGCTCCTTCCAGTTTTGATGATTTATGTTTAGGAGGTGTAAATATTGAAGTAACATGTATATAGTTCTTTAAAAGGCTTGCATTTATATGTTTTCTACACAGCGTGATTTTTCAAATCTTGATATTTTCCTTTTTAACTCCATTTTGCAGTACTTCCAGTGTGCTCTTGTATCATCACCTGGATCAACTTTTATCCAATCCTTCAAAGTTTGTCTTGTAGCTGTTCCTTTCTGAGTGTTTGATTGTACAGCTTAACTTTTATAATTTTTGTAAAGGGTTATAAACTTTAAATATGCTAATACAGTAATATTCAAAACAATAAAAATATGATAACAAGCACTATTATCAGTTTATATAAAAATACTCTCAATGTATGCCATTACAGTACTCAGAAACTCATTGTTGCAGAGATGTTACCGAGTCACCGGTTATACTGACTACTAATCGTGTGTACTGGGTGTGCCACTTGCTTTATACAAAAAAATAAATCAACCAGTGAAAAAAAAAAAAGAGAAACGTACCAATAGAACACTCTTGAGACTTGCAAATATCTGCTCTGCTATAAATTTACTAAAATCATATGAAAACATCCAAGATTATATTAAACCATCTAGATCTACATCTAACATCTGAATAGCATTTTCTAACATCCACACGTAACTAAAATCATCTAGATGTAAAATATTGAAATTGGCAACAATGGAGCTGTGCCAGTGCACCAGTGATTAAATTCTTCAGTTCACCAGACATGAACGTGAAAGCACCTCCAATGTCTTTTGCCTCCTTGGTGCTCCCCTATATCTTCATATGCTCCTGTTCACCTTGGTGCTCCTTGTGTCCCTTTGTAGGCCTGTGCTTCTCCACTTCAGCCCGCTTCCTCTTTGCTTCTCTCGATGCTTGCACCCCATGCCTTCCTTTTCTCTCCATGCCCTCGCGTATCCTTCATTTGCCATCGTGGATCCTGTGTACCTCTGGTGCCCTATGGCCCCATACTTTATGCTTCCCTGTACTGTACTCTCATCACCCTCATGCACTTTCCCCCATCCTGTGCCCCTAACCACTTAGGCTAGACAGTAGAGTGACGGTCTTGCTTCATGTAGGTCAGCATTCAATCCCTGACCATCCAAGAGGTTGGACAACATCCTTTCTCCCCGTCCCATCCCAAATCCTTACCCTAATCCCTTCCCAGTGCTAGTCAGTCATAATGGCTTTGCGCTTTCTCCTGATAGGTCCCTTCCCTTCCCCTCAGGTGTTCTTGTCCACATCCCCCCACCCCCACCTCACTCGCACCTTGCACTGTTCCTTGTATCACTGCATGCCCTTGTGTGTTCTTTGCTCCACCCCTGACCCTTGCTTGGAGTTCCCTTATGTTTCTCCTCCCACCATGTGGGATTTTATTTCCTTCTCTCCTTGTGCTGGAGTTTCTCTGCTTCTCCCAGATCAGCTGGCATTCTCCCCCAGCACATTGATAAGTTTATTACTTCACTCTCATGCTGGAGCTTTTATGCTTCTTCCATTGCAGGCTGGAGTTCTCCCCCAGCATGCTGGTATCTTATGTCTACCTCTGTCACATGCTGGAGTTGTTTCATTTTTTACCCTGGTGGTCAGGGCATGCTTCTCCTTCCTGCCAAGTCACAACAGTCTGCATTCCTGCTCAAGCATACGACTCTGGCAAGCTAAATGGTGGGTACCCCTCTTATTTTTTTTTACCTTTCCTGGCCAGGCTTTCTTTTACCCACCTCAAGTAAGTAATTATCAAAAGAAGGCACCAAACCGGGAAGGCTATGTATTACCCACCTCAAGCTTCCTCCCTTGGTCCCTCTGCTCCCCGGGCCCATGCCCACCTGCTTCCCTGCTGATTCGCCAGCTGCCGCCTGGGGCCCCCTTGGCAACCCAGCTCATGTTCACCCCTGCCACCCTGCAGACTCACCAGCTGCTGCCTGGGCCTCTGGGCAACCCAGCCCACTTACACCACTGCAGATTCACCAGCTGCTGCCTGGGGCCCCTTGGCAACCTAGCCCACTTACACCCCTGCAGACTCACCAGCTGCCGCCTGGCCCCCTTGGCAATCCAGCCCATGTCCACCCCTGCCACCCTGTGGACTCACCAGCTGCCGCCTGGGCCCTTTGACAACTTAGCCCACGTCCACCCCTGCTAGCCTGCAGAATCGCCAGCTGCTGCCCTTAGGCTTTCCACATCTAGCCTCCTCCCTTTCAAACCCCCTCGCTGTCCGGTCCGTTGATGCCATGAGGGGGGCTTGGTGGGCAGCTGCCGGAGTGTGATGCTCCATGAGACTGTCCTATTGTGGCCATATGCTCCTGCTGCTGTCCTCACAAATTGTGCTGGACAACTTTAACTTTTTTTTTTTCCTTTCCAAATGTTTTTTTTTTCTCTCCCCCTCCCCCCACACCTCTTCTCCTTTCTAATTGTCATTTCCCACCGACCTTTTGCCTGTTTTGATCATTCTTTCGGCCTTCTTTTGTTTTGACGCCAGAGTGTTTGAGAATGCATACTCTTGCACCCGTAGAACTGTAGTACCCAACGTCTCAAGCGAGGGGACCCTTTTATTGTCAATCCTCCTTTTGTCACTGAACCCGATCTCGACGGACTGACGGTTCTTAAGGTGGAGTTTGTGGGGCATATACTCACGACGCACCCCTGGGGGGGCCCCGGCAATAAGTCTCTTGTTAGGTGTCCTGCCTCTAACTGTGGCTCCGTGGTTGTTACGGCCCTCTCGGGTCGCAACGGGATTCGTACTCTGATGTCGTTAGAGGAAGTTGTATCCGGCCCCAAGCCAGTAGTGGCTTTCAAGGGATGAGATCCGTGACGCAAATAAAATAAAAGGGGAAGGGAAATATAGTTAAGAACTTAAGATTATAATTGTTCCCATCACCAATAAATAATATAAGATTACACAGGGGGAGGGGTATTAACACTACACAAGGGAATTATTTACACAATTGTACACAACCACACAGTTGTCTTCTCCTGAAGACTCTGGATCCAAAACTCTCTGTCCCAAGTCCTCGGTGCTTTCGTGGTCTCTTGACGAATCTTTCGACCAAGCCGAGTCTACCCCAAACACAGGCCAGCCAAAACACAGGTCCACTGGGGGCACCGCCGTGGAGGCCGTCAACCACAAGTCCAGCAGGTCTGCTGGCAGGTTCCGGATCAGCAACGCTGGTCAGGCCACTCCACGAGCGATACTCGGGTAGCGCCCTAGTCAGGAGCCTCGTGTGATACCACAAATCACTCTCCTGTCCTCAATACCCCAGTGGATAATTGTCTCCAGCAGTCGGTCCCGGGTACGACGATCCTTCACTGCCGCTTCATAGGCAGGGTAACACCACAGTGTTCATCCGGGAGGCGACTCACGGCTGGTATAGCAAAGCACAAGGTATGAGGACGGCTGCCTTGGGTAGACTGACTCAGCTTCCATCACAGCAGTCCCAGGTCGACTCTGTAAGCAGACACGTCATCAATAACAGGGACACTAAAACACCTCACTTACAGGCTCAGACACAAACGCCCGACATATCCACTTCATAGATGGCGTTGTAGTCTGAGCACCACCTCACCAGAGGTCAGCAGCGGCGGTGTTGTGAGCTGAACCGGACTGGAAACTGGCCCTGGTGGCCAGTACACGTCGTCCTCACCAGGAGTCGTCGTCCATTTGGTGGGGGTTTCGGGAGCTGACCCACAGATGGCGCGGTTGTCACTGCTCCGTGCTCGGACGCTGGATCCGTTTTTTTTTTTTTTTTTTTTTTTTTTTTTTTTTTTTTTTTTTTTTTTTTTTTTTTTTTTTTTTTTTTTTTTTTTTTGGAGATATATACAAGAGTTGTTACATTCTTGTACAGCCACTAGTACGCGTAGCGTTTCGGGCAGGTCCCTGAAATACGATCCCCTGCCGCGAAGAATCGTTTTTTTCATCCAAGTACACATTTTACTGTTGAGTTAAACAGAGGCTACAGTTAAGGATTTGCGCCCAGTAAATCCTCCCCGGCCAGGATACGAACCCATGACATAGCGCTCATAGCGGTTCGTAACAGTGGTGGATATGGGGGCACATTCATGAATGAAAGTCTTATCTCTCGTTTTCATGTCGATAAATACCTTCCTCTTATGACTTCTCAGGTTCGTGGGGTGGGTGACCAAGCCCCCGAGTCGGACTGTGTTGGAAGACCGGGCTCTGTAACCCGGGCCCTGCTACATTGGGCCCAGACCTAGCTCCTCCTTCGACCCCCTCCTGACTACTCCTCCCAGCTTCCCTCCCTCCTCTGTGGTTGGGTCGAGCTATACGCCCCCAGCGGTGACCACCTCGTCCCCTGGCGCGGCTCAGTCTCTCATTGTGACTACTGCACCTTTTAACCCCTCTCTCTCTAGGGGTTCTCAACGCCGTCCCCGTCACGGCCGTACTCGCACGATCCCTTCTCATACTAATACATAACAAGTCTTGTTTGGTCCTGCTTCATGGGCTAAATACTTTGATCTCTTCCCTCTGGATTCTACACCTCCTGACGATTTCTCACTCCATAAACACCTTGTTGATTCGGTGGATGCCTCTTGTTACTTTTAACCCCACACCACCACATCAATAGACGGTACCCGTTTAGGTACATGTGTCGTCGCTGCTCCTTCACCGGATGCAGCTACCCGTTTAGCCGCATTGTCCTGCATTTGGGACACCTCTGTTCGGGTCTTTTGACCTGGAAAAGGCTTATGACACAACCTAGAGATATCATATTCTGTCCCAACTTCGTTCTTTTGACCTTCGTGGTAATCTCCTTCTCTTCTTCCAAAATTTCCTCTCTCGTCGTTCCTTTCCAGTCAGGCTTGGCACCACTCTCTCTGCCTCTTTTCGGCAATATGAAGGCCCCAAGGTGCTGTCGAGGTGATGATCCGCCTCTCCTTCAACGGCAGCTTCAACTTGCAATTGATGCTGTGTCGTCTTGGGCCACCAATCATGGCTTCAAGTTCTCTACAACTAAGACTTGTGTTATGACCTTCACTCAAAAGCATGTCATCCTTCGTCCTTTGTCACTTTATGGTCATCCCCTTGTGTACAAAGATTCCGCGAAACTTTTGGGGTTAATCTTTGACACTCGTTTGTCTTGGTCGCCCCACATCTCTTACCTCTGAGTTGAATGATCTAAGGCCCTTAACCTACTTAAGGTTTTGTCCCATACTTCTTGGGGAGCGGATAGGTGCATGCTCCTCTATTTGCACTCCACTCTCGTCCTGTCTAAACTCGATTATGGTTGCCCTTCATACTCTTCTGCCTCTACTCTTCGTCGTCTTGATTCTTTGCACCATACTGGGCTGCGCCTCAGCTCCGGTGCCTTTCGTTCAACTCCCGTCCTCAGCTTGTATGCTGACACTGGCTTCCTATCTCTCCAGGACCGCCGTGATCGCTACAGTCTTCGCTTTCTTGCATGGTCCTTACAACATCCTCACTCTTGCCTCTGTCGTTCTTTTACTTTTACCCCTCCTGTAGTTCCTGTTCCTCTTCATCACCTTCCTCATTCTGTCCATTGGTCTCGCTTACAAGATTCTCTTTCGGTTCGTATTACCAATTTTCCTTCTCGTATGGTTCCGTCCTTGCCCCCATGAAGGGTCCCCCTTCCTAAATTTTGTACTTCCCTGACCCGCATCACTAAAGCTTTTACCCCTCCTACAGTTCTGAAACGTCTTTCCCTTGAGCACTTTTCTTCACACTTCCACTCTGTTTCCATCTTCACCGATGGGTCTAAGTCTGCTGATGGTGTGGGCTACTCTGTTGTCTTTCCGGACCACACTTATATGTGTCGCCTTCCAACAGAGGCTAGCATCTTCACAGCAGAACTTTATGTTATTCTCTATACTCTTCGTCTCCTGTTTTCTCGTTGTCAATCCTCCTTTGTGGTGATAGTTGACTCTCGTAGTGCCCTCATGGCTTTGGGGTCCTTTAATCCGATCCACCCGGTGGTCATCGAGATTTAATATTGGCTATTTCTTATCTCCAGTATATTTAAGTCGGTAGAATTTTGCTGGGTTCCCAGCCATGTTGGTGTTTCTTTAAATGAGCGTGCGGATGCTGCCTCTAAGGAAAATATCCACACTTGTCCTGTCTTCCGTAAAGGTATTCCTTATTCCGACTTTTACCCAGTTATTCATTCTTCCATCCTTGCCCGTAGGCAGGGTTGTTGGTCTTCTGTTACTGGTAACAAACTGCATATACTTAAGTGTAGAGTGTGTCCCTGTTGCCTTCCTCCTACCACCGTAACCGGCGGTGGGAAGCAGCTCTGGCAAGGCTGCATATTGGCCATACTATCTTATCTCACGGTCACTTAATGGAGCGCCGCCCTGTTCCGTATTGTCCAAATTGCATTGTCCCTCTTACAGTCGTGCATATCCCTAGCATGCATTTGTCCCTACGAGTTAAAATCAAGTAGGGATGCGTGACAGTATCCATGGCAATTAAAAACACATTAAGAAAACTGTTCTTGGGGATAAGGTACACTAGGGGGAACAAAATGGCTACATGACACAAGGTTGAGTCGAGGCCCATCAATTAAAAACCCAAGGCTCTTCCAATTAGGGGTGTTGTACTTGCTCCCATGACGCTGCCCAATTAACTACCCCTCTGGGGACATAATTAAAATTGAATTATCAATAGTAATCGCAATATAGGCTCTCATCCTGTGATTTTCCTGGTTCCATGTATTATATATTAAACCACTGTGTATTATTTTGGGTTTGCGGGTAAGACAATACAGCACAGGCGGTAATAATTGTTATTAATATAATTATAAAATATTTGTAACTGCAGGTTGCTTGTAGTTGCAACAGTGAGTTGGTGGGTACGTGTTGCATGTGCCGGATTACATGTGTCCCTATTGTTAACCAAACCACACAAGAAAGCGAAGGGACGACGACGTTTCGGTCCGTCCTGGGCCATTCTCAAGTCGATTGTGAAATGGTCCAGGACGGACCGAAACGTCGTCGTCCCTTCACTTTCTAGTGTGTGGTTTGGTCAACATATCTCAGCCACGTTATTGTGACTCCTCGCCTGCATGTGTCCCTATTTAGAGTAATAGGTATGCAGGGTAATTACCATATTTCTAACTGGTTAGCCCACCTAATGCTCATAAATCAGGCACATGCATTCACGACCTTAGACGTGCTAAATATTTCACAAAACGATGTTATGGAAAACATCTTGACATTATAATTCTAAGCCAGTAACATTAAAGCTAAAGAAGCCTACTCGCCTAACACTAAGGTGAACCTATATGAATACTTTAATAACGATTCCTACATATTCACCTACATGGGAGACTAAGTAGTAAACATGGGCAACAACCGTTCCTGAACAGAGATACGGAAAATAAGAAATACATGCCTATTTATACAAGAGTACGGGAACATGGATAGTGTCATTGTTATATGGATACATTCCAGCACATTTCTGCTGGATTGTGAGAGGGGGGGAGGCGATGCCCCTCCTCCCAGTGCCTTTGGGGGAGATTGGCTGTTAAAAAAAAAAACTAGGGGGAGGAAGGTCGGATATTTTCGAGGACCATTAAGTGATTTGAAACACGCGCGCTGAGCGAGGCTCAGGGCCCAGCCCCAAGTACTCCACATCCCTCTTCTTGGCACCATGGGGACAAACACGTATCGCCGTGCGCACCAGTTCACCCTTTGTTCCAAAACCCGCGATGCGTCCTGGTACGCATCGCAGTCATTATTTAGTATATTTATTAATTTAGTATTATTATTATTTGCCTGATTTTACATGAGGGCCACCATATCTCTATAGTGGCCTCGACGAGATATTGTCAAGAGTTCATGCTGTTAGATGGGAAGATTAGATTAACTTCTAGCTCTTTTGACCAATACTCGATGTATACGTGATGTTCTACGTTCAGCAGCAACATTGTAGTGCGTAAATGTCATATTTCTTCATTAGTTTCATAATGCTAGGAGCTGTTGGGTAATTCTTCGGACCGCCTTATAATACCGGAAAGCAGCGCTTGGCTCTGTACCTTATAGTGTAGCATTCACTGTAAATTCTGCTACAGTTACAGCCCCGCTCCTGTGCCAGGTTAAGTCCTCTACGGGCTCACCATAGCCCGTGCTACTTGCAACTTTCTATTTCGAGTAGCTGAATTTAAAACACCAACACCGTAAATTCTGCGTTAGCCCTAAACGCTATACGTGTTACTGGGTTATAAAACTGTACCACTTAATAAATGACATGTAATTTCACAATTCAACTGTACTTTATATGTGTTTATTAAACTGAAAACTCCCACCCCAGAAGTGACTCGAACCCATACTCCCAGAAGCAACGCATCTGGTATGTACAAGACGCCTTAATCCACTTGACCATCACGACCGGACATAATGAGGTGATAGCCGAGGCTATTTGAACCACCCCACCGCCGGCACTCGGATAGTTATCTTGGGCATAGCATTTTACCAAATCACCTCATTCTTTGGGGCAACACGTGAGGAACACAAATGCGAACAAGCCTGAATGGTCCCCAGGACATATGCAACTGAAAACTCACACCCCAGAAGTGACTCGAACCCATACTCCCAGAAGCAACGCATCTGGTATGTACAAGACGCCTTAATCCACTTGACCATCACGACCGGACATAATGAGGTGATAGCCGAGGCTATTTGAACCACCCCACCGCCGGCACTCGGATAGTTATCTTGGGCATAGCATTTTACCAAATCACCTCATTCTTTGGGGCAACACGTGAGGAACACAAATGCGAACAAGCCTGAATGGTCCCCAGGACATATGCAACTGAAAACTCACACCCCAGAAGTGACTCGAACCCATACTCCCAGAAGCAACGCATCTGGTATGTACAAGACGCCTTAATCCACTTGACCATCACGACCGGACATAATGAGGTGATAGCCGAGGCTATTTGAACCACCCCACCGCCGGCACTCGGATAGTTATCTTGGGCATAGCATTTTACCAAATCACCTCATTCTTTGGGGCAACACGTGAGGAACACAAATGCGAACAAGCCTGAATGGTCCCCAAGACATATGCAACTGAAAACTCACACCCCAGAAGTGACTCGAACCCATACTCCCAGAAGCAACGCATCTGGTATGTACAAGACGCCTTAATCCACTTGACCATCACGACCGGACATAATGAGGTGATAGCCGAGGCTATTTGAACCACCCCACCGCCGGCACTCGGATAGTTATCTTGGGCATAGCATTTTACCAAATCACCTCATTCTTTGGGGCAACACGTGAGGAACACAAATGCGAACAAGCCTGAATGGTCCCCAGGACATATGCAACTGAAAACTCACACCCCAGAAGTGACTCGAACCCATACTCCCAGAAGCAACGCATCTGGTATGTACAAGACGCCTTAATCCACTTGACCATCACGACCGGACATAATGAGGTGATAGCCGAGGCTATTTGAACCACCCCACCGCCGGCACTCGGATAGTTATCTTGGGCATAGCATTTTACCAAATCACCTCATTCTTTGGGGCAACACGTGAGGAACACAAATGCGAACAAGCCTGAATGGTCCCCAGGACATATGCAACTGAAAACTCACACCCCAGAAGTGACTCGAACCCATACTCCCAGAAGCAACGCATCTGGTATGTACAAGACGCCTTAATCCACTTGACCATCACGACCGGACATAATAAGGTGATAGCCGAGGCTATTTGAACCACCCCACCGCCGGCACTCGGATAGTTATCTTGGGCATAGCATTTTACCAAATCACCTCATTCTTTGGGGCAACACGTGAGGAACACAAATGCGAACAAGCCTGAATGGTCCCCAGGACATATGCAACTGAAAACTCACACCCCAGAAGTGACTCGAACCCATACTCCCAGAAGCAACGCATCTGGTATGTACAAGACGCCTTAATCCACTTGACCATCACGACCGGACATAATGAGGTGATAGCCGAGGCTATTTGAACCACCCCACCGCCGGCACTCGGATAGTTATCTTGGGCATAGCATTTTACCAAATCACCTCATTCTTTGGGGCAACACGTGAGGAACACAAATGCGAACAAGCCTGAATGGTCCCCAGGACATATGCAACTGAAAACTCACACCCCAGAAGTGACTCGAACCCATACTCCCAGAAGCAACGCATCTGGTATGTACAAGACGCCTTAATCCACTTGACCATCACGACCGGACATAATGAGGTGATAGCCGAGGCTATTTGAACCACCCCACCGCCGGCACTCGGATAGTTATCTTGGGCATAGCATTTTACCAAATCACCTCATTCTTTGGGGCAACACGTGAGGAACACAAATGCGAACAAGCCTGAATGGTCCCCAGGACATATGCAACTGAAAACTCACACCCCAGAAGTGACTCGAACCCATACTCCCAGAAGCAACGCATCTGGTATGTACAAGACGCCTTAATCCACTTGACCATCACGACCGGACATAATGAGGTGATAGCCGAGGCTATTTGAACCACCCCACCGCCGGCACTCGGATAGTTATCTTGGGCATAGCATTTTACCAAATCACCTCATTCTTTGGGGCAACACGTGAGGAACACAAATGCGAACAAGCCTGAATGGTCCCCAGGACATATGCAACTGAAAACTCACACCCCAGAAGTGACTCGAACCCATACTCCCAGAAGCAACGCATCTGGTATGTACAAGACGCCTTAATCCACTTGACCATCACGACCGGACATAATGAGGTGATAGCCGAGGCTATTTGAACCACCCCACCGCCGGCACTCGGATAGTTATCTTGGGCATAGCATTTTACCAAATCACCTCATTCTTGTTCGCATTTGTGTTCCTCACGTGTTGCCCCAAAGAATGAGGTGATTTGGTAAAATGCTATGCCCAAGATAACTATCCGAGTGCCGGCGGTGGGGTGGTTCAAATAGCCTCGGCTATCACCTCATTATGTCCGGTCGTGATGGTCAAGTGGATTAAGGCGTCTTGTACATACCAGATGCGTTGCTTCTGGGAGTATGGGTTCGAGTCACTTCTGGGGTGTGAGTTTTCAGTTGCATATGTCCTGGGGACCATTCAGGCTTGTTCGCATTTGTGTTCCTCACGTGTTGCCCCAAAGAATGAGGTGATTTGGTAAAATGCTATGCCCAAGATAACTATCCGAGTGCCGGCGGTGGGGTGGTTCAAATAGCCTCGGCTATCACCTCATTATGTCCGGTCGTGATGGTCAAGTGGATTAAGGCGTCTTGTACATACCAGATGCGTTGCTTCTGGGAGTATGGGTTCGAGTCACTTCTGGGGTGTGAGTTTTCAGTTGCATATGTCCTGGGGACCATTCAGGCTTGTTCGCATTTGTGTTCCTCACGTGTTGCCCCAAAGAATGAGGTGATTTGGTAAAATGCTATGCCCAAGATAACTATCCGAGTGCCGGCGGTGGGGTGGTTCAAATAGCCTCGGCTATCACCTCATTATGTCCGGTCGTGATGGTCAAGTGGATTAAGGCGTCTTGTACATACCAGATGCGTTGCTTCTGGGAGTATGGGTTCGAGTCACTTCTGGGGTGTGAGTTTTCAGTTGCATATGTCCTGGGGACCATTCAGGCTTGTTCGCATTTGTGTTCCTCACGTGTTGCCCCAAAGAATGAGGTGATTTGGTAAAATGCTATGCCCAAGATAACTATCCGAGTGCCGGCGGTGGGGTGGTTCAAATAGCCTCGGCTATCACCTCATTATGTCCGGTCGTGATGGTCAAGTGGATTAAGGCGTCTTGTACATACCAGATGCGTTGCTTCTGGGAGTATGGGTTCGAGTCACTTCTGGGGTGTGAGTTTTCAGTTGCATATGTCCTGGGGACCATTCAGGCTTGTTCGCATTTGTGTTCCTCACGTGTTGCCCCAAAGAATGAGGTGATTTGGTAAAATGCTATGCCCAAGATAACTATCCGAGTGCCGGCGGTGGGGTGGTTCAAATAGCCTCGGCTATCACCTCATTATGTCCGGTCGTGATGGTCAAGTGGATTAAGGCGTCTTGTACATACCAGATGCGTTGCTTCTGGGAGTATGGGTTCGAGTCACTTCTGGGGTGTGAGTTTTCAGTTGCATATGTCCTGGGGACCATTCAGGCTTGTTCGCATTTGTGTTCCTCACGTGTTGCCCCAAAGAATGAGGTGATTTGGTAAAATGCTATGCCCAAGATAACTATCCGAGTGCCGGCGGTGGGGTGGTTCAAATAGCCTCGGCTATCACCTCATTATGTCCGGTCGTGATGGTCAAGTGGATTAAGGCGTCTTGTACATACCAGATGCGTTGCTTCTGGGAGTATGGGTTCGAGTCACTTCTGGGGTGTGAGTTTTCAGTTGCATATGTCCTGGGGACCATTCAGGCTTGTTCGCATTTGTGTTCCTCACGTGTTGCCCCAAAGAATGAGGTGATTTGGTAAAATGCTATGCCCAAGATAACTATCCGAGTGCCGGCGGTGGGGTGGTTCAAATAGCCTCGGCTATCACCTCATTATGTCCGGTCGTGATGGTCAAGTGGATTAAGGCGTCTTGTACATACCAGATGCGTTGCTTCTGGGAGTATGGGTTCGAGTCACTTCTGGGGTGTGAGTTTTCAGTTGCATATGTCCTGGGGACCATTCAGGCTTGTTCGCACGTGTTTATTAAAAAAAAAAAAAAAACGTTTGCTGTGTACGTTCATATATGTTGTAAGCAAAGTTATATTTATCATCGCTATTATTATTAAAACATACAATTAAGGAAGTTTAATATCCACAGGTAGTATTTTACAAAACGCATGAAATGAAAGTGTAAGAGAGAGAGAGGAGAGGGAGCGTTAAGACAGAGGGTCCCTGTGAGAGGCGCCACACGAGCCTCTCTCCCCACAACAACAACACTGTGGCGCCTCGCTCTCCTCCACACACACACACACTGCTGGTGTGTGTACTCACCGTGTTGTGTGTGTGTGCCTCGCGCTCCTCTCCACACTGGTGGTGTACACACCTCTTACACCACACTCTGCTGCCTCTACACCTCTCCACGATGTTCTGGTAACTATTACAGTTGGTTTTAGGCGAGGTGTTTAGAAACTGCTTTTGTTAATGTGTTTACATTTTTTTTTAAGTTTAGGTATACACAGCAGTGTGCTGCTTCCCCTAATCTATATGTTAGCTTACAAAGTGTAGATCAGAAACTAGCTATAAGTTTATCTAATGTCCCCATCTCACAGCATGGTTAATTCATGGAATCGGGCGAGTTTTAGTTCAGATAATTTTTTATGCACCCCATACCTATCCTGTGGGCGATAGTGGAAAGGGTTACAGAGGCACATAATGGGCTCAGAGACTGAACTACAAAATTCATTTAGCTAAGCAAGTTACAGTTTTGATGAGATAGTTAAAAAATTTGGTGCATATCATCACATCAACAATCGGCTAGAGACTGACAACACGTACAGTCTCAAAATTAAGCAAGTGGGTCCCAATACATAGTACAGTCAAGTTCTTTCTCAATGCACAATCGTGAATTTTGGGTTCAAATCACAGGCAGGAACAGAAATGATTGGGTACATTTCCTATCAACTAATGGGCCTGTTCATCTAGCAGTAAGTAGGTACCCAAAGGTTAGTCAGCTTGTGGAGTTGCATCCTGGGCAGGCTCAGTAATTTGCCCTTGGGGGTGGGCTCAATATAAGCCTAACATGTATAAATACACTCTGGCTTTCTGTCCCCAGACACAATGAATTATTATTATTAATAATTGACTGGGGGAGGATTGACCATGTGCAAATCCTTAACTGTAGTCTTTGTTCACCCAGCAGTGAATGGGTACCTGGTTGTTAAACTATTTGGCGGGTCATATTCCAGGGAAAATTAGGATTAAGGACCTGCCCAAAATGCTGTATGTTGTAGTGGTTTTACAAGAATGTAAGAATTCTTTGTATATACAGTATATAAAAAAAATATTATTATTATTACTGTATGTGTGAAGAGCTAGTGTCAATTGATATGTTTATCCTATCCAGGGGCAGCAGTGGAAAGGTTACAGTCACCCACAGTTAGCAAATTGGGGATCAGGAAGGAACATGAAATGTAAGGCTGATCTATTAGCCTGCACTAGCAAAATCTGGGTACCTGACAAGAATATCTTCCAATATTCTTGAGTGTATGAAGTAGTTACAGAGCTCAAAGTACTGTACCTCATCCCATTTTGTCTGAAATCATTGATAACTGGGAAATCGCAGATATAGTGTTGGAGAGTATGTCCTAGCTCTTGTTCACATTGTTGATTCATTACCTGCAGCCACCTGCCATAGATGTCGATATCACAGCCTAATTCTGATAATTACAATGTCACACTGTCTGGTGGATGTTTTGTGCTGCCCGTACATATAGTTCTTTGTTCTAAATAAATCATAGCTCTTTTTACTCTTGCTTTCTGCCCTTTTAGTGTCAGTGACTGCTCTTCTGCCATCCATAATTTCCTGAAATACTGTGACTTTTACAACAAAGATTGGAATGGCAATATCCAACTCAATTTTATGCTTAGTACAGTGGCTTCCTGTGCCACTCGGTCGAGGCTCCTAGGTTCGATTCCCGGGTGAGACAAATGGCTGGGCATGGTTGCTGCTCACCTGGAGTTTACATGGAGAGGGTTTTGGGAGTCGTTCTACTCCCCAGGCATGGCCGCAGGCAGGGCTCGACTTGTAATAACTTGGTCCAACAGGCTCCTGCTTTGAGTGGCCCACAGAGCCACATGTCCAACATTCTTTCTAGCAGTAAATAGGTACCCAGGAGTTAGGCAACTGTTGTGGGATTGTTTTCTGGGGAGGGTCAGTAGTTCAACTTTGGGGACCCCAGTACAAGCCTAAAGTAATTAAGTAAGTATATATGTATGTGTTTACTATTTGTATTAACTATTTGTGTGTGCATAATCAAGCTATTAGCTCTTGGACCCTGCCTTTCTAATCAATCTATTTTTTTCTCTATTATAGATACTCATACACTTAGTATTTCTCTCTAACACACACATCCCCAGGAAGCATCCCATAGCAGTTGTCTAACTCCCATGTACCTATTTACTGCTAGGTGAACAGGTGCATCAGGATGAAAGAAACTTTGCCCATTTCTTTCCGCCTCCACCGGGAATCAAACCCTTGCCATTAGGACTACTACCCCCAAGAGCTATCCACTAGGTTGTGAGGCCCCATACGTATCTATGTATGTACCCACCTAGTTTGCAGGGGTTGAGCTCTGGCTATTTGATCCCACCTCTCAACTGTCAATCAACTGGTGTACAGATTCCTGAGCCTACTGGGCTCTATCATATCTTCATTTGAAACTGTGTATGGAGTCAGCCTCCACTACATCACTGCCTTATGCATTCCATCTGCTAACTACTGTATTCTGCCACTGATAAAGTTCTTTCTAATGTACATGTGGTTCATTTGAGATTTGTAAATTTTAAAATATAGTAATATCTAAAGTTCTAGATATTTATAGAACTAGCCAATGTTTAATTTTTTTTTTTAATTTCTTGTAGGTCAAATCGAAGATCCCTAAAGCATGCCATCGAGTCTCAAGAGAAAGTAAGTACTGTACATGTTCTGTTCTATATTGTACTTGGTACCTTTGCAGGTGTTCTGATTTTGATATGTAGGTTGTTAAATTTTTTCAGATACAATAAGTTTAGTCTCTGATGAATGATAATTGGAAAATAATGAATGCCAAACCACATACAAAGTTTAAATTTCAGTGTATGGGTATACAGTAGAACTGTGCAGTATATATACCAAAAAAGAAAGAGATAACAGCATGGAAACTAGTATGATGAAAGGTAAAATTTTGTGAAAATATTTGTTAAGTATTAGATTAATTATGAGAACATTCAAATCCAGGGATCCCACCAAAATGTTAATACAGTGGAACCTCGGTTGACGAACTGCCCTAGAGTACGAATTTTTTGGGGACTACCTCACTCCCAAATGTATACGTATATGTATAAGTATAAGTAAGGTGTGAAGTGTATGAAGGAGAGGGTATACGATATCAAATTCATCGTAAAATTTGAATAGGTGTACGATGGTTTACTTGGAAGACGATGTCTGTTCGTACGTATATGGGTCGAACGAGCGTGTGGTGTAGGGGGCGTGGGGCAAGACCCTCTCAGTTTGGTTACAAGTTTATCCCACATAGTGACGACTGCGGCCGTGCTTGAATTCGTTGAAGAATTTTATTGTTTGCCTGCTTTTCTGGGGGGAGCCCCGTCGGCTCCCCGGAGCTTTACCGGCTGATATGCTAATGTCAGACTTTGGCATCAGTCATGTGTATGGAGTTCTAGGGCCTACCGGGGACCACGAGCCAGAACCTGGCCCCCTCAGAGAGGCAAGGGGAGCAATGGCCTATAGAAACCCCCGTGTGGTTGGAAGCATTCTATGTCTGCCATCGACCGGGTCAAGCATCCAGAAAGGTAAGCATTCCAAAACAAACCCCTATTCTGGTGAAAATTGCTACCTAAGCCGAACTAGTGAATAGAACTCTTCAACAGAAAACACGGAAACTAGTATGACGTCATACGTCACTGCGCCGCTGTCTGCGCAGCTCCCCCCTCCCCGGGAGGGGGAAGGGGGAGCCCCAGACCTCCCACGCCGGCTATCCACCCATCAGTTCTTCGGCTGATGCTATAGGCAATGGTTATGTGCTCCGGCTCCAGTGGTTGTTTCAGCACTGTACCTAGAGTGGGGTTTTTGTCCCTGCCTGATTGTCCACCCCTGGTTGTTCTCCTGGTTTTTTTTTTTTGTGCTTCTGCTCTTTCTTCCTGCCTCTTCTGCAGCAGGAATGTTCTGCGTGTGTTCTTAGGCGTTGGTCAGCCTGTGTCCTGTGATGTGCTTCTTTGTCTCGGTCTGTTGCAGTTGTTCGTGCCCCTTGGTTCGGGTCCTGTTCTGGCGGCGACCCTTCCGCCTTCTTTGGTTTTCCTAGCTTGCCCTGCCGGTTGTTGTTGTTTTATTTTTTTGGGGGGGTTCTTGCGATGTCTCGCGTCGGACCCGTCGTTTCTGAACTCCTGGCGGGCTTGCATGCTTCGGAGTTTTTCTGTTTGGCAGACGTTCCATCTCCTTGTGCCGCCTGGGTTTCGGTGGTCGCGCCCGAGATCTTCTCGCGGCTCCGCCTTTTTCCTGGGCTCGGGGGGGCCTTGTCGGGGCTGCTTATGTTCTGCCTCGTGGTCTCGCCTCCGGTTGGTGGTCGGGTGGCTTCGTGGTAGGTGTCCCACCTGCGTGCTTTCTTGGCGGCAGTATGGGGTATTTTGGCGGTCCTTCCTTTTCCTGTCCCTTCTTCGGTGGGTCCTTCTTGTTGGCTTGGTTTACTCTCGGCTTGGTTTTCTAGTGGGGGTTGGGGGCCGTCGTCTTGCCACATACTGTCGCCTCTTTTCGTGCGGCGCAGGCGGAGCCGCTTCAGCTTGCTTTCGGTCTTGGTGTTGCTTCTGCACCGTTAGTCAGCTGTCTTGTGCGTCATTTCACCTCCGGCCTGTTCGTGCGCCGCTTGCACCATCCTGGTCTCTGGTCAGCGTGCTCTGTCTTCTCCTCGGTTGGTAGTGCCCCTTCGGTTCCGGTGTGTTTTTTCGTCGGCTCTTTCCTTTGGGCCTTTGCCTCTGGGGGTCGGTTCGCTGTGTTTTCTTGCTCCTTCGGTTTTAGCGTTTTGGTTGTTTGATGGCAGCAGTCTCCATCTTTTCTGGCGCGGGGTGGGGCTGCTGCATTCTGGAGGGGTCCAGGGTTTGTTGGTGCTTTGTTGGTCGGGCCGGGGGTGTGTCGTTTTTGTGTTCAGTGGCGGCCCTCTGCTGTTGTTTGCGTGCCACGGCGTTTGGGTCCGGAGCGCGTTTTGCGTTGATCCGGTTCTGTTCTTCCCGGTTCGCGGGTGATGGTGTCCCGGGTGGTCAGCCGTGTTCTTGCGGCTAAGCTGCCTGTGTTCTTCCCTCATGCCTGTGGCGTTCGTGGCTTCGCTGCTCTCGCTGCCGTCTGGGCGACGTGGCCTTGCAGTCTTTCGGGCATGGATTTTTGGTGTTCGTGCAGGGGCCTTGCTGCTCGTGGTTCTCGTGTTGTTCCCGGGATTTTCGGGGCTGTGGCGCCTTGGGTTGGCGTTTGCTGCCGGTTGTCTCGCCTCCTTGGGGGGTGCGTGGTGTCCGCCTCCCGGTTTTGTCCCTTTGACCTTCCTCTGTGGGTAGTTAGCTCCGGGGAGCCGACGGGGCTCCCCCCAGAAAACCAGCGTTGAATGTAATGAAACGCCATTTTCTGGGTGAGACCCGGAGGCTCCCCGGCAACCCTCCCTCCCTCCGGTCGGCGTTTTTCGCGTGTTTTGACATCCAGCCTCAGAACTGATGGGTGGATAGCCGGCGTGGGAGGTCTGGGGCTCCCCCTTCCCCCTCCCGGGGAGGGGGGAGCTGCGCAGACAGCGGCGCGGTGACGTATGACGTCATACTAGTTTCCGTGTTTTCTGTTGAAGAGTTCTATTCACTAGTTCGGCTTAGGTAGCAATTTTCACCAGAATAGGGGTTTGTTTTGGAATGCTTACCTTTCTGGATGCTTGACCCGGTCGATGGCAGACATAGAATGCTTCCAACCACACGGGGGTTTCTATAGGCCATTGCTCCCCTTGCCTCTCTGAGGGGGCCAGGTTCTGGCTCGTGGTCCCCGGTAGGCCCTAGAACTCCATACACATGACTGATGCCAAAGTCTGACATTAGCATATCAGCCGGTAAAGCTCCGGGGAGCCTCCGGGTCTCACCCAGAAAATGGCGTTTCATTACATTCAACGCTGGTTTTTTGCCTTTTTAACATAAAAGTTATTATATATCATGCCATGGGTCCCAAGAAAGTCAGTGGTAAAGTACAACCTAAACTTTTGTTGAAAAGACTCACCCAAATCAAACTGTAGCAGGCCGTTGTGTTAACCTTTTTAATGACAATGTGATGTCTCACTTCAGACAAGTGTTACAACGTAGGGAGAAACAAGTGTCTCTAGACAGGTTTTTAGTGAGAAAAAAGTAGTGAGCCACAAGCCGGTCCTAGTGGTATGCAGGCAAAAGTAGGAGAGAGAGTACCCCAGAAAAGTCATCACTGCATGATGTTATAATAGAAAGTGACTCCCCTTCCAAACACAAACACCTCTCCTCTTTACCGTCTTCCATACGCCAACAAGAGTCCTTATTCAAGGTAAGATATACATACAGTACTGTATTGTAGCTAGTACAAAATGAGTATTATTCTGTATAAAATGTATTTTTAAGTTAATATTTTTGGGGGTGTGGAACAGATTACAGTAATTCAATTTACATTATTTTTTAATTCAATTTACAATTATTGACGAATTATTGGTTGACGACGTGTCTGGGAAAGGATTACAATCGTAAACAAAGGTACCACTGTACTATTTAAATCATTGGTGCTGTCTCATCTTGAGCACTGCTCGGTACATACTTCCCCTTTCAGAGTAGGAGAGATTTATAAAGAAGAGGGATTATGAAGAACATATACGGCATGCACATATACGATAATGGACCTAAATTATTGGGGTCATCTCTAGGCTCTCAAAATGTACACTCTGGAAAGACAAGAGATCAAATAATATATACAGTTGTGTACATGGAAGATACTGGAAGGACAGGTTCCAAATTTGAGGGGGCTAGGATTCTGGCTCTGGTCCCTGGTAGACTAAACAGAACTGTGTCTGATGGGACTGGTAGCATGGAGTAATCTCAGCGAGATAGCTGTAGGGAGCTACCAAGGCTCTGCCAGAAAGAAGCATTTCACTACACTCGATATTGGGTTTTTACACTTATTACACTGTATATATTTGTTACATATATAACTACATTTTATGCACTATAATAAACCACCGAAATATTCACCATAATAAACCATAACATACCAAACCAAATCATAGAAAGTATATTTCTGTTAATTAACCACTGAACTGCGCAACGTGCCTACAAGTGCTCAACAGGGGGGTGCGCAATGCGCCTCCGGGATCTTTTATTTTTAGTGTATGATTCAAAACTCCCACGGCTATATGGGGTTCACATCGACTTCCTCAGGGCTCTTGTAAACAGACGCCATTTAAAAAAAAAATTGTGGGTAACATTCCCAGGTGTGAGGGCCTCAGTACTGAGTGAGTAACCAAGGCTGGCGCACGCAGCATGAGCTAACAGCACTGCTGTTCAGCTTGTGACCACAGCATCGCCTAATAATATACAGTACAACCTCGATTCAATGCACCATATGGGAACAACCCCAGTGCATTGGATGCGTTGTAAGAGGTGACCTTCAGGCGGCGTTTGCGTCAGTGTCTTGTACTTTTCTTTTTGTCTGTTTTGTGTGTCTTTTTTTTCTTGTACACAATAAAAATGCATTATCATATTATATACTCTACCTATATATTATTTCCCTACTAAAAAATACTGTTACATTTGTTATTTACCTTATTGTTGGAGTTATGTCCATCTTGAAGTCTCATGGAGTTGTGAATGCTGCACAGTAAATACATACTGTAGTGTATTATACCGTTAACACTGTGTTGATTAAGTAGTTCTGCTGTATGTTGAGTACTACAATAGTTTATGAAAACTACTGTACACTAAAATTACTGCAACTTTAATTTTAACACTACACCCTTAAATTTAACACTTGTTCTAACTGTTCACGCCACACACAATGTTTTTAGATGTTTACATCAGCTTTGCTGGTGCTTGCTGCTGCTGCTGTGGTTTCAGCTGCTTCTGAGCTGGTGCTGGCTGCTGTTGTACCAGTGCTGGGTACAGCTGTGCTCGTGCTGGGTACGGCTGTTCTCGTGCTGGGTACAGCTGTTCTCGTGCTGGGTAAGGCTGTGTTCATGCTGGTTGATTTTCTGCTACAAGTTCTTGCAAAATATTGCATCATTTTTGGCATTAATAAGGCACTATTATTAAGCCCTTGAGACATTTTGTTGTATAACAATACAGCTGTAGTCAAAAAATGGTAAATTTCCACGATTATTCTTCCATCGGCTGTACGTCAATCGCAGACAAAGCTAAAGGCACTGGATGCATACTGTATGAACGCAGACTAGGTCTATATGTACACCCTACAGTAGGCTGGTGTTTAAGCCAGATCCAGTAACATAAATTTCTCTCAAATATTCGATTTACATCAATTATATAATTTTGTTTTATATATTTAGTTTAGCAACGTTATTACGATAATAAGAGCTATAAAAATACTTATTTTAGAACTGATTTAATTATTTATTATTTCGAAGCCGTAGGTCACTGAACTGTGGCGACAAAATCTAACAAATCACGCATGGTGGTGTGTGCACACGGATTAGATTAGATCCGTCCACTCGTGCTGGAGTTGTGCCACCAATAACATGAATAATTTCTCAAATAGTTTCTCAAATATCTATCATATTACAGTATTTTTTGGTTTTATTTAGTTTAGTTTAATTAGGACAATAGTTATTAAAACACCAGTTTTAGAAATGATTTATTAACACTTTCGCGCTCTCGGCGCTCAAAAAAAAACAATACCCCAGATGCTTTCGGCACTTCCCGCGCCTACGCGGTAAGACCGAAAAAGTGTACACTCTTTTGACTGTCCTGACAATAATTGAAGGCGCACGTATTTAAATTTGGTATCACTGTGTTCGCAATGAAATTGTCTATAAGAGCATACCTATAAAATGCCGCCCAAGCATAAGGAGTATCAACACCAAATAAAAAACTATGCAGATCACTCGCCGAGAGCGCCAAACAGCAACAAAATGTTTCCACTCTCTTAATGGTTGCGAAGCCTACAGTTGTCCTACATCGCTAATTTTGGTATCATTGGAATCGCAATAAAATTCTCTACACGGACATATGCATATGAATGTTTAATATAGGTAATTGCCCACCCGCAAGAGTGTGTGAAGTGGAGAATAGTTAGCCGCGAGCGCACTGGCGAAAACACAGGGGGGAAATCATGCTTGGAAAGTTTATACATTTATACGTTTCCTGACCCTACTTTTCTATGTACGTATTTCTTTTTTATACCAATGTGTTCGCAATAAAATTTTCTATAAGATGAAATGTATAACATTTGTACAAAGCATGTGTAAGAGAAGCGCCAAATATAGAACCACGTCGCTCAGTATGCGTTCGCGGCAGAAACGAACGCATTGTTTTCGTTCGTTTGATGTTTGTCATGTTTATACTTGTTGAAACATTTTATAATTTGTATGACAGTGATCGCAGTAAAATTCCCTACACAGACATATACATAACACGTACAAATATTTCCCACGTGTTGGATATATCAACGGCTAAAGGGAACCCACTGCCACACGCCCGCCACACCCAGAGCCACACCCCCAAACATACTTTGTGTTTTTTTTTTTTTACTCATAGAAGTTTATGTGATATAATATTCATTCTGGTACCAAAAAATTCGCAAATAAATTCTCTACAAAACGTATATAATCTGAGAGTATCCCCATCCATTTCGGTAAAAAATGGAATTTATAGAAATATTTTTTCGATGGACGAGAAAAGTAGGCTGTTATGCGGAATCGTAAGAAAAAACGGCGACGAGTTATCTCTAATCTAAAGCGCGAAAGTGTTAATCTGAAATGTTCAAAGTCATGGGTCACTGAACTATGATGATACAGATGAAAGTGAAGGAAACCTATCTGTAAAGTGAGGTTTACTGTACAGTAATCCCTTAACTGTCCACCCTCGCTCATCTTGTTTCATCACAGAAAATGTATATATGAAGATTTCAACACATTAGTTAGCTATTCACGCTTCAGCCTTTAGATTAATTTACAAAGATACGTGTGCCACAAATCAGTGAACGAAAATGCTTGAAACTCGGTCGTTCACTTGTGTGGACCACTCTGGCTGATGTTTGGTTAATATGCGTCACATCTTGTGAACCATTCTGGCTTGTGTTTGGTTCATATGGTTCACTTGTTGTGTGGTCCACTTGTGTGATCCAACTTGTCTTATGAAGGAATTATTAATTGTCATCTGTGATAGAATGAGACAGTTTTCCACCACTCTGTGAACTCTGTCCCAACATCGTAAGCTTGTGGTCCACTTGTGGACCACTTGTGCAGTCCACTTGTGTGGTCCACTTGTGTGATCGAATTTGTCATATGAGCAAATTATTAATTGTAATCTGTGATAGAATGGGAAAGTTTTCCACCAGTCTGTGTACTCTTGTTTCGACATTGTTAGCAAATCCGAACATCCCCGCTACGGCGAACCATTGTTCGTCAAACCGAGTGAGTAAATCCGGCCTGAAAAGTGTGCGAACTAGCCGGAGATTCATTGAATCAGGGTACGTTGAATCGAGGTTGTACTGTGTGTATATGTATGTATGTATGTATGTATATATATGTATGTATGTACAGTGGCACCTCGACATACGATTGCCCCTACTTACGATAATTTCGAGTTACGATGTAAATTTCATCGAAAAATGTGACTCGACATCCGATGGTGTCGTCGACTTCCGATATTTGTTGGTAAACGTTCGGGTCGACCGAGCGCGTGGTTCCCAGTCACGCGGCCGACCTGCCTCAGTTTACTACAGCTGCCCACTTAGTGACGATCGCGCCTATAAGAAATTCCGCTTTTGTGGTAATTTTTTGCATTTTGAACATTAAAGTAATTATTATATAACATGCCATGAGTCCCAGGAAAGTCAGTGGTAAGGCTCAACATATGAAAACCCATGTAAAGATGACCATAGAGCAGAAACAAGAGTACAGAATGTCCCTTCCTCAACAATTAAGAAAATGTGTGCAGCATGAGAAGAATTGCAAACCTTTGCTGAAACAACTCGTCCAAATCAAGTTGCAGTAGGTCGTTGCCTTAACCTATTCAATGACACTGTGATGCATCATTACAGACAAATGTTAAAATGAAGGGAAAAACAAATGTCTCTTGACAAATTTGTAGTGAGACAAACAAGCACTGAACCACAACCAGGTCCTAGTGGTATTCAGGCAAAACTGTAGGAGAGAGAGTACCCCAGAGAAAACATCACTGCCTGATGTGATAATGGAAGGGGACTCCCCTTCCAAACAGGAACAACTCTCCTCCTCCCCCCCTCATCACCATCTTCCATACACCATTAAGAGCCCTCCATAAAGGTAAGAGACACTTTGGTACTGTATTGTAGTTAGAAAAAACATTGTATTCAGTATAAAATGTATTTGTATGTTAATATTTTGGAGGGTGGGAAACAGATTAATTCTTATGGGAAAAATCGCTTCGACTTACGATATTTCGACTTACGATCCGTCTCTGGGAACGGATTAGCATCGTAAGTCAAGGCCCCATTGTATGTATATATATGTATGTATATGTATGTATATATATATATAGCTATTATATATATATATATATGTCGTACCTAGTAGCCAGAACGTCCTTCTATGCCTACTATGCAAGGCCCGATTTGTCTAATAAGCCAAGTTTTCATGAATTAATTGTTTTTCGACAACCTAACCTAACTTTTTCGGCAACCTAACCTAACCTATAAACTAACCTATATATATATATATGGGTTCTGGGAGTATGGGTTCGAGTCACTTCTGGGGTGTGAGTTTTCAGTTGCATATTGTCCAGGGGACCATTCTGGCTTGTTCGCATATATATATATATATATATATATATATATATATATATATATATATATATATATATATATATATTTATATATTAGTATATTTTGGTAGCAGTCTTTCCTGTAGACATATTATTAAATATGACCGAAACAGTAAGATTAATAATTCTAACACGAATTTTCTCAATATTTCTTGTGTTTCTTTTCACTGTTGATGGTAATTGAAAAATCAATTCTCCAAAATTCATTTTTATTTCTAGTCTGACGCGACACTTGAACGCGTTTCGTAATAACTTATTACATTTTCAGAGACTTTTAGTTTACACACACACACAACTATAACCTGCAAACACTAAACAGAGTTCTTACTATGCTATGATTTAAACAGCTTTCATTTTATTTTATACCCACATTTTGGGTGACGTGATATGTTACAACAGTTTTGGATGAGGTGAACAAAACTTTCAACACAGGACAGAACACGAAACAATGGGTATTAATTTGGTAAATTGAAGGTAAGAATGGAAGTAACTGCAGAGGGCCTATTGGCCCATATTTCTTGATGCTTCTATATTGGAGCAGAGTCTTGAAGTGGGTCGAATATAGTTGTGCATTAATTGGCTGTTGATTGCTGGTGTTGACTTCTTGATGTGTATTGCCTCGCAGATGTCAAGCCGCCTGCTATCGCTGTATCTATCGATGATTTCTGTGTTGTTTGCTAAGATTTCTCTGGTGATGGTCTGGTTGTGGGAAGAGATTATATGTTCCTTAATGGAGCCCTGTTGCTTATGCATTGTTAATTGCCTGGAAAGAGATGTTGTTGTCTTGCCTATATACTGAGTTCTTTGAGGCTTACAGTCCCCAAGTGGGCATTTGAAGGCATAGATGACGGTCTCTTTTAAAGCGTTCTACTTTGTCTCTGGAGAGTTTCTCATGAGTAGGCTGGCTGTTTTTTGGGTTTTATAGTAAATCGTCAGTTGTATCTTCTGATTTTTGTCTGTAGGGATAACATTCCTATTAACAATATCTTTCAGGACCCTTTCCTCCATTTTATGAGCTGTGGAAAAGAAGTTCCTGTAAAATAGTCTAATAGGGGGTATAGGTGTTGCGTTAGTTGTCTCTTCAGAGGTTGCATGGCGTTTCACCTTATTTATATATATATATATATATATATATATATATATATATATATATATATATATATATATATATATATATATATATATATATATATATATATATATATATATATATATATATATATATATATATATATATATATATATGTCGTACCTAGTAGCCAGAACTGCACTTCTCAGCCTACTATGCAAGGCCCGATTTGCCTAATAAGCCAAGTTTTCCTGAATTAATATATTTTCTCTAATTTTTTTCTTATGAAATGATAAAGCTACCCATTTCATTATGTATGAGGTCAATTTTTTTTATTGGAGTTAAAATTAACGTAGATATATGACCGAACCTAACCAACCCTACCTAACCTAACCTAACCTATCTTTATAGGTTAGGTTAGGTTAGGTAGCCGAAAAAGTTAGGTTAGGTTAGGTAGGTTAGGTAGTCGAAAAAACAATTAATTCATGAAAACTAGGCTTATTAGGCAAATCGGGCCTTGCATAGTAGGCTGAGAAGTGCGTTCTGGCTACTAGGTACGACATATATATATATATATATATATATATATATATATATATATATATATATATATATATATATATATATATATATATATATATATATATATATATTATATATATATTTATATATATATTGGTGTATACTGGCAGCAGGTTTTCTTTCAAGGACAAGACAAGAATATATCGATGCCAACACAGAAGACAATGTCCAACATAACAGGCCAATTACACTGGATTAATCTTTGTGTTTAGATAGGAGATGCCTCGTATGGGCCAATAAGCCTTCTGCAGCCCCTATGTTTATCCCTTATGTATCCCCCCATGTTTTCACCTTCATTGTATTATCACCTGACCTAATGCGGGTATAAAATCAACTAGTATTGTAAGATCTGTTCACTTGAGAATGAACCATGGAGGTTCGAAACGTCGTGCAAAATTATACAAATAAGTGTAATACACTCTATGGTAAATCACTTCTTTTCTTCACCTTAAAAGTACGAAAATGAGTTTTGGAGAACTCCTATTTCAATTAAGCCCTGATGCTAAGAAAATAGTTAGAGGGATAGAAGCCCTAAACCAGAAAATAATAAATACAGAATATGCGGTCATATTCAATGAAACATGTTTGATATATATATCTCTGGTATTATTTAGCCATGATAATATTACAGAAGAGCCTTGGTGTGTGTGATAATGACTGTACAATGTTCAAATATCAGTGAATCAATTTTGATCACGATGTTCACAACGCTTAGTTACTGCACCACAGCATTATTTTGTCCATCTAGGAATCTTTGAACGACTTTGTATGTTACTTTACAAAATATACGTGTGTTCAATTATTCATTTACAGGATTTTGATGATAATTAACGCTGTGCGCAGTATTGTGGGAGGTGGTTTGGCAAGGGAGGGAGGGTGGGAGGGAAAGAATTGAGGTAGCCTCACTGTGTGTTTACTAGTTGTGTTTTTGCGGGGGTTGAGCTTTGCTCTTTCGGCCCGCCTCTCAACTGTCAATCAACTGTATTACTAACTACTTTTTTTTTTTTTTTTTTCACACACACCACACACACACACACACACACCCCAGGAAGCAGCCCGTGACAGCTGACTAACTCCCAGGTACCTATTTACTGCTAGGTAACAGGGGCACTTAGGGTGAAAGAAACTTTGCCCATTTGTTTCTGCCTCGTGCGGGAATCGAACCCGCGCCACAGAATTACGAGTCCTGCGCGCTATCCACCAGGCTACGAGGGCACCAGGCTACGAGGCCCCTACGTGTGGCAGCCACTCGCGTATTGTTCACCACACTAATTTAGTGGTTTGCTATGGTGAACATTTATGTACATGAGTATATGCAATGTGTATATATACCCATGAATATATGTACATAGTATTGTGGAAGAAGCCATTTTGGTGAGGGAGGTGGCGTCATAATCTTAGCGTCATCTGCTGGCTGCTGTGTGATTTCTCATGCAATGTATGGTGGCCACTGTACTGTTTGGACACAATACCAGCTTACTTGCATAGTTAAGGTAATAAAACATGTACATACTTATTCATAACGTGTGTAAATAGTGTAATACAACAATAACAGTATGGTGGGAGGAGGAATGTTGCCGAATAAGGTGTAAAGAGTAAGCACTCGTGGAGTTCTGAGTGTGTTGATGGTGAAAGTATATAGTGTGTGATAGTGTATAGTGTGTAAATATGTTGTAAATATACATAAATGAACATGAAACATTGGATATATGAGCAATATATGTGGACACATTTGAGACACACAACACAATGTCTTGGGACAGTATGGATGCTCTACTGCCATAATATTGTGTACATGTTCATTATACATAGGATTGGCAAGAAAAAACGAAACAAATGTATTTGGAAATGTTCACAAAAAAATGAAAAAAAAAAAATTTGTGGCAACTCGCGCATGTTGAAGCTAGCGGGCGACTGGCTTTGGAAGTCTATGTCACGGGCGACTACTAAATCGTAACATCACACGCCATTTTCTGGACCCCATTGCGGCCAAAGTAATTACAACTTTTCTTTTTTTTTTCCTTTTTTTACATATGTGATCATGGAAGGGTATTTAACATTTTCAAACCCCCCCCAAAAAAAATCCTGATAATTTATTTCCTGTGCACGGGGGTGGGGGGGGGGGGAGGGGGTGCCGTATTTGGAAGGCGAGCAGCACAGTGGTTAATTCAATCTATTTTTAATATGTAAGCATTTCAACCAGCGAGATTAGTACACTCACAAGTTTTAAAGAGAAATGTTTTAAAATAATTACAAGTTTAGGAAATAATTTACCAGACACAATAATAATAATAATAATAATAATAATAATAATAATAATGTTCATTTAGGAAAGAATACTTACATAAAAATGATACATAAGCAGTGGAGGATTCAACTAACATCAGTACAGTGCCTAAAACCACTAATATGCAAAGTGTTTTGGTCATTGGTTTCGATGTCCAAGTTGACCATATGTTTCTTCATGTAAACTTACCTACACCTATTACCTATAATAGGTAGTATACCTACTACCACACCACACACTTTGGTGGGTGTGGTAATTTTGTAACCTAAAGACAGCAGAGCACCACATGCTAGTGAGTTGCCAATGGCACCTGACACATCAAAATGCCTCCCAATATACAGTACTAAGTAAATTGCTAACTCAGCAACAATAGTGCTATTATCAAAATTCTTGTTACCAATTTCCTGAATATGAATCATTTTCCATAAGTTTATTTTCTAAAGAAACATAAGGTCCCATTTTGTGATGCGTAGGTGCAGCAAACCACAGCTGTGTGCTTTGGATGTCTGTCTTGTGCTGTGAACATCATAACCACTATTGGGGTTATTCATATGTGAATCTTGTACTGTGTATAGTTTTTATTAGTCAGGCTTTTCTATGATAACTATCATTAAATAAACATAATTACTTATTTATTCATAATTAAGTGATGCTATGGGCACAAGCTGCACGTGATGCTGTGAGCTGATGCAGCATGTGTTACCTGTGGTCGTTCTCTCAAAACTGAGGCCCTCACACACCCAGGAGGGGTGCCCCCAAGTTTCTTCTAAGATGGCATTTGTTTACTGGAGGCCTGAGGAAGCAAATGTGAGCCCCATGTATGCGTGAGACTTTTAAATCATCCCTGTATGACTTATGCGGTGTGGTCAGATATTCCGCAATCATCTCCCGTATGACTCGAGCAATGGAAAGGTATAAGGGCTACGTAATATTAATCTTTATTTTTCTGTGTAACTTTCAGAAGAATGAGAATAAGCCACCTCTGACAGATGTAAAGCTGCGGACAGATAGTTGTAAGTATTAAATTAAATTATTGGGTGTTTTCCTTGTTGGTTCAGGGTCAACTTCTTGGACAATTGTTATCAAGGAATTGTCGTAAGATGTTCAAAGATAGTGTTTTCATTTATGTATCTTTTTGGGAGGACCCTCTTGGTAGTAGCTTGATTTAGTAGCTTTCCAAACTAAATAGTGGCACAGCTTTAGAAGATTCATTAGGCCTCTGAGACCTACCATTGTCACCAAAACCACGACCAAAATCTGGCTCTCTACATGGTGAGAGGAGCTTGGGGATCAGTGATCAACCCAAAATTGAACATAAGCCGCCAGAAAACATATGTGCGACAAAAGAAGCATCTGCTTGATGGAAATTAGATAACCAGAGATAACTAGACAAATGATCATTGCTACAGGTAATCCCCTCTAACTGTGATGCACCCGTGCACCACTACCACTTGCCTGATCACAGCATGGGAGGCACACACCCTCTGACAAGACCCATCCTATGCTTCATAAGTTCCAAAATAAGCAAAATTACTGTACTATTATAAACATTGTAATTTAGGTAAAAGAACAGGCAAATAGATTTGTCGAACGAATGTACATACAGTATATAGATATGCAGCCTAAATACAATAAAATAGTATGCAATAACAAAATACTGTACAAAAGTGTAGGATAGGCACTAAATAACAAAACAGTACAAGTGACAACTATATGCCTACTCTCCCCCACGTGTATGATTGTATGACCCCTCGATAAGCAAGAAGAATTAACCGTTTGTAGGAGCTGTAAAAAACCCAGCGTTGAATGTAATGAAACTCCCCTTTCATGGTAAGCCCCAGATGCTCCCTGAAGTTATGTTGATGATATAGCTTCCAATACTTAACCAGGAGATAATGCTCAGTCACCGGAGCATTATATGCTCTGGTGTGTATGCCTACGAGAGACCAGAGCCAGAACCTGGCTCCCCCTCGATGAGGCACAGGGAGCCGGTCACCCTCACCCAGAAAGCACTCGGAAAGCAGATGGAAACAGTATAGACAACTGCTTGGTTTGTGAAAATGAAGCACTGAAATGGTGAACAGATACTGCAAAAGAATCACTAAAAATGAAAAAGCTCATACAAAACTGTATGAAACATCCACCCTAGCACACATACACCAAGCCGCCAACAGGTGGTGAGTCGGTCAAACCGGCATCCCACATCCTGTCCTTCGTTGATGGGCCATAAACCGACACACCTGTTTTTGACTGTGTTTTGACTGACTCCGTAACCGCGGACAAAGTGGCGTTTCATAAGTTGCTCAGCTGGTGCCCCTTCTACAGGTTGTAGCACCGTCGGAAGAGACCGTTGTCTGTGAGAAATGTGCTCAGACATTCATGCCCAATCTCTACCACCACCCCACACCATTTAATCCACTGATGCCACTACCACCCTCAACCACTGCCACAACCTTCACCACCATCTTTCCCTTTACCACAACAACTACTCCCTCCACCTTCACCTCACCACCTACAACCACTTGTGTTTGTATCATTGGACATACTAGCTTGTGTTCATACAACTTTCTCGATCATCCTTCTGTAATCAAATCATATTTAGTCAATTAACATTTCCAGATTAATAAGCCTTATGTGCAATGATGATAATTGCTTCTTGACGATTCTCTCGATTATCCTAAAGAAATGTGGGAGAGATAGTGCATGATAGACAAAGTGAGTTTACATGTCACAGCTCAAAGATGTAGATTTACCTTTTATATATGTATTAGTGTTCTTATTATAAAGTTTGCATTTGTATTTTTTAGGTGGTGAGCCTCCAGTACTGACAGTTGGTAGTGTAAGCACTGGAAATCATGGCATTCAGAGTCAAGAGGCTGATGTTAACAGAGATTTTAATTTTAATAGTTCCCAGAGAAAGTGGAATTTAGAGGCTGCAAGTAGTCTCGAGTGTAAAAAAAGTGGTATTTCATATCTGAGTAAACAAGACTCATCAGTTAACAGTGGACTTCTCTCTAAGCAGCAAAAATATGACCGCTCCACTGCTGTTGAGACTCATGATAATTTTGACATTATTAACAATATTACTGATGATAACAGTTTGAATTACCGTTTAGTGTGCTGCAGCCCATGTAATGTATATTTTATAAATCAAGTGCACTTTAACAAACATAAAAAATATTGTAATGCTTGTATGAAATGTTTTTCAGTTTTTAATACTCATTCTCAGCTGATCTTTCACATAAATCAAAAGAATCATCATGTTAATATAAATAACAAAAAATGGGTTAATGTAACATATTCACAATTACAGCAGCTAAGGGAAGAGGGACGACTCATAGTGAAGAATACTAAAGATCTATGTAAAATAGTAATAAATAGAAAATCCATGAAAAAACAAATAGTGAACAAAAAAGAGGGCACATTAGGACTCTGCTGTGATAATTCCAAAATTTCAGATTCAGATGGTGACAGGGCAATGTATGATATTAAGAGACCCTCGCTAGCAGTTAAAAATGCCTTGAAAGTTTCTCTTGTAAATCATGATTCTAGTATAGGAAAAGCTGAGGAACCCTTAATATATTCCTCAAAAGTCTCTGGCATGTTGTGTGATAGACTTCCTATATCAAGTTCGGAAACAACTGCAAATAAAAATCATGAGATGAGGGACCAAAACTTGACAGATATGCCTAAAAAACCTGGCTCAGCTGTGGAAAGTTCAGTTCAAAGACAGAACTGCTTGAATAAAAACCAATCACTTGATCAAAGCAATAGTAAAGCAGAAGAAACAATGAACGAAATGCAAAAGAAATCTAGCAGGGATGGAACACATCTTATAATGTTATGTAAGAAGTGTAATGTATACTTTTTACATAAGAAAAGTTGGGTAAGCCATAATTCTCAGTGTAAACTGCCCAAAAATTTTTGCATGGTTTGTAGGAGAGTATTCAGTTCCATTTACAGCTTGAACCAACACAAAACAGCCACAAGACATACCTGCAACATCAGGACTATGCATCGTGTATCTCAGGACAAACTGGAGGATTTAATTGGCAAAGGGAAAATATACAGTAGTGATGTTAAAAACTGCAACTTTGATTCTTCAGTAATGATGGATGCAGTTAGTTCATCTGAAAGCAAAAGTTTGAAAACCAAAAGCTGCACAATAGAGGCAAAGCATGTTGTGGAAGATGAAAATGATTCACAAGTTGCCCTTGAAGATATGATAGTGGTGGATCAATATATAAACTTAAATCTGGTCGATACTGAAAGCAATGATAAAGGCCCTTTTTTGCACCCATTAAGAGAAGAACTTGGGGTAACTAGTAATTGTGCTAACAAAAATCCTGAAAGTAAATTACAACAAGAGATTTCCTCTGGTAAACCATCACAGCAAGAGGATTCCTCTGGAAAGCCATCACAAGAGGCTTCCTCTGGTAAACCATCACAGCAAGAGGTTTCCTCTGGAAAGCCATCACAAGAGGCTTCCTCTGGTAAACCATCACAGCAAGAGGTTTCCTCTGGTAAGCCATCACAACAGGAGGCTCCCTCTGGTAAACTACCACAACAGAAGGTTCCCTCTGATAAACCACCACCACGAGAAGTTCCCTCGGATAAATTGCCACAAGAGGTTCCCTCGGATAAACCGCCACAACGAGAGGTTCCCTCGGATAAACCGCCACAACGAGAGGTTCCCTCGGATAAACCGCCACAACGAGAGGTTCCCTCGGATAAACCGCCACAACGAGAGGTTCCCTCGGATAAACCGCCACAACGAGAGGTTCCCTCGGATAAACCGCCACAACGAGAGGTTCCCTCGGATAAACCGCCACAACGAGAGGTTCCCTCGGATAAACTGCCACAACGAGAGGTTCCCTCGGATAAACTGCCACAACGAGAGGTTCCCTCGGATAAACCACCTCAACAAGAGGTTCCCTCAGGTAAACTACCACAAGAAGAGGGGGCCTTCAGTAAACTAGTACATAAAATAAATAATACATGTAACCAAGTACAACACAGTTCCTCAGGAAAACAAGTGCAAGAAGAGGGTGCTACTATGAAACCTGCAGTAGAAAAGGGTATTGCTAGTAAGCTGGTACAAGATCAGTATAATAATAATAATAGTTTACTAGTGACACTAGAACAGGATACCCCCAATGAACTAATACAAAATGATACTGCAAATAAACTAGTAAAAGAAAAGTGTGTTATCAGGAAACTAGTAAATGAACAAATCACTACCAGTAAACCAGAACAAGAAACATGTTCTTTCAATAAACCAATAAAAAATGACACTAGCAGTGCACCAGCACTAGAGAAGAACACTAGCCGTACACCAGCAAAAGAGAAGAACACTAGCAGTACACCAGCAAAAGAGAAGAACACTAGCCGTACACCAGTACTAGAGAAGAACACTAGCAGTACACCAGCACTAGAGAAGAACACTAGCAGTGCACCAGCACTAGAGAAGAACACTAGCAGTACACCAGCAAAAGAGAAGAACACTAGCAGTACACCAGTACTAGAGAAGAACACTAGCCGTACACCAGTACTAGAGAAGAACACTAGCAGTACACCAGTACTAGAGAAGAACACTAGCAGTACACCAGTACTAGAGAAGAACACTAGCAGTGCACCAGCAAAAGAGAAGAACACTAGCAGTACACCAGCAAAAGAGAAGAACACTAACAATAAGTCAGCACATAAAAACTCTAGCTGTAAATCAACACAAGAGAAGAATGCTAGCAGTAATCCAGCAAAAGAGAACTACACTATCAATAAACCAGCAAAAGAGAAGAACACTAGCAGTAAATCAGAAAAAGATAAGAACACTATCAATAAACCAGCACATGAGAAGAACACTAGTGGTAAACCAGCATATGAAAAAAATACTAGCAGTGAGCCAACAAAAGAGAAGAATACTAGTACTAAGCCAATGCAGGAAAAGAACACTAACAATAAGCCAGTGCAAGAGAAGAACACTAGCAGTAAGCCAATGAAAGACAAAAACACTAGCAGTAAACCATCAAAAGATAAGAACACTATCAGTAAGCCATCAATAGAAAAGAACACTAGCAATAAGCCATCAACGGAAAAGAACACTAGCAATAAGCCATCAACGGAAAAGAACACTATCAGTAAGCCATCAACAGAAAAGAACACTAGCAATAAGCTATCAACAGAAAAGAACACTAGCAATAAGCCGTCAATAGAAAAGAACACTAGTAGTAAGCCATCAACAGAAAAGAACACTAGCAATAAGCCAGCAACAGAAAAGAACACTAGCAATAAGCTAACAAAAGAAAAGAACACTAGCAATAAGCCATCAACAGAAAAGAACACTAGTGATAAGCCATCAACAGAAAAGAACACTAGCAATAAGTCAGCAAAGGAAAAGAACACTAGCAGTAAGCCAGTAAAAGATAACAATATTAGTACTAAGCCAACACAGGAAAATAACACTAGCAGTATGCCAGCACAAGAGAAGAATACTAGCAGTAAGCCAGTAAAAGAGAAGAATACTAGTACTAAGCCAACACAGGAAAAGAGCTCTAGCAGTATGCTAGCACTAGAGAAGAACACTGGCAGTAAGCCATCAAAAGAAAAGAATGCTAGCAGTAAGCCAGAACAAGACAAGAACACTAGCAGTAGGCCAATGAAAGACAAGAACACTAGCAGTAAACCATCAAAAGACAAGAACTCTAGCAGTAAACCATCAAAAGACAAGAACACTAGTAGTAAACCATCAAAAGACAAGAACACTAGTAGTAAACCATCAAAAGACAAGAACACTAGCAGTAAACCATCAAAAGAGAAGAACACTAGCAGTAAGCCATCAAAAGAAAAGATCGCTAGCAGTATGCCAGCACAAGAGAACAACACTAGCAGTAAGCCAATGGAAAACAAGAACACTAGCAGTAAGCCAATGAAAGACAAGAACATTAGCAGTAAGCCAGCAAAAGAGATGAACACTAGCAGGAAGCCAGCACAAGAGAACAACAATAGCAGTAAGTTAGCAAAAGACAATACTGTTTCCATTGCCAGTGAACCAAGTGTTGAAATATTTTCTAACTGTAAGTTAAAAGATGAAGGTACTACTATTATTTCAGACCACTGTAGAGTTGAATATAATAAAGTGCTACCAGACCCAAGTGCCACTAGTAAACTGGTGCCAGACCAAAGTGCCACTAGTAAACTGGTGCCAGACCAAAGTGCCACTAGTAAACTGGTGCCAGACCAAAGTGCCACTAGTAAACTGGTGCCAGACCAAAGTGCCACTAGTAAACTGATGCCAGACCAAAGTGCCACTAGTAAACTGGTGCCAGACCAAAGTGCCACTAGTAAACTGGTGCCAGACCAAAGTGCCACTAGTAAACTGGTGCCAGACCAAGGTGCCACTAGTAAACTGGTACCAGACCAAGGTGCCTCCAGTAAACTGGTACCAGAACAAAGTGGCACCAGTAAACTGGTGCCAGACCAAAGTGCCACCAGCAAACTGGTGCCAGACCAGAGTGCCACCAGTAAACTGGTGCCAGACCAAAGTGCCACCAATAAATTAGAAGGTATAAGCATGACTAGTAGATTGGTTCAAGAAAAGGGTATTGCATTTGAATCAGAAAAAGACAAATTTATTAACACTAATTCCCAAACTGAAACCAATGTCCAGAAGAATATTAAATGCCAAATGTATGTTTTGTCCCAAAATGAGTGTGACAAAGATATTAGACAGCATTTGATGTATATACATAGACAAAAGGTAAACAGTAAAGCAAAGGGAAGTTCTGTAACTAAGAGAGATGATGTAACTTTACCAGAAGAGTTCACCTTGGCCCCGAGTAATAGCAGTTGTAGGACAGAGGATGCCTCTTGTGATAAAGACTTGAAGAATATGGCAGGTTATTCTGGTGATAATAATATACCTGCTAGTGATATAAAAGCAAATGAATTGCCAACAGATTCTTGTAAATCAGATTTACTAATGAAAAGAGGACTAAAGAGAAAAAAATCATTCGAACGTCCAATGCCAAAATCAAGAAAATTGGCTTTGCAGCATAAAGAGCTGATAAATGCGCAAAAGTCTCTTAGTAACCGTAGGAGTGTACGGCTGGAGAAGTTAACAGATTATTGTCCTGGTTGTTCGGAATTAATAGATGTTACAACAGCTATATTGAATACACTGACATATGAATTGACATTCTGGTGTAATAAATGTGCCTGGGATATAAGGTTTCTTGGTATTGTAGGACCTGATTAACAGTAAGACATGCATTAGTGTGTGTTTTGTAAACTCTGGTCTCGGTCAGATAGCCCATTGTATTTTGCAGCTTTTGCATCTGATGTGTACCTGAAGGCAATATTATTAGGCTGTTCAAGAATTTCAAGATTGATTGTTTTTATTCTTTCAAAGCCATTATGATGAACAGAAGTACAGTACTGATAAATAGCTGTCTTGAATTTCAAATCCTCCAGTATTTATCATGTTTTATTTTCAAGCATCATTATTTCATTTCTGTATATTTTTTTTAGCTTTAATGAAAATGTCTTGATGTTGCTGTTATGTTTTAAATATATTTTGTATATAATATGTTATAAAGATTTCTCATGTACAGCGTGAAAAATACAAGTTTCACATTATGTTGACTTAATCCTTACAAGATTGCAGGATAAAATATATTTGTATGGGGTACACTTTGTGACCAGAAGGCAAGTGGCTTGTTTGAGATAATGCTTTGCTCATGTGATCACCTGTCCCTTACTGATCTTAATCTGACAGGCTATTGATTTATATATTTTTCTTTTTAACTTGTTGATGAAAATTATGTTTTTTCATTCTTAGTCCCTTGTATCATTAAATTAGTTGCATTCATTGCCATTACCATTATTGCAATTGGTTAATTATTTGGCTGTTTCTGTAATGTATACAGTAAATAATATGAGCAAATCAGGCTCACTTCTAGTAATTTGTCATATTTTGTTAATGTTTCCTGAAACATTTAATGAACTTTTATATTCTGAGTGACTTTCATTGCTCAAGCTATGAATGGCATTTGCATAAATGTACTGAATGTTTTACTTTTAGTCAGAGTTTCACCAGATGACAAAGACCGGTGAAATTGATCTGCCTCAACTTTATTACCGTCTTCCAAAACAAGATTTTCCTTTGTTTACGAGTTTGGTTATTTAGAATTATATATTTTTTATTACACCGTTAAAAATGTTATGTCAAATTTTATAGTTTGCATTTAGTGAGTGTTGGTGCACACCAAGCTTGGAGAAGTGAGTGTTGGTGCACACCAAGCTTGGAGAAGTGAGTGTTGGTGCACACCAAGCTTGGAGAAGTGAGTAAATGTTTTGCATCTTAAAGAATCTGGCTAATTTTGAAGTTTTTTTTAGTTCCAATTTTATTGTACAGTTCATCATTACTATTTTTGAGTTACAGACTTGATTTCTAGTATTATTAATTTTAGTATTCAAATCATCTTGTACAGTTCATCATTTCTTATGCTGCAAAAGATTTAAGACAAATATGTACAGTATTTGAGTTAATTATAACTAATATTAAGGCCATGAAGCTATGTATACTACAATCACTTTCACTGATGTAAGTCAAGATAATAAAATTAAACATTGGTATTTCATAAAGTGGTTATTTTTCTTGTAATCAATATTTGCTCTTGAATTGCAATGCAAAGACTGTCCTTAACACTTTCCTGGATTTTCGACTTGGACTTACGGGCGGTTTCCCTAACCGCTTGTCGGATCACGACGTAAATTTACGGACCGTGTTATATTGGGTATTTACTACTCGATCGACTTGGGGTTTGTATGAATATGTTTGCCATTAAATTTTTGTTTTCTCTAATAGGCACTGTGCCTATTTGAGAAAACGGCAATGTATTGTAACTTAGAGGAGAGACTATTGAATTGGTGTCACAACGAGGGTAATCGCGCACTCCACACACTCTTGTGTTGGCCGCGATCATGATTCTACATTTATATGAATATGTCTGTGTAGAGAATTTTATTCCGAACACTATGCAAACAAAAAAAACGGAGTGAATCAAGTATAAACTTGAAAAAACATGAACAAAGTAAAAGCTTTTTACGCTCACGGGTACAAACATGTGTAAGATTCGCGTAAGATTTTATTCGCCGCAAATTTATTTGACGCTCTGTTGGCCAATTCTACCCATGTTCTTATAGAACTTTCTATTGCGAACACATTGCTATAAAAATGAAATACGTAGCTTGAGAAATAATGTCATGACAGTGAAATAAGTATAAACTTTCAAAGCGCTGCATCACAACAGTGTCGTAGCTGCTGAAATCACGGCTAACGCTTCGCCCAGTTCCCACACTCGTGCGGAACATAATTAGACATTGATAGACATATGTCTGGGTGGGGAATTTTATTGCGAGTTCAGTGATATCAAAATAAGCGCTGTAGGATGACTGTGAGGCTGGCAACAAACGAAAGAGTATGAACATTTACTTCCTGTTTGGGTGTCACGGCGAGTCATCTTCGTGTTTATTTACTTCGTGGTGGGATAGCAAATGCTTGGGTGACATTTTATGCATATGATCTTGTAGAGAATTTTATTGCCAACGCATTGATACCAAAATGAAAAACGTAGCTCGAGAATTGATGTTAGGAGCGTGAAAAAATGATAAACTTTTTTGTGTTCACGCTTGAGCGCCCAGAACGCCGCGCACACAACCCGCTTTTTTTTTTCAGGGAGTGCCGCGCGCACTAAAGTGTTAACTCACTGACACTTAATGGAGTGCAGCCCTGCTTCTTATTGTCCCTCTTACGGTTGTGCATATCCTTGTTGAATGTCCTGACTTCCAGGACAAGCGTGTGTTTTACTTTCCGACTGTCCCCCCGCGGTCACTTATCCCTCGATGGAATTCTTGGTGAATCGAATACTTTTAATATCATTTGCCTTATGTGTTTCTATTTTCATATTGGCATCCTCAGTGATATTTAGCGCCCTCTGATTATTCCGCACATTTGATGGTGCTACATAGCCTTCCCAGCTTGGTGCCTTCTTTTGATAATTACTTACTTCCCAACTTGAAATCCTCGTTTGATAATTATTTACTTTCTGGTGAGTCCTTCGATTGCTCATGGTTCCTACTCATTTCTATATTCTGTGTTGTTTAAGGGTTGTTGCATGGACAGGGTATAAATAAAAGTGTAGTTACAGGATAAGAGTGATGCTCGTGGTGTTCCATCGCTCCAGTACAGTACTGTCATGTGACTGAAATTACTGACAGTTTTGGCCTCCACCATCACCACACCTAGCTTCTTCCAACCCATCTATCACTCTCTTTGGAGAAGTGAACTTTTTTTTCCTTTTCTGCAGCTTTGTTTCCTTAGTTTTTTACCTGTGTCCTCTTGTTCTTGAAGTTGCAGTTTTCAAAAGCTATTGTAAATTTTGTAATTACAGTACTGTTATGATTTTGTACTTAGCGATCATATCACCTCTTTTTCTTCTAGGTTGTAACTTTTCTATATTTAACACCTCTAACCTTTCCTCATAGCTTTTGTTTTTAGTTCTAGAAATTCTAGAAGCCATTTAGTTGCATGTCTTTGCACCTTTTCCAATTTATTGATGTGCTGCTTGAGATATAGGAACCATACAACTGTGTCATGTTCCATTTTTGGTCTTACAAAGGTCATAAGCAATTTCTTCAATATTTCACAATCCATGTACAGTGTAAAGTTGGTAATTACCTAGGTGTAAGTGTTGTAAGGAATTGACAAGTTAGGAGTATTAGCTAGTGAATCAAGCACTACAACACTTAATTAACAAATGATGGTTGGAAGGAATGGTAGTACATGTGAGTAATCAGACTGTGGGCACACAATGAGGTAAGGTCAGAGAGAGTAAGACAGTCTTAGCCTGCCCAAGACAATGTTACAGCCAAGAGGTCACAAAGGGTAATCCAAAGTTCTTGGAAACAGAGATTTATATTTAATCTGATTATACCCTTTTTGAGATGCTGGGTATTGTGGTGAAGGCGTCTTGTGGAAGCAGCGGTTCTGTTAAGTACTCTGTATCTGCCTGTGGCAGCGATGAGGAGAAACCAACCAAATCTTGGGACCCGCTGTGATCTTGTTGACCAGAGTTGAGTCTACAGTGTGCGAGTATTGCATGGGAGACTAACCGGGTGTGGAGTGTTGTAGTGATGATTCAGAGTTGAGGTTGAGGTTATGAGTTGTAGATCCAGTGCATTCACTGGCAAGAGTAGCCAATTTAACAAAGTTGAGTATATTATATTCTTAATTATGGTCAGTATTTTGTGTAATTAAATTAGAAAACCTGTCGGCCTTTAATCACCTCCATATGTTCTCATGTAAGTTCCAGTCCAAACCTATTGGTATACCTCAGAGGTCTGGAATTCTTATTGTGTCTGGTTCGGTGAAAATTTTGGAACACTTTGGAACACTTTGGAACTGTTCATTTGATGTTTCACACATTTCCTTTTCATATTCCATGAATCTGTTTCCTATTTTCAACATCTAAATATTATCCTTTACCTGGAATTTGCTTTTAATGAATTTATAGCAAATGCAAATGACCTGCTACGGATGTGTGACAGGTTTCCCTTAAACTAGCAAATAGTAGAGCCAACTAGGAAGGAGAACACGCTGGACCCCATTTTCACCAATAATGATGAATTGATCAGGAACATAATGATTACAAATACCTGTAACTCAGATCACAACATAATTGAAGTTCTGACAAGCATGGGGAATAGACCTTCAAAACCAGTCCCAGTTCCGGTGGAGGAGAATTCAGCAAATTCAACTTCAATAATAAACATAAACTGCTCGCTTCGTGCAAGTTCAAGGGTTGCTCGGTCCCCTTGGCTCAGGGTGACCGTCACGGTTTTTGCCTCCGTCTGCTGCCTGTGGGGTCAGTGGCATCTTTGACCCGGAGTCCTGCAAGTTTCGTTGCTTGTTTGTGACCCTGTTCAACCCTGGTCAAACAGGGTCCTGGCTAACTCGTTCCCTCGTAAACATTACAGGGCCTAGTCGGGCCTGTGTCACTTTGGGTCGACGGTTGCAGCCAGTTGTCTCGACTTCGAGTTGAGGAGTGAGCAGCGACCGCTTTCCGGGCAAGTCCTATTGTTTTCCTCTGTAGGTAGTTCACTCCGGGAAACCGACGGGGCTACCCCTAGAAAACCAGCATTGAATGTAATGAAACGCCAATTTCTGGGTGTGACCCGGAGGCTCCCTGGCATCCCTCCCGCCCTCCAGTCGGCGGTTTTTCGCGTGTTTTGACATCCAGCCTCAACTGATGGGTGGATAGCCGGCGTGGGGGGCCTGGGGCTTCCCCTACCGGGGAGGGGGGAGCTGCGCAGACAGCGACGCGGCGATGTGTGATGTCATGCTCGTTTCTTTTAGGTAAGTTCTATCCACTTGTTCGGCTTTTGGTAGCAATATTTTCACCAGAATAGGGTTTTGTTTTGAGATGCTTACCTTTCTGGGTGCCAGACCCGGTCGATGGCAGACATAGAATACTTCCAACCACACGGGGGTTTCTATAGGCTATTGCTCCCCAAGCCTCTCTGTGGGGGGCCAGGTTCTGGCTCGTGGTCCCCGGTAGGCCCACAGAACTCCATACACACGACTGATGCCAAAGTCTGTCATTAGCATATCAGCCTAGTAAGCTCCAGGGAGCCTCCGGGGTCACACCCAGGAAATGGCGTTTCATTACATTCAACGCTGTTTTTTTTTATCTGATTTTAAACTCTATTTTCTTTGTCTCTCTAAGTTATTTTGATGATTAAGGGCCATATTAGGGCTTTTTCACTTTATATAAAGTATACCCTACATATATCTCCTAAATCATTATAATAATTATCCCTATACAGTATTTTGTGTGTTTTTTGGGGGGTTATTTTTTCTTAACTTTATTTCAACACATATTGACCTACAACTTTCATATACAGTATTCGAGTACAAATGCTAAACAATGTTTATTTGTACAATGTTTGTTCACTTTCGCGCTATCTGGACGCGCCGGCGCGTCCCGTTTCGTCTAACGCTAACGCATAGTGGACATAAAGTTGAGTCCTCTTTTAAAATATTTGTATAAAATTCAATTTTTATCCGATTTACTTTGGGTTTGTTTCAAACTGCGCGCTATGAGGCTCTCTTTCTCACCACTAGGCTGCATGGTACAATAAGTTCATGAAAGGTGTGGATAACTTCGATCAAATGGTATTTTGTCCCAAACGGGTTGCAGGTGGGTGACTTTAGCCGTTTATACTGGTAATGCTTCCCCCATATCATGTATTATATGCATATGTCTGTTTAGGGAATTTTATTCCGATCAATATACAACCAAAAATAACTGTGTGCAACAAGTATAAACTTGACAAACATAACAAAAGTAAAAACATTTCGTGTGTGTTTGACGCTCACTGATATGTTCCAGCGTTGTTTTATATTTGGCGCTATTCTAACTTACGCTTTGTTGATATTTTTTACCTATGGGCACATAGAACATTCTATTGCGAACACATTGACACAAAAATGAATGACGTACATAGAAAATTAATGTCATGAGAGTGAAATAAGTATAAACTTTCAAAGCGCCGTGCGTCGTCCCGTCACCGATACCGGGTAACAATTTCACCACTTCCCACACTCTTGCGGGCGGGCCGCATCATTATTCTACGCTTATATTCATATCACCGTGTTGGGAATTTCATTGCGAGTCCATTGATACCAAAATTAACGCTGTAGAATAAGTGTGGAGGTGATTACAATCCCAAGAGTAAAAACATTTTGTTGCTGATGGGCGCTCACGGCGAGTCATCTTCGTAGTTATTTATTTGGTGCTGGTATCCCTATACGTTTCGTGACTTTTTTTACTGATGTTCTTCTAGAGAATTTTATTGCGAACACGTTGGTACCAAAATGAAATACGTAGCATGAGAACTAAGGTCAGAAGAGTAAAAAGAGTATACACATTTTTGTTTTTACGCTTAAGCGATAAAAACGCTGCGCGCACATTCGGTTGGCTGAGTGACCTTTGCGGAAAGCGCGAAAGTGTTAAAACATACAATTAAATTAACGAATTAAAACTACCTGTATTCATTGCTGATAACTTAAATTATGTGGCTTCTAAAATTTCAGTTTTTGACCGATTCTCACTATTTTAACATATTGTGTGCTCAGCTGTCTGTTCTACAATTCCTTCAGAATGGATTTTTCATAAACTTATAAATTTGGAGTTATAATTTTTTTTTTTCTAATTTTGCCGCATATTTCAAATGCCTTATTGACAATTTTTTTTTTTTACAGTAAACTATACTGAAATCCTATATTCTAATTTGATGAAAATGAAGATCATATGCTATTCTGAGAGAATAATAACATTAAATGAACAATTGGTGATAGTTCATATTTTTTATTCTGAATTGAAAATCTGAAGTTTTCAATATTCAATTTTAAAATTAATTTTGATTCTCTTGTTTTTCAAGTTATGTTGTGATCATTTAGACAAAGTTGGAGCATTTGCCCAGTTGATTACACAAAAATAATTGGAAAGTATTTGTGCAAGTTTTAAAAACTTATGTTAAATTATGTTATGTCAAATCATATACTAATGTATGTATTGTGTAGTTTAAGGGTACTGTATATACTGTATATAAACTTAGTTATTATAAATGGGATTAGGTATTTTAGTATGAGAAGAGTAGAAAAAAGTGTACTATTTAGATTTTTGGTCAACCCATTCTCCTAAATAGTACATCACATTTCGATGTAAGATTTCCTTAAGGCCAAAAACTTGTGTACAGAACATGATAGTAGCTCGTTAAATTGACATGATGTCCTGTTTTCTGTTTGTGGGTCCTTGGGTAGGTTAGGTTTGGGCAGTTTAGTACAACAGTTTAGATGTGTTGGGAATGCTTGGGAGAAGGGGACTGCTCTGGGGCCAGATTCACAAAGCAGTTACTTACGTACTTACGAACGTGTATATCTTTCCTCAATCTTCGACGGCATTGGTTACATTTATTAAACCGTTTACAAGCATGAAAACTTCCCAATCAACTGTTGTTATTGTTATAAACACCCTCCTGGTGCTTCGGAGCTCACTACCTGTTTAATAATTGTAAACAAAGATCGAGAAAAGGAGGACAGGTTCGTAAGTGCTTGTGTATCTGGACCCTGGTACCTAATCTATTATTTCCATGTTAAGTTAAATTTATTGCATGAATATACTCTACACAAGGTCCTCCAGGGTTATGAACCTTGCATTGATAGATGGTATTAACTTGAATACATTTGAGATAATGGAAAAATGGGTAACTTTAGAAAGTTTCTGAACCTCATCTCTTTTCTTCCTATCTAACTTTAAACTTTATTTACACTAAATTTTCCAAGAATGCAACCTGCCCTACACAGAATGTGGTCTTGCTAAACTGGACTTTTGTATTTGATCAATATATATTCTTGATTTCTTTAACGTTTGGTCTGAATATATGTATACAGTAGAACACTGGAAATATCAAGGGCAGATAAATATATATATATTTTTAAAATTCATTGTTATACAATAGAAATACAAAACATAATTTTGTTATAATAATGTATAATATTATGGCTGGGCCATGGGTATTGACCAAAAGAGAATGGCCTGGCTCTCTTAAATGTTAATAGAAAAATTAAACTATAATTGCATAGAGTACATGGAAGATTTTATAACCCATTCTGAAGTTAATCTGCTGTTGAAGCACAGATATTATCTGGATGATTGAGATCAGGTTACATACACATACAGTTGAGTTCCCTACAGTGACGATCATGCTGTTGTTGCATCTTGTGTGTTGCCTCTCATTGCTGCAATGTTTCCATCACCATGTGTCACCATCATGATGTGCTGTTTTAATGTGACACCATGTTGTGTAGTGTTACTATAAATGGGATTAGGTATTTTAGTATGAGAATAGTAGAAAAAAGTGTACTATTTAGATTTTTGGTCAACCCATTCTCCTAAATAGTACATCACATTTCGATGTAAGATTCGTCATGTCACACAACTGTGTGACATGTAGCTGTGTGCTGCCATGTTATTGTGTACTTCACTTAAACATTGTGGTCATGTTTTTGTGTTGCAAATGTGTCAATTTACTGTGTTGCAACAGTGCAGTATTCGGTTGTACTTGTTGGAGCTGAGCTACAGCTGCTTCTTGCCCATTAATTGACTAGTGTTTGGGTACAAACTATAGCATATCTACATTTGAAGCTGTGCATGGAGCTTACCTCCATCGCTTCACTTCCTGGTGTATTTCAGTTATTATTCTGAGAAGTTTCCAATGTCTGTGCCTCAATTGAGTACTCAATTTGGCTCTTATCTGCCCAATCTATTTTCCTGATAATTTTGTGTGTGGGAATCATGTTTCCTTGTTTCTTCTCTTAGTTCATTTTAGTTTTTCCTTATAACCCATAACTCCCAGCTCTGGAATCAGTCTGGTGGCATACTTATGAAATACTGCGTTATTTTTTTTTTTTGCTTAGCAGGATGCAGATTCCACACTGATATCGCATATTCCAGAATTGGTCTGATATTCTGTACAGTATATGGCATATAACGACTTGAATGAATCCCTTTCATATTCCTAAAAGCAGTTATGTTGGCCATCCTTTCATAAGCACCTCATATTTATTTGATGCATGCTTATGGTGACAGATTCAGTGTAGTAACAGCCTTTAAGTCTTTCTCTTCTATTCCAAGAGGATTTTCTGTCCTATTAAGTCTGGCTTCCTGTTCCCAGTTTCATTACTTTGCACTGCTTCAGTTAAATTCAAATAACCACTTTCTTGGCCATTCTTTCATCTTAACCAGGTCACTGCATAGGTTCTTGCAGTTTTCTTCCTTATCTATCTTTCTAAGAAATTTTTGCATTATCAGTAAATATTGAGAGGAAGGACTCTATTCCCTCTGATAAGTCATTCCCCTAGATTAGGGGATGATTCCTGTGGGATGCTGCTGGTAACATCCTGCCATTATGTGAACTTTCCCTCACTGTGACTGTCATGTATGTTGTCACACTGCAGCATGTTGCTGTGTGTGTGTGTGGTCATGTTGCTTTTGTCGCATTACTTTGCTGCCATAATCTACGTGCATTTGTTTGCAGGAAACGAGCTTCAGCTTCTGGGCCCATATTGTTGACTTACTTTACTGGTTCATGTTAGCATATTGCTGTATGTTACCATCACATTGTTATTGTTACATGGGTCGGAGGTACTGTGTCACCATGTTTGTGTTCCCTTCAGATTTGTTCCTTTGTGTTCAGTACAATCCAATGATAAATTAAACACGGAAATCATTTTTACTTATATAAATCTATGAAGTTCCTGATCAATGTGGTCTGCAATAACCCTGCAAGAAGGAAATAACATACTGTACATAAGACAATTCCACCTGATATGAAGTATTTTGGGGGTTAAAAAAAAAGTTTAATGATAATATAAGTAATGTTATATAGATGACTGAACAGAGTACAAATGGCTGACAGTGAGTAATAGAAATGTCAGCTTGAGAGTAGACTTCATTGAAGATCATCTTTTGTTTCCTCTGGCTTTATCAAAACAAACACATATAGATAGGCTAGATGTTTATAGTTAGGCTAAGGCAAGACATGTGAGAGATTATGCATTTAACAATTTATATTTCTGAGCAAGGCTCACTTGTTTATGTCACCAGATAGAATGACATTGATTATCTACAGTAAATAATAACAATTACAATCTACCAACAGTGATAACTTCAAATATACACTGTGAAGAGAAACTAAGTGTCCATTACCAGAGGACTCTTCCATCAACCTGTCTTCCTACAAAGAACGTCGCTTTTCACTCGTATGTGTTACATAAGGCCAAAAATTGTCGTACCAGAAAATGGAAGCAGCTTACAAAAGTGACATACTGTCCCATTTTTTGTTTTGGGTCCTCTGGGTAGGTTAGAAGAGGACACTTTAAATACGGGCTGCTTTCATAGGACAAAATGGAAAACAAGAAGGCTGGAAAAAGACAACAATCCTCATGATGATAGGAACAAAATGGCTTGTGGCAAAGAGCATGATATTTCCAAACAGGGCTACCAAAAACCAGAGCCACACATCTGTCAGCTGTGAGAAAAGTGTGCTCACAATGCTTAGGGTAACAAAAGATATTTAAAGACTAGTATTTACAGTGAACGAAAACATTACTGAAATTGCTAAGCAGGTAGACACTGATTTGGAGAAGGAAAATGTTAGAGTTGTTAGACTCTTAGTCAGAAAAGCTCTTACATGAAGACATTGAATTGGAGGCAGCAAATATTTCAGATGAGCTAGTTCCAAATGTGGGGTGGTGACATCACCAAAACGATTCATAACCAAGAAAATAGGGGCATTTATGATGATAGACTGTTTAAGGAGCTAGATCTCAATGCTGATAAATCCTTAACATTCACAAATTTAAATGGTCCCACACCCTACCAACAAATTTGCAATGTAAAAGGAGATGGTTGTATGTTCAAACTAACCAGAAAATTTATCTCCAGTCCTGCTATCAGACTGATCAAAAGCCTACAACTTGTAGAGCAGCCAGTGACACTGAAGATGACCCACCAGTGTTTGCCTCATGTACATCACCTACTGCCTCCTCCAGTAATTAGATCTCATTCTTGAAAACTGTGAACTTTGACAAATATGATAATTCTATCATTCAAAGTAGATAATACACAGTGCTGCTTATATTATTTGTCCCCAAAAACTGGAGTTTGTATATTGATTATGGTGGTCTGGAAATAGAGATCCTCCAGCATACATGACTAAGCACTATAACAAAATTAAATGAGTAAAATGCTTCAAAGTTTTAATACTTTCAAAATGCCATATCTGGGGTAACCAGAAATCTTTCCAGGTGATTTTTTTTAAACTTAGCTTAAATTATGTACTTTCATGTTAGCATAGTTAAATTAATGAAAGTCGATGGCATTTTTAAATAGAAAATGACGAATACATTTTCCCTAAGATTGCAGTTACGTACCAATTGACAATGTAATAATTTTCATGTATGTTTCAGTTAAAGATGGTAAGAGAGTAAGAAAAGAGAACAAATGTAATACATAAGAAGTAGTCATTCAGTGTAATCTATCAGGCCATTGTAGACATATCTCTGATCTTTATCTTATGTTTAAACACCTCAGATTCATGTTGTACAAGATAAAGCTGTTGGAGGTATTGCACGTTCTGAGTTGAGTTGGTATTTATGTATGACAAGTCTTTAAGCTTGTCTTGTTTAAGCTTCAGGGAGGTTGGGGGGGAGGGAAGTGGTTGAAATACTGTACTTAAGAGGAATATGCAATGGAGTTTTTTTTTCTCCAAGTTTTCTCTTCATACTGTATGTATTGTGTCAATGCAAAATTTAGTTCCAGCTTAAGAACACATGAATACTTTTTGTTAACACTTTCCATTTATAAGTTGAAGTTCCCTGTACTGGTTTTTTTTTTTTTTTGCTTTTAACTTATATTGCAAAATTCAGAACTAGCACTGAATATAACAAACAGCAAACTGAATGTAGACATTATTGATGATGGCATTTTCCTTGTACGTATTTTATAAATTGTAACAAATACACTGGGCAGTTGAGAAAGTGAGCTGAAGGTGTGGTAAGACCAGACATGCCAGAAATTAAGCATTTTGCCATTTTTATTTTTGTAGTAACAGTTTATTAAGTGGTAATGCAATACTAAATTTTTTGGGGTTAATTACTGCAAATTCTATACACTTTCATCTTTGATTTAGAATTTAACGGCCTTAAAATTTGTGAGGTGAGATTCTTGGTCTGTGCCTATGATGCAAGGACTGTAAAGTGCTATTGATGTGACATGCATACTTACAATCATAAGTCCTTGAACCTAAGCTTCTGGATGTTTTTCCTGTGTGTACTTTGTCACAATTACAAGATAAATATATCATGCTATTGTGATTTCATTGTACACTGACTGGCAAAAGGTTGGGAGGAGAACTTGCTACCATCACCTCAATGGATGGGTAAACCTCCATCTTGTGTAATTTGTGATGATTCCAGGAAGTAATGTTTCCATAAAACAATGTCCAAGTCTAGAAGAGCTTCAGGTATTAGCCCATTATGGTACAGTGGGTAAAGCTCGTTTCTCTTAAGTCCACATGTATGAGATCAATCCCACTCACTGACATTTTGTTTTTAGATACATCACAATATTGTTACTTCATTGTGCAAAGTGTACACCATGCTGTGGTGGTGGTGATGTTAATTCTGCTTCTGACAAGGTTGCCAATTGTTGTTGTTGTGGTTTTGTGCATAGCTCATATATTGTCCATGTAATGGCTTTATTGCAAGTGTTACTCTACACTGTCTTGAGGGTGAACAAGTCATTATTCTGGGTTTGTTTTGCTGACGTTATGTTGGCCTATATTGCTAAAATTCCGCACACATTAATTAAATACATAGTGTGTTTAATGTTTAGATATGAATTGCTTATGTATTGGTATTTGGTACATCAAGGAAATGCTGGTCACAAATCCTAAATGCCCCAAGAAAGAACCCAGTTACTATGTCTTTTTCATATTAATTATCATGGCCTGATTAACATTTTCTCGAGTACAAAATCAACAAAGTCATTGCCACTGTATCATCAAATATTCATATAACATGGGTTAGGCTTACAAATTAAGATCAACTCTCCAAGAGGAATAACCAAACTAAATGGAAAGGCTCTATGACCCAATAAAAAAACAGAAGGTAGTATGGTATGCTCAGCATATCTCCTACCCTTTAGTTTAGAATGTCTAGACAAGCTGTACTCCACTGGGGAGTACAGGGACAACAGGGCAAATCCAGTACAGGGAACTTCAACTTATAAATGGAAAGTGTTAACAAAAAGTATTCATGTGTTGTTCTTAAGCTGGAACTAAATTTTGCTAGATTTCTTATTTAACTTTTAATGATATGATGAAAGAGTGTTTCCCAAGAACATCAAACACTGTGTTTGTGTGGAAATGTGAATGTATATTACAGTATTAAACGATGCACTTTCCCAACTACTGTATAACTTAGTTCTTGCAAATTCAACTTTGACTTATTTTATAATATGATTGGATGTGCCTAGGTAAGATATCACATGTAATTACTAAATGCTTAACTCGATGATGGGTAGACAAACATGCTGAACTTGATTAAACATTTAAGGTATTGGCATAGTCAGAATAATTAGCAAGCAGAGACAAGATCAGCAAGTGTTGGCTATGATAAGGCATGTGTCACGCACTTCACCTTTATAGAAGGTGAAGTGCCTTATACAGGATGTATAAGGTTTAAGAATTTCTTTTAAATCTGAAACAGTACTAAATTGATAGTCATTATTTATAATAACACATTCACTTTACAAGATCTGTTTTGAATAAGGAGTGACTAAAGGCTTTTAAACAAATGTATTTATCTTCAAATGTCACAATTGGAAATTTATTTATCTTATCAAAGAATGCTACAGTAAAATTCAGCAGACAAAAACATTGATCTATGCTTGATGAAGCTCACACCTTTGGTAAGAAGCGCTGTGCCTCTTTATTTTGATTAAGTGTTGCAGGAAGAGAATGCCACTGCTAACAAAGGCCAAGAAGAGGAGTACCAGCAGTGAAAACGTAGTGAGGGTCAATAAACGGCCTGGAGTATCCGAGGCAAAGCTCGAGGTGCGGTATAGCATGAATCCCTGTGACCATGCCACCTCCCTCTTGTTTACCTGAATGGAATAAAATGAATTAGAATATGGTAAAAATTTGTCCATTTTGCTAGCTAGTTATATTGATGATGTGTTAGTGTATAATCCTATACAGTACTGTAATAATTTTGTTGTTTACATTACCAAAGTAAATCCTTTACTAAATACCATAAAATTATGAAGACAAGTATTCCATTTCATTTGAAGCATATACATGGAATGATAGCTGGTGATGTTCTGTACTAGTTTCACATACACACAAAATGTACAAAAGGTTTTTTGGTGAACAGAGTTGTGAATGGTAGAAATTATTTAATTAAGTGGATGGTGGATGTCAAAACTATCATAAACTTTAACCCTCCGACTGTGCATATTAAGCAGGGTAGTACAGTACTTAGGTGTACAGTTATGGTGCATACAACATGTAGATACTTATATATATAATGTGTGTGTATATAGTGTAATAACACCACTAACAGTATTGTTGGGGGAGAAATTTTAGTGAGCCTGACCTTGAATGAGTGAGGGAGGCAGCCTGGCCCAGTTAACACTGTGTAGCAACATCTCATTAGTGCCTGAACTAACTACTGTATATCAGCTTAGTTGTACAGTTGTGGTGAACAAAACATGTAGATACTTATTACACTACACAAATTATATATAACAGCAAAACTATTTGTTTATTGTTTAATGAACGTAATAATTGAATCACTAATATGAACGCCATACTTTTGAGTACAGTATTGCGATGATTCACATATTTTATTTTATAAATCTATCACACTACACACTATTGAATAATATTACTGCAAAAAACTAAGAAAAAATCAATTAGAGACATTGAAATAATTAAGTAATAACATCTTTGTGGCAACTCCCACTTGACATCTTGGGGTGACGCTGACCGCCTCTGACGACTGCTCTGTCAACGCCCACATTTTGCAAGACTTCCTCGGCCAATTGTACCCAAAATAAGTCGCCTACGATTTTTTTTATTTTTCCCGTGCTCAGGAAAGACAAATTAACATTTTTAGAAGACTACAAAAGTTTAGATTTTTTTCTTATGCACAGGGGTGTAAATCTCCTCAGGACCCCTTAGCAGCTTAAGGGTCAAGATATGGGCACCATACACCGCTGCATATTCAATTTTAGTCTCATTAAGGTTGCGAACAATTTATATAATATTTCACCATCCATGTATTTAAATAAAAATTATGAAATTTGGAAAGTGTAGCATAGGCTACTCGTACTATGTTCTTTATGTGGTCCTCAGGTGACTTTTTTTTTTTATCTAATACCACCCCTAGGTCTTTCTTTATCAGAATTCTTCCACATTCCATAACATGGCATTTATTCACATAAATTTCATTTGCCAAGTGGTGTGCCATACACTTCTGTCCAGGTATTCTTGAAGAGCATGATAATCATATAAATTTTGTATCTTCCCTGATATCTAAGGATCATCAGCAAACATGTTCATATAATTCTGTATTCCTTCTGGAGGAATGTTTATGTAGACACTACATTGCCAGTGCAAGAATTGAACCCTGTGGTAACATTTCTCCAGTCTGATACAAGCCTCTGTTTATTACCCTCATTTTTTGGTCAAAATTTTTCATCCATATTAGAAGCCTCCCTGTCACTCCAGTATATTCCAGTTTCCAGAACAACCTCTTGGACACAGCTTTGACTTGTTGTAGCGGAGTTCTTTTGCCCTTTATGTATCAAATCTGGCAATACTAAGACTGACTAAGACTTTGATGCATTAATTACAGTGCCATCCACTCTTAACACTTTCCTGGAGTTTCCACTTGGAATTACGGGCGGTTTAGATAAGCGCTTGTCGGATCACGACGTAAATTTACGGACCATGTTATAGTGGGTATTTACTACTCGATCGACTTGGGGTTTGTATGAATATGTTTGCCATTAAATTTTTGTTTTCTCTAATAGGCACAGTGCCTATTTGAGAAAACGGCAATGTATTGTAACTTAGAGGAGAGACTATTGAGTTGGTGACACAACGAGGGTAATTGCCCACTCCACACACTCTTGTGTTGGCCGCGATCATGATTCTACATTTATATGCATATGTCTGTGTAGAGAATTTTATTCCGAACACTATACAAACAAAAAAAACGGTGTGAAACAAGTATAAACTTGAAGAAACATGAGCAAAGTAAAAACTTTTTATGCTCACGGGTACAAACACGCGTAAGATTTTATTCGCCACAAATTTATTTGACGCTCTGTTGGCCAATTCTACCCATGTTCTTATAGAACTTTCTATTGTTATATATAAAACTTTCTATTGCGAACACATTGCTATAAAAATGAAATACGTAGCTCGAGAAATAATGTCAGGACAGTGAAATAAGTATAAACTTTCAAAGCACTGCATCACAACAGTGGCGTCGCTGCTGAAATCACAGCTAACGCTTCGCCCAGTTCCCACACTCGTGCGGAACATAATTAGACATTGATAGGCATATGTCTGGGTGGGGAATTTTATTGCGAGTTCAGTGATATCAAAATAAGCACTGTAGGATGACTGTGAGGCTGGTAACAAACGAAAGAGTATGAACATTGAGTACTTCCTGTTTGGGTGTCATGGCGAGTCATCTTCGTGTTTATTTACTTCGTGGTGGGATAGCAAATGCTTTGGTGACATTTTATGCATATGATCTTGTAGAGAATTTTATTGCCAACGCATTGATACCAAAATGAAAAACGTAGCTCGAGAATTGATGTTAGAAGCGTGAAAAGATTATACACTTTTTTGTGTTTACGCTTGAGCGCCCAGAACGCCGCGCGTACAAGGCGCTTTTTTTTTTCACGAGTGCCGCGCGCACTAAAGTGTTAACCTGTAGCACTAGGACAATGTCTCCTTAGAGGCATGGCACCAACTGCGACATCTTGTAAATATACTGTTACACTGTATACAAGACATCACTTAGGCTTGTGCTGCAATTCAGGACCCTCAGGCCCACTTCCAATCCCCAGATACAGAGTCATTTACAGGACCTTGATCCTGATGCCTGATTCTCCTGCACCTTCGTGGCCTGGTATAGTGTTTCCCTTGGTCTCTCTCCCTGTGTATACATTCTTCCTTCCTAGCCTTCCCCCGTGTCCTCCCTACATGGTTCTGCCTCTTGATTTCCAGTCTTTCAGCATTTTCATATACACTGTGGATACCTTGGGCCCCTGACCTCATTCTCTGCTTCAGCCCCTCCCTCTGCCGTGTCCATTACAGCCGATGTCCACTTCAATTCCAGCAGGCCTCAGCAATCTTTTCTGTTTAACACTTTGGCGTCGTGATGACATTCGCACAGTCATCAAAACAATACACACAGTTCGGGGCATGACATCAACAATTAATTTTTGGTTCTTCTTCTTAGTAAGCATAAACGTTATTAGTGAAAGAGTTTAATATTGAGCTGTGCGGTCAAAGGTAAGGCCTGGCCTACCTTGCGGTGCCATACAGGTAGCCCGCTGGGCCTGGCAGTATGTTAAAACACTTGTGGATATTGCAAGGTACACTTAGTTTATTACTCCCTGCAGGTCCATCTTTCCTTGGAGTTACCTTTGGAGTTTTTCCGGGGCTTAGCGTCCCCGCGGCCCGGTTGTCGACCAGGCCTCGGCCTTCAGGCATTACTCTAACGTAGATCAACCCCTCTCTTTCTCCCAGCTGGGTAAGAAACCCACTGTTCTTGGCCTGCCCTTATTCTTATATTTACTCTCTTCCCCCTATACCAGAGTTGGCTTCCGACCTTTTTCCAGAAATTGCTGACGCCCTGTATTGTGTGTTATTCTCACTTAAGTGCAGCTGTACGTGACCAACCCTGCTTGTTCAAGTTTTTACAGGTTAGATGGTGGTCCAGAACATGTCTCCTGTTCCTGGTCTCCTGGCTAGTCATCCCCAGTAGCTGCTGGTAATCTCCTGCAGGTCCCATGTGGTCTGGGATTGGCATGGTCAGAAGAACGGTTCATGTTATAATGTGTGCTGTAATAATGATTTTCTTCTGCTTTAACCCTTAAACTGCGCATGGCGTATATATACGCCCTGAGTAACATGTCCCATGGTGCGCATGGCGTATATATACGCCATAGGGTGCCAGGCCTGATTCAAATGGCCCGCGGCTACACGGGGTTCACAGTAGCTTCCTCAGGGCTCTTGTAAACAGATGCCATTTAAAAAAAAAAATCGTGGGCAATATTCTCAGGTGTGAGAGGCACAGTACTGTTGGAGCAACCAAGGCCGGCGCACGCAGCATGAGCGAACAGCATTGCTGTTCAGCTTGTGACCACAGCATCGCCGAAAAATGTCAAAATAAATATATAATTGTTATTATTTAGCGATAACAATATTACAGATGACCCATGACTGTGATATAAATAACCAGGGTTGTGATAATAGCAGGATTGTTGTAATAATTAGCGCTGTGAGAGGAGTGATGCTGAGAGATGGAGGGAGACAGCATCGTTTACTGACTGTGTGGCTAGCTGTTATTGTTTGCATTCACCATACCAGGTCAGTGGTTCTTTATGGTGAACACAAATGTAGATACTTATATATAATGTGTGTATTAGTGTAATAACAGCAAAAGGATTATGCTGGGAGGAGCCATATGGGTGACGGAGGTGACGTCGTCTGCACGATTTGTCTAGCTGTTTAGAGGGTGGCCACTATGATCTTTGGGCACACTACAAGCTTAGGTGTACAGTTACGGTGGATAAAACATGTAGATATTTATATATAATATGTGTATATAGGGTAATAACACTGCAAAAGGTATTGTTGGGGGAGAAAGTTTAGTGCATGTGACCTTGAAAGAGTGATGGAGCCGCCATCTGTGTGTAGCGACAACTCTTAGTGCCTGAACTAACTATATCAGCTTAGTGCATGTGACCTTGAAAGAGTGATGGAGCCGCCATCTGTGTGTAGCGACGACTCTTAGTGCCTGAACTAACTATATCAGCTTAGCTGTACAGTTGTGGTGAACAAAATATATACATACTTATATATAACGTCTGTATATAGTGTAATAACACCACAAATGGTATTGTTGGGGGAGAAAGTTTAGTGCGTGTGTTGAGGGAGTGGCAGCGAGTGGCTGGCTGGTGTGTGGCGGTAACTCTTCGTTGCTTTTCGACTCTCGATACCAACTTAGTGGTTCGTTATGGTGACCAAAACATGCAGATACTAATATATAACCTGTGTATAGAGTGTAATAGCAGCAAAACTATTTGTTTATTGTTTTATAAACATAATAATTGAATCACTAATATGCACATCATACTTTTGAGTATAGCGATTATTCACCACTTTTATTATATAAATATATTACAATACACAGTATTGAATAATATTACTGCAAAAAAAACTAAGAAAAAATCAATCAGAGACATTGAAACAATTAGGTAATATCATCTTTGTGGCAACTCCCATCTGTCAGCGCGGGTGACGCTGACTGGGCCTGACGACCGCTCTGTCAACGCCCACTTTTTGCAAGACTTCCTCGGTCAATTGCGCCCAAAATATGTCGCCTACGATTTTTTTTTTTTTTCCATGCTCAGGGGACACAAATTAACATGTTTAGAAGACGAAAAAAAAATTTTTATTTTTTTTTTTTCCTTGCGCACAGGAGTGTAAATGTCCCAAGGACCCCTGAGCAGTGTAAGGGTTAATTCTCTACTTGTTAATCAATATTTTAAGCAATATGGAACTGGCAAATACACAAGCAGTTCTTTCTGGATGCTATACTGTTTTGTTACATGATGATAGCCATCCTATTATCTCTGGCAGTCTGCAGAGCTAAGACAGGATGACAGAAACCTGTGTAAGAACACATCCTTATTCAATTTCTCTGTTACATCGATCTTTTAACAAACATTATTATTCTCATCATACTCCCTTTTTCCATACCTCTTCCCTGTGTATTCATTAGGGTGTCCCAGAATTAGCTATCTGTGTCTATGAAATCAGATGAATCTATTAAAAGCTACATAATTTTATGTTACAGGTACAGTATTACCAAATTTTTATAATAGAAAAAAAATTATATATTTATAAATCATAAGTCAAATCTTTATTGAGGATTTTAAAAATGTGCTCCATCTGAATCCCTACATATTTCAAATCTAACCTTAGCGTTGTGAAACACATTTTGTACGGATCCAGTTCTTTTAAATTTGTTCAAGTTCATGAATCGCTTTGCCTGTAGGACCGATTCTGTGAAATTTCCTTGTAAATCTTTCTCTGATTTCGTTATATCACAATCCTTTGATACAGGATGACACAACAAATGTGCATTCTTGTATATTCATTATTAGGGCTAGGGTTCTGAAAAAGAGATGAAATAATTTAGAAACTTTTTACATTTATAAGATATATCATCAATAAGCATGATTTTTCCTTAAAATTGTCCAATTTCATAGAAATAGATAGCTAATTCTGGACACTGTATTATGAGCTGCTTTTACTACTTCAAAAATTTCAAGCAGCATTCATAAGCAAACTTCCCCTGTATTCACCCCATGTGTCACTTACGATTGTTGTCAAGCTCTAAGATTACTGGTCGAAGAGAGCACAAAGGTCTGACAACACTGTACTTTATATACCCTCCAATATTAGTTGATTTTATTCACAGGTAAAGTTTTCCTACAAGGTTTAATAAAGTCCTTGCACATGAAATAATATATATCTTAAAATATAGCCTACTCTCATTCTTGTTTCTCTACATCAAAGATAATAGTGTACATATCCACTAAATGATCTCTTTGAGCTTTAAATATATACAGGTTCATAAGAATCATGACTACAAAAAGATACCTGCTACCTTTAATAAACCTACAGTAAACATACTAACCTCATCAGTAAAATTAATATTTGCCCAAGTTGAGTTGTTGATGCCCAAGCCAATGGTCAGGAGATTGAACACAAACATGGCATCAAAACAAAGATCTTCTACCACCTCCTTCTCAAGTCCTAAAAAAGGAAATAATCACCTAAAAACTATTTTTTTTTTAATATTCATAAGATTATGTTGGCTGGTTAAGGGTTGGGAAACCAATTAGTCACCTAAACAAATAAAAAATTTCTTGAAATGTACCTCTTATTTTGGATATTTTTCTTTTGAAATGCTGTATTCATATTTGTTATACAGTATAAGAGTTCTCCAACATTTTTGTACAAATAGACAAATTAAAATATAAAATGTGTGGAGAGAGAAAATTAACTGGAGCTCTGAGGTGATTCGAAGAGAGATGCACTTTTCAATGTGTGAAGAAAAATGAATTTTCAGGTGGAAGAATAAAAATCCCAGCATTATAAAATCCCAGTAAATAAATGCCTCTTTCTGATAGCTTCAGGGAACCACCAGTGCCCTATATCTTGTTGAGGTGGCTTCCCACTACTGGGTCACATAAGTCACATGAGTCCTGTTTGGCCTATGTGACCAAACATAGGTCACGTGGTTTACAAAGGCCAGTGCCAGAATCTGGCCTCCCTCACAGACATGGAAGGAGCAGGACTCATCATCGTCACTTTCATTTAGCTGCCCAGAAGTGAAATAATGTTTTCTGGCCAAGAAAAAGGGGGGAAGGGGGGGGGGGACAAAGCAACTTAAACATCAGTCAGCTAGCAAGAGAGACTGCTAAGGCCAAATGCCATAAGGCAACAATATTAGGCATCAACCAAAAAATCTAAGATGAGCAAGGAAAGAAAAGACATCACAATGGGAACTGACACAGACATGTCAAATATAAAGGAATAGTTGAATTACCCATCTTATACTGCCACTGTGAAGAAAGCCACACATGTAACACCAACTGGTCGCCCATGCAACCCACCATATTTCATAGGTGATGATAAATAAGGGCCAAATCTCCATACATGACAGTGAAGAACCTCAAGCTATTTACATACGAAGAGCTGCTGATTCAGTTTGGGAAGCGAAAACTTGGGAACGGGAGAGAATTGGAACTAAGGGCCAGAAGGCCCATGAACCAGGAAGACTGAACTAGTCACATGTAAGACAAGAAGAGGACCTTAACTGTAAATATCTCCTATCTGGCCAAGTTGGGAAGGAGCTGGACTGGAGGAAAGAGTAAGATAATCAACCATAGTCAAGGCAAAATTCATCCTCTGCAAAAAAGATTCCCATCCCTTAAAATAGACCAAAAGCCACCTGTACCATGCAGAGATAAACAGATCCTTTTTTCTGGCTATTCACAGTTGGACCTAAGAATTACTGAACTTTGTGAAAATGGATTTTCTGTTGTGAGAGTTGCAGAGATTTTGGGTTAGGCACGAGTATTGTGTCCGATATAAGGAAATGAGAACAATGCATTCAATATGTAACTGCTATTAGGTGAGGGAACAAACACTAGAAGAAATTGTAACATAAAACCTTGAAGTTTTTCAATGTGAATTAAAAAAGTACAATTCTTCTACTTACCTGGGTAAGCAGCATAAAGTGCCTCTACCTCCAGCGAACACACACTATACACCTTTTGTTTAAACTGATGCAAAGTAATATTTGCTCCCACATCGAGCAGCAGCATCAGATGATCAAAGAGACCAGAGAATGCCTGTACATACAATAAAATTTTGATACAATTCAGTAATTCCACATTTCAATTTCTTTATTTGCTGACAATAAACCCATTATATCAAATTAAATACAGTGCAGTGTGTTAATAGTATATGATATATAATGTAGTTGCTAATTCACTGTACAGATTCCTGGCACATGTTATATATAGTATAGTATATTCATTTTTAATTCATGCCTAATTATAGATCCCCTTTGAAAGAATACAATTTCCAGTGAAGGAAAGGTTTAATAGATAATACTAAATAATCTGTCTCTTGCAATTAAATTCTACTTGGACCTCTCATGCTGACACCACACATTGGGCTCAAGGATGCTGTGTGTGTGTATTGTCTACAATGTCATGTATGAATAATGAACAGTATCAGTGGTTCTAGCATCAAGAGATCTTATGCATAGTTTGATCAGGGTTGTGATATGACAGTTTTAATTCTAAATATTAGAAGCCCTGAAGATCATTTTTAACATATGATGATGCAGTGTCATAAACATAATATTGTACAACGGCATCAGCTGATGTCCACAGGTGGTCACATGATGTCACATTAAAGAGATCAATATATTAAGTATAAATTAATAAAACTAGTCCACTGCCAGTCAAGTCTCAACACAAATTACTTAGGACTGACAAGGAATATACTTACAATGATTGAGTGGTTGAATTGGGGTACCGACTGAGCGTTCAAGCAGTCCCCAAAAGTGAAAATCTTCTTGCACAACTGATGATCAAACAACCAACTAGTCTTCTCCTCACACATGCTAGCATTACTAGAACCTTTGACTGTAAAAGAACTGGACATCTTTGTATCTTCACTGTCAGTCACTACAGCAACCTCTTCCGAGCGAGGAACATTCTGCTCACTTTTATAATTTTTGAAGATGGTTTTCAGTTTTTTATAATTTACATTAGTGATTGATGATAAGAGTGGTTTTGAATTATCTGTAAGAGTGCAAGGTCCACTCATGTCTGATGCTAACACTTGATGGGTAGTACCTTTCGCCATGCATGGATCAATGGTTGCCGCTTGCTGAACATTTATTCCAGTTTTATTAATTAGAAGAAAATCATACCGATGTCGGGCTTGTGCAATTCCATAACAGAGAAAAGACTGGCTGTGGACCCTAAAATAGAAAAGATAAATAACGGTAATATTTAACAAGAATATTGTGTATTCGGTATTTAGCCATTGTTTTTGTCGACCCATCCTCCTCTTTATATAGTATTTTTGTAATTATGTAGACTAGCCTACATATACTGATGTAATGGACAAGTATATAGCAGAATTTGGTACTACAGTATTCATTTTATAGTCCTGAAAAAGTTCCGGTCCCAATGGTGCAGTGGTAAAACACTCATCTGGCGCTTCGCGAGCGCTTAGGCCTGGGTTCGTACGCTAGCCAAGAAGGTAACTTAAATATTCCTATACTTAGTATAGCACATATATGTACTACTGAATATTAGGCCTCAGTGTGTATTAGATGGTTAGGTAAGGTTTTATTAGCAACATAAATACAAAACCTCTTCTGGTTTATCCACATTCAATAGTACCAAATTCTGCTTTCATTGTCCATTATGTCAATATATGTACAATAGTCTACATTGTTACTTTAAGTAATATCTAATCAGGAGGATGGGCTGGTTTTTGTCAATTATGGATAAATTTAATTATTCCACACATTGTGTAAACTAATGTGAAACAGCAAACATATGAACCATCAAATTTGAACATCGTGATCCTCTTTCCTACATAATGAGTCAGCAAAATTGGGCGCCAGAAGTCCATGAACCCAATGACGCCCTCATCTGATTTCCTCTAGTTAAGCACACACAAAAAAAAGACGGATGCTATAAAGAACCTCAAAGGTTCTGCACCACTGAAATTGACTTTATATGTGATGATTTTGTGTTGTATAATTGCAATCCCCATTTATAGCATTGCATCTGTTGGAAATCTGGCTCAAAGTCCTGAACAACTAACTGATTTACAAACACCTTTTTGGGAAAACATCCTGTTCATAAGATGAAGAATTCTTGTATTGTATGTGTAAAGATAATAGAGCTTTTCTTTATAAAATTTATAGAGAAAATCCTACAAGACAGCTGCCTCAGAACATGAGTACACCTTACACTTACTTGTGAGATTGATTGAAAAGTTTGAGTTCTGTGGTTGTCCAATTGCCGGAATGGGCTAGTTCGCTTGTCAGTTGCAAGGATACCCCACCAACATCCAGGACAGCAGCACTCGCTTTATCAGGCTGCATATAAAATATATTTACCAAAACCATTACATTAAAATAGCTATAATACATATACAGTACGTAAATATTTTGTAAGTAAAGAGCCATTGTGTGTGCCTCTACACACAAAATATATATGTGTGTATATATTTAATGTGTGTATATAATATATATATAAGCCATTGTGTGCCTATACACACAAGATTTTAGTACATGTGATTTAATCTCACACATTTGTTAAAAATTCATGATTTCTGAATAAAAACTTCACAATTCTATACAATACCTGCTTCAAGTGATTATTCAAATAATTGACAATGATCCAGCCATTTAAGCCTTCTTCTGTGCCTGGAAGTATCTCCACACTATTATTTTCCACTCGGAAGCTCGTGTTTGCATCAAAAAATTCTCGTATCGTTGACAATATTGCTTGAGCTCCCTCCGGATCAAATTTTCTGGACAAAAATATTCAACATAATCAGAATACTGACTTTTGTAGTTCAGATCTGTTTGTGTGTGTGCAGTGTTAATATCATTAGCATATAAGGAGAAAGTGGTATTTGCACTTAAAATTAAACTGAAACATTTCTATAAATCTTAGCAGTTTTGCTTTCTGTATGATAAGATAAATTACATGTTATGTAAGTGAATTATCAAGACTTTACATAACACAAATATTAACACTTAAGTAACCAATTTTCAGCTAACACTACCTTTCTATTCTGAATTTCTAAGGGCAATTAATTACTGTATATTAATATTGTACTGTAGCATATAAGTTCTGAGTTTCTAGATACACCATTTTGTGTAACACAATTGTCAATATAAATTTAAAAAAGAATGTTTTATAAAATGACACTGAATTGGGGACTGTACGTGCAACACTTAAGATATGTAACCACAAAATGCTGGAGCTCAGTGTTATATTATGTCTAGAATTCTCCATATTATACCTTCCTTCATTTTCACGCTATTAGGCAACACCGCAAGCATAACATACCTTGTTTCAAACATTTTGCCCATTGGGTCTCCAGAGACTAGCCTCCAAGGGTGCTAGAAACTGGCACAGGGTACCCCAGTGTTTGAAAACTTATTTCTTAGGAATGAATTTCTGAGCATTAATTAATGATATTATTAAATATGGGAGTAGAGTGTCAGTACATTTATCATCATTTTATGTTGTATGACTTTTTTTCCAACCCTTTCATGCATATACAGACCAGAGATACATGTTCACTGACTCATTCTGTGGGAACCAATTACTGTTAAGGTCTGATAATATTATACAAAGAGGTATGGAGATTTTGTATATGTTGGTATTTTCAATTAATTTTTAGATTCCTGTACGGTGGAACTTCGGGTAGTGAACGTCCCTCTTACAAATTTTTTAGGTTATGAACTCAATTTCTTCAGAAAATTTGAATTTGGTTACGAACTTTGCCCTCGCCTTGCGACTATGTTGATATACGTATGGGTTGACCACGCGCTTAGTTCCTGGTGGCACGGACGACCGTGCTTCAGTTTACCAGTGTCTCCCGCTTAGTGACAATCGCACTTGAATTCTTTGTAAAGGATTTCATTGTTTTTCTGCTTTTTTTGTTTTTGAACATTAAATTATTATATAATCATGCCATGGGTCCCAAGAAGGTCAGTGGTAAGAAGGTTCAGCCTAAGAAAATAGTTGTGAGTAAAGGATGTCTTTTACTTCATCATTAAGAAAATGTGTGTGAAGCATGGACAAAACTCCAAAGTTTTGTTGAAAAAACTCGCCCAGATAAAGCTGTAGCAGGCCGTTGCATTGATCTTTACAATGACAATGTGATGTCTCATTAGAGACAAGTGTTAAAATGCAGGAAAAACCAAGTGTCTTTAGACATATTCTTAAGACAAGCAAGCAGTGAGCCACAACCAGGTCCTAGTGGTATGCCTGCAAAACGTAGGAGAGAGAGTACCCCAGAAATGTCATCACTACCTGATGCTATAATGGATGGGAACTTCCCTTCCAAACACTAACACCTCTCCTCCTCCTCCTCGTCTTCCATACGCCATCAAGAGTCATCAATAATGGTAAGCTATAACTTGTACATACTATAGTACAAAATATGTGTGTATTATAGATGAAATGTATTTTGAAGTTAATATTTTTGGGAGTGTGGAACGGATTAATTCAATTTACATTATTTCTCATGGGAAAATTTTTTTTGGGTTGTAAATTTTTGGGTTACGACCCGTCTCTGGAAATGGATTAAATTTGAAAACCAAGATATCACTGTACAGTACTTGGTTTTGGTATTTGGACACTAGAAACAGCCAATGTTTGTACTAGTATCTGAACACCATTTATTACCCATAATGCACTCTACTAGATGTCAACACCTGTTATCCAACAGTTTAAGAACCATACCTCAACATGTAAACAAAAGAGAATAAATCAAATCAAATACAATTCGTTAAATTTCATGTTTTTTTTTTTTAAACTTTCTAAAAAAAAATTGTCAATGTACAATACAATAATGAGAAAATTAACATTATAATATTTATTCTAACAGGTTTCTATTAGGTACCTTTCATGTTTCAATACAGTAAGTTGGAATATATTTAAAGAGTTTCTGACATTTTGTAGTTTGTTTTATGTGGTGTTGCACACACTACAGTACAGTATAGGGAAGATTTTTTGGGGCAGCAACACCTGATAACCTGCGACCAGGTGACAATAAGCAACTTTACCTTAAGAGCGCAAAAATGTAATAAAGTTCACAAAACTAACTTTAGTATTCTCATGCCAGCCGTAGCTTGGACATACAGTGGTGTATGAGGCCGATGAGCTTTAGGCACGCGAGTTTCAGCTTCAGCAATGCAGTACTTAAAGTATCTACCAATATCTTCAGCATGAGTTGCAAAACTGTTTACACCTCCTGAAAAAACACATTCAAATTCTTCCTTAGCATACAATTTCCTCCTGCAATTTTGCTAAAATATATACAAGGCAATACAGCATACTCTACAGTACTGTATATATAAACACACTGTTTATATATAAACAGTACTATAAAATATAAATACTCGACAGTTGAGAGGCGGGACCAAAGAGCCAGAGCTCAACCCCCGCAAGCACAACTAGGCGAGTACACTAATAAATCAATATTACCTTCACATAACTATTGTACATGAACTCTCTCATTCATGATAAATTGATGTATACCATGTTAATTTTATTACAGGTACAAGCAAAATACAAAATTGTATTCCCATAAACATTCAAACATGTGATGTAGATACAGCTGCAAGTGAGCCCATGGCATACACACAGTCTTGGGCACGGCTAAACATGGATTTTGTTTGACAGAATTACAGTACAGTACCGTACTTGTAAAGTGGCTTTATCATAATTTAATAAAGAGAAAAAATTTTGTACTGTATATGTATTTATTTATTACTTGAATTTACCTGAGGGCCACAAACACTATTGGCCTCGACGAGGACAGGAAGCCGGCGGCTTGTTGAAGGTCCCCTCATTTGCCTTATGATCTTTTCCAATCGTAATTTAAAATTTAACAGTTTTGGCATTTACGGCTCTGGCGAGTAGGTGGTTCCATGGGTTTATAAATCTATGGGTGAAAAAGCATCTCCTGTTCACAGTCCTACACTGTGGGTTGTTGAGCTTGAAACCGTTGCTCCAAGTTTGTTATATCTGACCTTTTGAAGAAATTCTCCACATCAACATCCTCCAAATTAATCAGTATTTAAAAATTTCAACAAGATCCACCCTATCATGCCTGCTTTGTAGTGTTGTTAGCCCTGTGGCCCTCAACCGTTCCTGATATGCAAGTGGACTTAGCTCTGGAATGATTTTTGTTGCCCTGTGTTGCACTTTCTCTAAAGCAGCTATGTTTTTCTGAAGACAAGGTTTTCTATGCTTGGATACAGTAATCCAAATGCAAAGTACATTAACACTTTCGCGCTTTATATTAGAGATAACTCGTCACTGGTTTTTCTTATGATTCCTCATAACTGCCTACTTTTCTCGTCAATCGAAAAAATATTTCTATAAATTCCATTTTTTAACCGAAATGGATGGGGATACTTTTGTTTTGTAGAGAATTTATTTGCGAATTTTTTGGTACCAGAATGAATATTATATCACATAAACTTCTATGAGTAAAAAAAAAAATACACAAAGTATGTTTGGGGGTGTGGCGAGCGTGTGGCAGTGGGTTCCCTTTAGCCGTTGATATATCCAACACGTGGGAAATATTTGTATGTGTTATGTATATGTCTGTGTAGGGAATTTTACTGCGATCACTGTCATACAAATTATAAAATGTTTCAACAAGTATAAACATAACAAACATCAAACGAACGAAAACAATGCGTTCGTTTCTGCCGCGAACGCATACTGAGCGACGTGGTTCTATATTTGGCGCTTCTCTTACACATGCTTTGTACCAATGTTATACAGTTCATCTTATAGAAAATTTTATTGCGAACACATTGGTATAAAAAAGAAATACGTACATAGAAAAGTAGGGTCAGGAAACGTATAAACTTTCCAAGCATGATTTCCCCCGTGTTTTCGCCAGTGCGCTCGCGGCTAACTACTCTCCACTTCACACACTCTTGCGGGTGGGCAATTACCTATATTAAACATTCATATGCATATGTCCGTGTAGAGAATTTTATTACGATTCCAATGATACCAAAATTAGCGATGTAAGACAACTGTAGGCTTCGCAACCATTAAGAAAGTGGAAACATTTTGTTGCTGTTTGGCGCTCTCGGCGAGTGATCTGCATAGTTTTTTATTTGGTGTTGATACTCCTTATGCTTGGGCGGCATTTTACAGGTATGCTCTTATAGACAATTTCATTGCGAACACAGTGATACCAAATTTAAATACGTGCGCCTTCACTTATTGTCAGGACAGTCAAAAGAGTGTACACTTTTTCGGTCTTACCGCGTAGGCGCGCGAAGTGCCGAAAGCATCTGGGGTATTGTTTTTTTTTGAGCGCCGAGAGCGCGAAAGTGTTAATATAGCTTCAAACAATTCAAACAAAGCAATTTGAAAAGGATATACTGTATTTGAAACTATGAGAATCACTGTCTGTTGGGCAAATCGAGTCTTGCATACTAGGCTAAGTAGTGTGTTCTGGCTATTAGGTACAACAATATACTGTATAATGTAATTTATTGATTTTGGTAGCAGTCTTTCATGTGAACATATATTATTAAATATGACAAATGGTGAAATCAATGATTTTAGCACAAATCTTCTCTATTTTTCTTATCTTTTCTTCATTTGAGAAGGAAGTTAAAAAATTAACTCCCCAAAGTTCATTTTACAATGTTATTAATGCTTGATACTAAGAGATGCATTTCAATGACCCCTTTTCAACATTACCAAAGGCAGAGTTTGAATGGTTACAAGATTTTGTGCTGCCGGATATATATCTCAGAGCCATGCAGTTCCAGGCAAGTGAGTAAGGTGGACATTGGGCCTGGATCCATGGCATCCTTTGCCACTATCTGGGCTCACTGGAGAAATAATTGGTTTATCACAGCAAACTATCATTTGCCATTTATCTTGCTTTTCTCAACTTTCATTCTTATGTTTCAAGCAGAAGCTTGTTTTGTTTTGCCTAGCATTTATGGCTGGTTTCCTTAGTTTTGGGTAAATTTCTAATCCTAAAGCTTTCTTCACTTTGTCAAGAGAGCCAGATTTTGGTTCTGGCACTGGTAAGTTGATGACGGTCACGGCATTATGGCACGAGCCTTAGACTCGATAGGAGCTATTGAGGAATTTTACTAGGTATGGATTTAAATTTAAATTCGGTTTAAAATATATATATTTAATCATAAGTAAAAGGAGTTTAAATATAGGTAAGCTAATTCAACTAATTGAAAAATACATTAAATTGTGCAGGAAGAGGTGCTAAAAGACTACATTGGCATACTAATGTTTTACAGGCTGGTGCAGTTGGACTGGTTAAAGTTATGCCTGGCTTTATTTCTTAAGGAACGTGTTTACAGCTGACCCAGGAATCTATTGTCATGAATTACTGTGTGAGTGCTTGACATAAAAAACTAATTGTTTGGACATTATTAAAGGAACAAATAAAAATTAATTCCTAGCAAATGTTATACTGTACTGTAAATAAAAAGTCTTTATTGTTCAAACAATATTGTGCAAATTTGTAGTTTTTTATATATTTCACATCACTATTTCAAGTGTAAAATAGGAAATAAAATACCTGAAATAAAGCAACGATGAAGAAGTTCCACATCAGCCGTTCCAAGAGGCATCTGGCCATTCCACCTGAAGACGTACACTTCACTATGAGATGACCCTGCATCCACTACTATACCAAACTGAACAAAATGTAATGCATTGTGTTTTAATTGTGAAAACAAATAGTGGAAAATGTAAAAATTAATAACCAAGAAGGAGACTGAAATAGGATGTTGTTCGAGGACTTTTGAGTACAGTGTACTGTATTTACAAATCTACAGAAACAAAAAACAGGAAAGTCAGAATACAGTGGAACCTTGGTACACAAACTTAATCGGTTCCAGAAGGCTGTTCGAGTGCCGATATGTTCAGGTACCAAATAATTTTTTCTCATAAGTGGTAATGCCCTAGACAGATTACCACTTCCTTCATTTTCATCCTTAATCAAAATACATTGTTTATTTTGCACTGCATGTACTTCCTGGACAGTTTTACTCATTTTTGTGATTGATCTTAGATCCCCCATGCTTCCCTCATTTATGAGAACACCAGAATCTGGTGTTGCCCAGACCACACACTAGAAGGTGAAAGGACGACGACGTTTCGGTCCGTCCTGAACCATTCTCAAGTCGATTGTCACAATCGGCTTGAGAATTCAAGTCGATTGTATTTCAATTCTTCAGCCACGTTATTGTGACTCATCGCCTGCTCCAGAATCTGGTCCTGGTGTTCAATAGGCTTACACATAGGCTTTCATGGGGCCGGTGGCTGACTGGATAGCACACTGGACGCGTGATCCTGTGATCGCGGGCTCGATTCCTGCCGCCAGCGAGAAACAATGGGCAGAATTTCTTTCACCCTGATGCCCTTGTTACCTAGTAGTAAATAGGTACCTGGGAGTTAGTCAGCTGTCAAGGGCTGCTTCCTGTGGAGGAGAGGTGTGTATGTGTGGTGTGGGGGGGGAGGGGGAAATAGTAGTTAGTAACAGTTGATTGACAGTTGAGAGGCGGGCCGAAAGAGCAGACCTCAACCTCCCACCCGCAACTAGGTGAATACATGTCCTGAGGTCTGGTAGTTTCGTGGATGCCTCAATGGTACCAGATTCAAAGCAGCTGAGAGCTACTGAGGGCCAACTCAGCAAATAAGCAAGATAAATTATGATGATGAAATTGTAAGATTGAATAACATTAAATTAACTGCATAAATTCACTTTTTTAGATGATGAGCCACATTAACGTGTCTGTAGAAATGATGACCAAACCACAACTCAGAAGATGGAAAAGCGACGACGTTTCAATTCATCCTGGACCATAATCAAGTCGTGTGATAGAAGAGCGGAAGGTACCTTCTTCTCTTCCATCACAAAACATGATAATGGTCCAGGATGGATTGAAATGTCATCGCTTCTCCATCTTCTGAGTTGTAGTTTGGTCATCAATGCCCTCTTTGTCTATTACTCTATTTTGATCAACTGACCTTCTTAATTCCAGTGACAGGCTCCAAAAACAACCAAAATGTAATCACAAGTCCTGCAATTCCAATGATAAAGGCTGCCAACATCACCATCCACCAACTACCAAATGAAAATATTTGCGCCTCATCCTCTGTAAATAGGAAAATTACTGTCAAGTTTTTTCTTAATTTAGAGATAACAAAAATTTTAATAACTGAATAAGTTAAGAGACACCTAAAAGGGTTACTCATTGAAGTAGCGATACCGTACAGCTGAAAAGCATTTCTAGCATGACCCTTTAACATTCTATTAAAATACGTATTAAAATGTACATATTGTATTAAAATACTGTAATAATAAAAAGCTATGGAATGTTTACATGTAGAACCTTTAAGCATTTGATTTTCCATTGTTCGGGACACCAACAAACTTGTAAAGACTAATTGAGGTGCCCACTAAACAATGACTATTCCCCAGGATGTGACCCAGGTGCCTATTTACTACTAGGTAAACAATGGCATCAGGGGTAATGAAATATGCCCAAATAAGGGAGCCGGTCGGCCGAGCGGACTGCACACTGGACTTGTGATCCTGTGGTCCTGGGTTCGATCCCAGACGCCGGCGAGAAACAATGGGCAGAGTTTCTTTCTCCCTATGCCCCTGTTACCTAGCAGTAAAATAGGTACCTGGGTGTTAGTCAGCTGTCACAGGCTGCTTCCTGGGGGTGGAGGCCTGGTCGAGGACCGGGCCGCGGGGACACTAAAAAGCCCCGAAATCAGCTAAGATAACCTCAAGATAGCACAATAATTGGTAATCAAAACCAGAACCAATTGGTTGTGGACTGACTGTGGTAACCACTAGGATAGTCACCAACTAGAGACTATCTACTGTACATCTATAAAAGAGTGTCTGTCTGTCCAAGATTGGAGGACAGATGCTTGTGGTTAGCCTCACACAACTTTCCATAGTGATTTGTGATTGTATCAGGAGTGTAGTAGTGGGGTTGGGGGTCAACCTCCATGTTCCTGTATAAGTAGGACTGGCTCCTACTATGACAACCAATGACTATTACGAAGTCTGAAATTAAGGTTTGGTTTTCCTAGATAGTTTTCAACAAGATTTTTTGATGTTCATCATACCCACAACATAACTACAATATTGCATCAAATAGTAAAATAGTACAAATAATATTGTGAGTTTGCTGGGTGTATATATTGCATGTTCTGAATGAAAGAGAGAGAGAAATGGGAGAAAAGGAGGGAAGGAGAGAGAATGAGAAGGAGAGAGAATGGGAGGGAGAAAGAATTGAAGAGGCAAGGTGGCTCCTAGTAATTTTCCCTGTCAACCAAAACCACCTTTATTGAATCTTTCAATGAATAGGCACAATATGACTACACCACTATGTACACTGTATAAATATATACTGACCACAGACTAATTCAAAATTCAGTAAATGGGAGGTTATATATCTTGAGGTTATCTTGAGATGATTTCAGGGCTTTTTCGGTCCTCGACCAGGCCTCCACCCCCAGGAAGCAGCCCGTGACAGCTGACTAACACCCAGGTACCTATTTTACTGCTAGGTAACAAGGGCATAGGGTGAAAGAAACTCTGCCCTTTGTTTTTCGCCGGCGCCTGGGATCGAACCCAGGACCACAGGATCACAAGTCCCGCGTGCTGTCTGCTCGGCCGACCGGCTCCCCTAATGCAGTACCGCCTCACAAAAATTTCATCTTCATTTCGTCTCTGCTAGTGTGATAATACCAAGGAATCTTAAGCTGCATTATATCATTTAACTCCAGTATTTTTTACCTCACCTCATTTATTTTGCACATTTTTTTAATTTTCATTTATGTTAGTACATGTATGCACATGTTCCCTCCTCATTTGCCCTTCACTCTCCTCTCCTCTAACAATTTTCTTGGTTTGCTTTTGTGTACCATTTCACAGGCTTCTAGATTCCTTTCACCTTGTAGACACACATTATTTCTTTGTTCTTACTCTCGATTATATGTATTGCTTCCTCAAGATTCAGTTTTAGCTTTTTTCTGTCATCCTTTGAAAGATCTTAACTTTATGACCACAGTTTTCCATCTTTATCATTTAGCAATTTCCTGGTATTCCTAAACACTCCTATGATTTGTTTCACTCCATGAAATGTCACCCTTCAGAGGCAATTCTTATCCTTTTCATACCTACTTATCATCCTAAAATCACTGACATTTTCCTTTGTTGTGAGGTCTTCTCCTAAGGCCTCACGTGTATGTATGCAAGTGTGCACGTATACATACAGTACTAGTACATACTAGGTTTGGGTCTCAATTTTACTATAAAAATCATGAAGACCAACAAAAAAATGCTTTAGATTGCATTGTTGGCTTTCCTAAATTTCTATGTAAGAGCAACTATATAATAAAGAGCTGCTATATCCTAAAGGTCTCACGTAACAAGCAAATGATGAATTTATGAATTTCATTCTTTTTACTCTGGCATGAGAAATGACAATGCATTATATACTGTAAAGTAATTAAACCATATACTGTACTGTAAATTACAGTAATTTTTATTGAATAAATTTAATAATTTATATAATTATTGAATTATTTTATTTAATAACTTTATTTATTTAACAAAATATTGATTAATTTTTTTTATTGAATTTATTTTATGTTTATTTAATTTTTTCTACTATTAATATGAAAAACTGTGGAAAATGTGTCCACTATATGGTTTAATGTTAAAAAAAATTTAATTACTTACCTGGAAGACCAATTGTGAGTGTTTCTCCATCTTGAATGTTAGCTTGCTTGAGGGTCTTATTGGGATTCAAGACCAGGTTGTCTCGGCTTCGAATGACATACCTATTATCTGCAGGAACACCCTGGGAATGCATATTCCATGTATATATATATCAGTATCTAACATGAGAATCCCAACAGACATTATCTTCACAGTGCCATCTAGGTACAGACTCTAACATTTAGAATATACAATTTCATGTAATGAAAATTAAGATAAACATACTGTAAAGTACGGTACATTTTTCAACTCTCAATTTGAGAGAATTTGATCAACTGAGAGTCAGGGCTACATGGTGTAGGCATTAGTTAAAAAAAATTGAATTGCATGAGGCATTATTTGCAGGTATAGTGCATAATATTTGGATAACGGAGTTGCTTTGTTGAGAAATGCCTTATGCCACACTCTGATCCCATGACTCCCTGCAATTATCCCGTGTTTTTTTGCACTTTTTGGAATACATTTTGCATCTTGGCAAATCCAAAGCATTCTGTATTTAATTATGTGCTATATTTGTAGTTGGAAAGGGGTGGAAATAATTTTTAATAATATTTACATGGTTGTTTATTGAGAGTTGAAAATTTGATCTTTGAAGGTATCTGGAACACTATTTTTCTCATATTAGCTCACCATCATCCAGACAGATGCACCTATGACCGATTGCAATCGTGTAAATCAAAGTAATCAGACATACAGACTAGCTCATCATGACCCACCACCTTCTGAGTAGATGGAACAGACTGGCACACTATGTATTGTAATGAATATGAACCCATCTCCCACATGCTCATGACCAAAATCTCGCCAAAATAGTATGAGCAGAGGACAGTCTAGTAGCATTACATACAGTATGCCAAAACTGGAAGATACAAAAAAAACAGGTGAAATGATCATGACAGAAAATAATAATGATAAGAATCAACAAAATTGACAAGATGGCATTTTTTAAACATGCACCATTAAGAACAAGAGGTCATAGATTCAAACTAAGGAAATAATAGAACTGAAAAAATATACAGTACTAAAGTTTTCTTTTTTCCAGACACTTGTATATGATTTAAATAATTAAGAATCTCTCACAGGAATATGGACCATCATGCCTGGGGCCAAGAGCCCAAGATGGGTCAACAGGCACCCAAGATAATTCAATAGGTAAACTTATTTTTTTACTCATTTCCAACATTTGGGAAGAGAGATAAGGTTCTGAGCCCAAATCAGACAAGATCACCAATGAAGCACCAGAACTACCTTGAACTAGGCCCTAGAGGAACCCGTAGAAACAATGAGAAATACACGGACACAAAAGACTCGGCCAACTCCACAGCAATGAGAGGGCAAAGGGGAAGGTGGGGGGGGGGGGCACAGCAACCAAACCCCAAGGAATAGAAGTCCCTAACCTAGGATTTTTGGAAGCTGTGACAAACAGCAGAGCCTGAGGAGTCAAAAAGAAAGTAGGAGTCAAAATGGGTCAAACAGACATTTGCTCAAAAGGATGACCCAAAGACTTATTCAAAAATTTAGCACGAGTTGCATTATCCGAAGTCTCCAAATCAGTGCATCTAACAAAGGATAATCTCGTACAGTAGTTTTTGCTGAAGTTAAAGGTAACAAAAACCTAAACCAAGATACAAACTCATAAACAGGCAATTTCTTGGCAAACTGCTAACCTATTCTAAATGGGCCCTAAGTCACTCAAGATTCTTACACACACAGCAGCAGAAATTGTCAGCTACACATTGGCCACACAAACGAGTCATGGAAGCAACTGATGCTCTGGATATGAACGATACATTAGTTACATCAAGATTGCAAAGCAGGCATTATCACTTAATCTTCATATCATAGAATTATTCTCTTGTAGGCACTTATGTACCACATAAGCTGGTGTCAGGAGTTTCTTCAGTTGAGGAAATTGCATTTTGGTAAGGAAAGATGTTGAGATGGAGACACTGTGTTCATGTTTTTATTTGTCTCAATTTAGCACAGGACAGTGGGGTAAATGATTGATTGGTGATTCTGGATTGAATCAGGATTCACCAACTTCAATTATGTAAGGAATATGTTGCTTAGGGTCCCTGGACTGTGCAATAGTTACACATCTCTTGTCTTGAGCTGGAAATATTTGAAACCTTTATCAAGAAAGTTTAGACTTGCTTGCTGTGGGACAGGAGGCTGATGGTTAGGCCACTCCCAGGTTGATAAGTCAGTACCTACAATTGGTCTATTCATACTTGGCACCCTGACCACATACATGTACCTACGTTTCAAGATGATGTCAATAAAAGATCAGGTTTCCTTTCACTCTCTGAGATCTTCCCATTCACTCTGCTTAGAGATTGACAAGTGTCAACACTGTCCTCACAAGCATTATTTTCCATTCCTGTAATTACTACCCCAAATGATTTGGTCTCTTAGCTTTCTGGAGGGCTTGATTACCTTACTGGATTTGCATAAAGTCATACTTTATTACCACATGGGTCAACTCCAAACCTTGGGTATGCAGAACTCTGTCTCTCTTGCACTAGAGATACACTGAATATATGCAATGAGAATTGGCACTTTTGTTGTTTCAAACTTGATTTTTACACAAATGTTATTCATTGTTCCATGTAATTCTTTATTCATTGCCAGGTCTAACTTATTGACAGGCCTAACTTACTCCTCTCCTTTTCTTTCCCTCCTGTTCCTATTATCAAAGACCAATTTTACCTTAACTATAAACATAATTGTTAGAAGATAGGTGCTCAGCCAAACTACACAACACTTATTATGCAAGAGATCTGAGCATCACCAAACCAGCAAAGATAGCTGTATGCACCATCGGTAAAAGCTCAAGGATCACACAATAGATAGTGAGCAAATGCACATCCAAGTATGAAAAGCCCAGGTAAAAAGTGGATTAAGTAATGGAAGAGTGCCATGACAGGATATGGAGAATAAAACAGGGTAAAAGCAAATATTTTAGCTAGGTAGAGCAACTTCTGGACATTCCTTAAAAAATACTTACAGAAATAAATATTACAAGAAAGAATATAAGAAAACAATTATTCAAAATGCTGGCATACATTTCGGACATACCCGCACTCTGCACCCATAGGCATACATATTTAATTTGACATTATGCAAAAGATGCTCACCTTGTAACTGCAATAGGTATCAAGCACTTTGCGGACAGTGCAAGCTGCGGGTATATTTACTACAAGGTGACCAGATATTGCGCCGCTCACCACACTCCACACAGTAACCTTCATCTTCACAGTAATCTTCTCTTGATTTTTATGCAATCCATGTAAATTTATTTATCTTTTCTTGGCCATAGACACTGGTGGAAAAAAAAAATTAAATACAATAAGAACACAAGGTTTGTACAGTACTGCTTATTATAAACTGTAGCCTACTTGATATTTAAGCTACCTACACATGAAAAGTTACTTGTATGAGATACAAGAATAATTACTTGTCTGAATAATATACTACACTGTACTTATACAGTTAATGTAATCACCATGTAAGTGACTGCATTATAAATGCAAGTCATATACTAATTAGAATCTGAGGCTTTATTTGTAACAACTTAGATATTTTTTTGTTACAATTCTGGCTCTACAGTTGTAGCAAGTATATTATGTCAGGAATATACTTGCTCCATATTCTCATTAGCTTGTGTGCAGATAATGAGATGGGTCTGTTAATTCTTCTAGGTTCACTAGTTACAATTAATACCTCTTCCCAAGTGTATAACTAATTATAGTTAATACTTCTTTCCAACATGCTTGAGGATGGTGAGCTGAGGTGTGGACTGGTAATACTGTATAACCATTCAACAGCAAATCATCATCAGTCAAACTCCAAGAGTGGTTCAGTACAGACACTTGAGAGATACCACATCTTCAACATTCACAAACAACAATGTAACACTCGATGTGTTCAGTTTCTACCCTCACAAGACGCTTCAGCCTCGACACAGAGCAGACAGCCAGACTTCGGCCGCATTAAGCTTCCGCGCTCTCGTCTTGCACTCAGCCCCTCAACTCCGCCGGCATTCAGAGTGCCACGCTCTACACACTCACCCTGCATCCGAGCTGCTCTCTATTCCCAGCCTCACTCAGCTCTCTGTCCTGCTCCAGACTTCGTCTCAACTACAACAACACTTCACTACACTGCCAACAAACCAAGTGCTGTAACCAAGACTATACTAAATATAAAAAACACTAAATTCTTTGTGTCTAATCAACCAAATACGTACAAGTAAACATTACGTTACACAGTAATGAACAGGTAGACAAGTGTAAGCAACCAAAACACCCAGCATTGAGTGTAATGAAATGCCTCTTTCTAGTGAGTCCAAGGTTCTTGTTTTGGACAGCTCCACACCCATCAAGTTGCATATAAGCCCATGCAAGTCATTAATAGCCTATTGGAGACCAGAAGCTAAAACCTGGTCACCTCACAGAGGCAGAGGGAAGAGGATACTAAATCACTCTAACCAACAAGATAGCCACCAGAAAGATGAGGTAGACAAAAACACACAAGGCAAGGCAAAAAGTAAATAAATCAGAAAACAAAATCTCCACCAGTAGCTAGTTCTATCACTAATTCAATGTCCCAATCACCAGGTGGCAGTACTGGGCACTGATGGTTTAGGGGTGATCCACTCTAGTCATTTTCTTGGTGCTACAGAGTGAAGTGTTTTATCTGTTGCCTTGCCCTATGGGTCATGGTTTTCTAATATGTGCTGGTCATCCTTTGGACTTTGTCCTGCTGGGAACATTTCCTTGTGTTCTTTAACTTTAAAACTTAAAAAAAAAAGTTTTACTTTTTGGTGTTACTGCTTCACATGTGTGTGTGCCTACTTGCTTCACTTTTTAAGTGGACTTTGTTCAAATGCTTGTCTTGACCTACAGATGTTTAGGGCAGACTTTTCTGTCCTGACAGGGTTACCTTCCCTGGTAGGATCAAGAGTCTGTTCCCGAGACTTGAGAGTGCCAACTTACCGTGTATATACAATGGGGCCTCGACTTACGATGCTAATCCGTTCCCAGAGACGGATAGTAAGTCGAAATATCGTAAGTCGAAGCGATTTTTCCCATAAGAAATAAAGGGATTTGAATTAATCTGTTCCCCACCCTCCAAAATATTAACATACAAATACATTTTATACTGAATACAATGTTTTTTTCTAACTACTGTACAATACAGTACCTACATTTATCTTACCTTTTTGGAGGGCTCTTGATGGCATATGGAAGATGGTGATGAGGGGGAGGAGGGAAGTTGTTACCATTTGGAAGGGAAGTCCCCTTCCATTATCACATCAGGCAGTGATGTTTTCTCTGGGGTGCTCTCTCTCCTACGTTTTGCCTGAATACCACTAGGACCTGGTTGTGGTTCAGTGCTTGTTTGTCTCACTACAAATTTGTCAAGAGACATTTGTTTTTCCCTTCGTTTTAACATTTGTCTGTAATGATGCATCACTTTAGCACCCATAATGTCCTTTTTCTTAGCCAATATGGTGGATATCGTTGATTGAGATATGTTGTACTGCGTAGCCATTCCAACAACCCGCACACCATCTTCATATTTACGAATGATACTCTTGTTTCTGCTCTATGGTCATCCTTACATGGGATCTCATATGTTGAGCCTTACCACTGACTTTCCTGGGACTCATGGTGTGATATAATAATTACTTTAATGTTCAAAATGCAAAAAATCACCACAAAAGCGAAATTTCTTATAGGCGCGATCGTCACTAAGCGGGCAGCTGTAGTAAACTGAGGCAGGTCGGCCGCATGACCGGGAACCACGCGCTTGGTCGATCCGAACGTGTACCAACAAATATCGTATGTCGACGACACCATTGGATGTCGAGTCGCATTTTTCGATGAACTTTACATCGTAACTCGAAATTATCATAAGTAGGGGCAATCGTAAGTCGAGGTGCCACTACGATGCATCCCAGGTGCCGTCCATGGCCTGGGATGCATCGTATATACAGGGGTTTTCAATTTTCCATATTTCACCCTCTGAGGAGAAGAGGAATTTGTTTTAGTTCCCCCTTTAGGATTAGAACCTCTCCTCTTTGGACCCCTGCCTTTTTGAGTTTGGGTACCTTTTCTATTACTGGATATGGTTTGAGGCTCTGCTGGCTTTTCCTTCCCTGGGGGCTTGATGTGGTTTTTGCAGTACACAACTACTCAAATGACATGTGGTTGAGTCTGTTTTTCAAGTGTTCTTGAGCAGTACTTCCTTTTCTTTTAAGGCGTGCCTGTTTGCACCAGCCCAGTCCTGGGAGGTGTGCTTCTGGCAAATTCATGTATGTTGGGCTTTGCTTTCTGTGGCCCATGTTATGGAGGATTACAAGCCTCGCTCCAGCTTTCCACTATTTTGTGCTTCTGGGCTGTCTTTCAGCTGTTCTCCAGTCAGTTCTAAGATGACTTGGATGTGTGTTAGACGTGTTAGCAACCCCCTCCCCCTCCACCTCAGCACTGGGAGGGTGGGGGGGGGGGAGAGTGGTTGTTTGCTTCCATGTTGTCTGCGGCTGGGGCTTCAGAGACTGCCTAAATTGCTCGTTCTCTCACAAGCTGTCTTAAGCTCACTTTTAGTCTAAGCTTGGTTCCTAAGAAAGGTTCATATGCTGGTTGTTGATAATTGCACAAGTCCTTGGTATCCAGTGATTCTGCTATGTCCAATCTCCTATTGTCGCTGGATGTCAATTATTTCACTGTTGCTGGTCAGGATATCTTTGGTGCAAGGTTGATTGTGTATAGGAGGAGGATGTGGAACACCTTCAAGCCAAGGCGGTACCCCAGGGAAGGCCTAAAGTTCCAGTTGGATACCAAAATGGTGACTGCCAAAACCATCAGTAATTTTGAAGTGTCATATGACAAGGAGTACTGGGAAGACATGACATCATGAGCATAGTTCTCATCATGTAACTACACTGAAGTAATTACACTCACTTCCACACACTACACACACATACAGAGCATAAATAAATCAAACTTTTACATATGTCACATTGAACAAAACAACATACAGTACTGTATCATGTCAACAAAATTATAGAAATAGATGCAAAATGAGTATGTGGAGGTTAAGATATTCTGGCTGTTTTGATGCTACTATGAGGGGCTATCTTTGCTTTGGTCACTGGCAGATGCTACCATGTGCCGAGTCTATGCAGCAGTTTTTAACAAACAAGCGATGTGTTTGAATACAGTATTACAGAATGAGAAAGCCCCCCCCCCCATGGCTAGTGATAGGCAAACACTAGTAAGTATGCACTGAACAGTCAAAAACCCACAAGCAAATAAAATCACTTAAAAAAAAAAAGGAGTATTTAGGTATCATGTTGGATTTAGGGTCATGATTTTTGTATACAACTTTACTCAGCAATACAGTTCAGTGTGCATGGTACTGTATTCAACATCTTAACTATATTTTGTCCAATAAAGGACAAAGGACTGTAACAATAAGAGAAGTAATTAGCTGAGAAGTCATTAGCTATTATTCTCTCAAACGACCCCCCAGTGCATGTACAATATTATTGAAACAAGACAGTGACCGCATAGCATCTAGCTGCAAGTTATACATGCATTACGAATATCGTAGGGCTCTATTAAACATCCTAAAAGTGAGTTGTTAATGAATTAAATGTAATAAACTCACAAAAGAGCATAAGTAGTCACACAAGTTGAAACACCAACATGTTGTTGTAGTTTCACTTAACTTCACCTAAGATGAAGATATGTGGAAATGTTTGGCTTTCTGATGAGGCTACTTCCTGTATGTTCCTCTTCATTGAATTGATAAAATGAAAGTACTGTATCTACCGTCAAAAATGGTACACTCAGGATGAGCTATTGGTTGAAACTTGAAATTGGTAAGGTTAAGTCCCCTAGGTACTCTATCGTTATGACTGGTATTCGCAGGGTAGATGGAACGGTCCTCACTAATACTGATGGGTTGGTGTGTTACGTTCGGGAAGAGTTGGAGGGTTTGTATAGGAAGGTAGAATGCATATCGACGGATTGTGAGCATTTTCTTAGTTTTTGCCAGGATGTGTTGCCTGTTGAGGACAATGTGCCATTACTGAGAGTTTACGGATAGGGAGATTTGGGAGGTGGTTCGGGGGTTAGCGAATGGGAAGGATCCTGGGTCTGATGGGTTGCCGGCGGAATTCTATAAGTGTTTATGGGGGGTGATTGGGTCGGACTTCTCAGAGGTGGTGCGGTATAGCCTGAGGCATGGTGTTATTAGTGGGTCACAGTCTTTTGGTATTATTCGTCTCCTGCCGAAATCTGGGGATGTGCAGCTGCTCACAAATTGGAGACCGTTGTCTCTCCTGAACCAGGAATTATAAAATTCTTTCCAAGGTACTGGCGAATAGGCTTCGGTTGGTTTTGGGGAAGTGTATTTCACCGGGTGAAATAAACCCGTTTTAAAATAAAGTTTTGTGGTGTTCCGGGTAGGTCGATTGTCTACTGCAATAATTTGATGAGGGATATGATTTATTATCTTTCGGATAATGTTGTTCCATCGGCCATGGTAAATTTAGATTGGTCCAAGGCTTTTGATAGGGTGGATATGAGTTTTGTGTTTCAGGTGATGGAGAGGGTTGGGATTGGGCCGCAGTTTGTCTCTTGGGTCAGAATGCTGTATAGGGGATGCAAGAGTAGTGTTTGTATTAACGGGGTATTAAGTGCCTCCTTTTTCCTTGGGAGGTCGGTCCGGCAGGGTTGCCCCCTTTCTATGATCCTGTTTATTCTGTTTCAGGAACCTCTGTATATGGCTTTGCGGTCTCATCATTCTCTTGTGCCGCCACGTCTCCCGAATGGTTTGCTGGTACCCGTTGTAGGGTATGCGGACGACACGACTGTGTTTGTCTCCACAGAGGAGTCAGTTTTTGTGGTGCAGGATATACTGGCTCGGTTTCATCGGGCGGCGGGGGCAGTGCTAAATCGAGAGAAATCTTGTATGATGGGGCTTGATGCCTGGGCTTCTCGGCCTTCGTGGGGGAGTTCTTGGTTCCCGGTTGTGGACTCGATTCAGACTCTTGGCATCCGGTGGTGTAAAACGTATGCGATGTCCTTGCAGGTGAATTGGGAAGCAGTCTCTAGAAGAGTTTTGGGTTCAATTTCATGTTTGTATGGGAGGAGGTTGACTTTGTTTCAGAGGGGGCTGCTACTTAACTGCAAGGTTCTGTCCAAAGTTTGGTACATGGCTCATACCTTTCCGTTGAGTCGGCAGTTTGCATTGGCCATTAATAAGGGGTTTTTTCGATACTTGTGGGGTGGGAGGTATTGTCCGATACGTAGGTCTACGCTTTGTTTGCCAAAATTGCGAGGCGGGATTGGATTGTTCGATGTATACTATAAGGCGTTGGCGATATTTTTTGTCTCGTTTAGGAAGGGGCTCTTGGAGGGGGACGGTGTGTTCTCTCTGGGGTTATATTATTGTACGATGCGTGTAAATTCTCTGTTGAGGTTACCCTTGTGTAAAGAGATTGCGTTTCTATCGCCTCCCTTTTATACTTGTGCGATTGATGTCCTCCGGAGGCTTTGTTGTGTGGAGGGGTTCTTGTTTTTTGTGTCGGAGGGTGTATGAGAAAATTGCGTCCTTTTGTCGCCCCTGCTGTGGAAGACTAGTTTCCTCTTTTTGATTGGATGGTGGTGTGGCAATCGCTCCATTTGAAGTTTCTAGCTCCGTCGCAGAGGGAATTCCTATATCGGTATTTACATGAGTCGCTTGCGACTAACGAGCGGCTGCTGAGGTTGGGGATTAAGGATAGTGCTGGGTGTGACCTTTGTGGAGGACTGGAGACTGCGTTTCATGTGTTTTATTTTTGCCCAGGCCGGGCGAGGTTGGTGGATTGGTTGATTAGGACGCTTGTGCGTTTTTGCGGGTCAGTGTATCGTATTTCCCCTTTACGTTTATTGATGTTTGATGTTCAGGCTCCTTGTAGGAGGGTCCGCAATACTGTGCTTTTGGTTCTATCGGATTATCTTTATTGTGTGTGGGTTGGGAGGCGGGAGTGGTATACAGTGGATAGAATGTTGGGGTTTTTGGAAGGTCGGTTACGTTACTCGAAATGGGAATTACGTTGGTTGCTTGGGGAAAGGTTGGGGGACCATTTTACTGATACTTATGTGCGTTATGGGTAGTATATGACTTTTTTTTTTGGGGGGGGGGGTACTGGGATTGTAGTTTGCTATCGTTTTGTGGGTTTGATTGTACTATACTCTTCAGGTGGCGGCTGTTAGTGTTCTGGGTTCCGTTTTGTTTTGATGTTGGTTGTTGGCAGGCTGTCCATGTGGGATTAATCTCCATTTGTGCGAGTGTGTGTGTGTGCTGGGTTTGTGCGCGACATGACCTGTTGTCCGTATGTCTTCCTTTCTTCTTGTGATGGGTTTGTGGGACGGCACTGTGTGTGTCACTGCATAGCACTATGATGGTATTGTGGCTGGGGTACCATACAGATGTTTGTGGTGCTATGATTTGAGACAGTTTGGGTGTGTATGAGTTTGTTTGAGGTATGGTTTCCTGGATTCCTTACATGACCTGTCCCTATGTTGTGCTTCCCTGTTTTCCCAGTTTCTGGGTGGTACAGGTACTAATGTGTATATGTGTTTTTAAGGGGAGCTGTGTCCCCCCCTGTTACATTGTTTCCGGTTGAGGGGACTTTGTTATATAGTTAACTAGTTATATTTACTGGTTTTATTCATGCTTTCTCCGGGTTCGGAGTGTAATGTGTGTTTCATTTTGGATTCTTAGGTCCTATTTCTTATGCCCTGCCATAATACATATGTGACCTTTGACAAATCATGTGTTCTGTTTTCCTTGAGTGAGTACCTTCTCATTTGTGCATTTCTTCTGTTACCTTTATACTATTCGTGTCCTAGGTTTGGGTGGTGTGAGTTAGCTCTGTATTTGCTAGGGTTTGAATGTTTATTCATTTAAGGACTTTATATGGAAAAGGAAAACAAAACTATATGTGTATGTATATATATATATGTATGTGTATATATATGTTTGTGTTGTAACTGAACTGTGTGCTTTAAAACTGAGTAATTTGCTTTGTATTCGTTTACGCTGTTTTACATTGTTACTTTATTACTGTCATTTTTGTATATTGCTTTTCTTTCTTTTATGCATTTTTTGTCATGGGTTTTTGTTTTTGTATTATGTGTCCGGCCTTTTGGTCTGTATGCCTTAGGTGTGTTGTTTAGTGGGGCGTTTTGGGGATGTTTTCATTGGGTAAAACGCTACTAATGTTTTCAAGTGTTTTATGGGTTTTGTACATGGTTAAGTGGATGGATATATGCTTTCCCCTTGTGTTGTGTTCATTTATGTTCCCCATCATACGCCTTTATTCGTCAGTACTGTAATTTTCCTTCTGTGCTGAGGGATGGGTAGTTTAATCACCTGTTTTGTGTTGATTGTTTCAATTTTCTTATGAGCCATGTGTGTGCTATCCAACTCACTGTGTAATGGTGCTTTGGTAACTGTTTTTATATTGTATTTATGTGTTTTATAAATAAAAGAGAAAAAAATTGGTTGAAACTGACTACAGTATCAACATCCACCAATAATGGCTTATGATGCTGTATCTTGGTACAGCAAAACAAAACTATTTTCTCATGGGTTTCGCTGTGGAGCAAGAATACTATATGTTCTTTATTGATGAAGGAAAACAAAAAATCTATTGGAATGTATACCACAGTGTGAGATATGTCCCTTAATGTTTAGTTATAATTATGATATAATTGATGGCAATAGAGTGTATGTATTTGGCAACAGGATTATGTAAAACCATTCACAGTGAGGGCTACAGTTACATGACTGCAAACACATGCTCCAACCCTCATTACACCAGATGAGTGGCCTTCAAAGATCCCTGATCTAAATGTTATGGACTACTCTCCTCGGGCAAACTGTTTCAAGAAGTTCGTCTTGAAGCAGTAATCCAAACATTCTAAATCCTAATATTTAATATTATCTCTTAGGAGAAGTATCACCAACTGTTAATTTTATGCACCATGAACCTAATCAGTGGTTTAAGTACACTCTAAAAAATAAATAGATAAAGGGAATTTGGTGCTACTCTAGTATGCAGTCTACTAGAGTGGTTTTACTACAATATTTACAGTACAGTACATACCTACAAATCCTCACATGAATTCTATCTATGCTATTTCTCCATTAAAAGGGGTAAAAACCCAAGGGCATAGAGGCCCCCCCTAACCCTTTAAGTACAGCTATCATTAAAATTGCCATGATTGTGAGCTAAAAACAAATGGATCATAATTTTGCTTGCTTTTTCTTATGAAATTTATGATTTGTATTTAAAAGCATAGAAGATAAAATCCTTTACCTATCCTTATTTTGGCCTTGGCAGTGGCCAAGTCCTTTTGACATTTGTCAGCATTACATTGTGATGAGAGCCAGGACTAAAAGAAAAAATAACTATTTTTCTTCATTTTTTGTATAAAATATATTCAAGAGTAAGGAATATGTATGAAAAAAGTAAAAAGAATACCAAAATATTATTACAGTGATGATCTGCATGTTAGCCCAGGCAAGTACAGTACAGTACTACAACTATCATATAAGGATGGGAAACCAGGAGCTGAACTATGTTTAACTCCAAATTATTTTGAAGCCTCTCATGACTACTGGGAGACACCAGTGAGCTGTTAGAACCATGTGAGCAATGTCGATATTCAAACACTGATACAAAATGTAACTAGTCACATGATGGTGATTGCATTTCACTAGATGATCAACACATTAGAATGACAATGAATCAAGGTTCTGTTCGAAGCTGGAACACCTAAAGTATCTTTACCTAACCTGTGTAAAAAATCAGCCTAATTATAAATATACTTCTATATTCTTTCCAAGCTCCTGAAATACTAGGCATTCCCTTTTTGCAAATAAACATGTATGTTATCTGTCAAGCCCAACACTATCATGTCATAATCGCACATTAAATCGTTGGTCTGAGGGCCAAGCCAGATCACTTCGACACCGAACCATACTCTGCTTTATCTTGGAAAGAATGTAAACATTTATTCGAAGTTAGGCTGAGAATTTACACAAATTAGATCTAGATATTTCAGAGTGGGGGTTCTAAGCTTGAACGAAACCTTATTTAAGGGGCTCTAATATTATCATCTAACCAATCGCCCTTGGAATAGAGAACGTAGAGTAATAAAGGATCTGCTGTTATGCTGAAGATTGTAAACTACAGTATAAACGTTGTTGTTGTTTTAGATTTAGCTATACAGAACGAAATGTCCATGTAGCACGGACTATGGTGAGCCCGAAAACAGTGTAAACATCCTGGGTAGACTATATACTACAGCAGCATCAGGAATGTTGCCTCCTCATAGAACAAAAATAATAAACACCTGTGTGGAATTTCTAGGGGTAACACCAATGAACGTTCTCTACGAAAGCTTGAACATCACTTGGGGGTATGCTGCAGATTAACATTTACATTGAGGCTGTTGAATTTTAAGCCAAAAGTTTGAGCATGCGAAAACATACATCAAAACTTGTGTTATCAAACTGAAAAACAGATATGACGTTCCCGGAAACTAAATTGTATTCATACACAAGGCCAAATGTCACTAGCACAGCGTCTAAGTGCTGCAGAAGCACTCAAGGCCTACCATTAATAAGGAGCATTATTAGAGAATGCTGTGAGGAGGGTATCCCACGTTGAGGCACACTGCAGCTATGATAAACAAGATGACAAGATTCTGTACCCGCGTGTTACTGCCGTGACTGTCAACACTACCAGCTGATGCTGGAGAGATAGTGCTGGAACTCCTCCGCCTTCATTACTCATAATACATTTTATTACCTTATATTTTTAGGATTGCTACATAAATATTATTTTATTGTGCAACTCTAAAATTGCGAAACACTATTTTGATGGTCAGTTAGAAAAATATTAAATGGTTCAAGATTTGTAAAGTTTTAGTTGGTATAGTATGAATAGACGCTTAAGGCCCGCCCACTGCGTGACGTCACGCGGGATCAACCTGTGACGTCACGTAATTATAGTAAATACAAAGTAGACGATGTGAGTGGCGTGCGTGGGAGATACTGTGCAAATAATTCGCGTTTTACAATGACTAATCACAAGATACAGGTACGTAACCGGTACCGACGTGTGTCTAAATATACCGGCTGTGTTGTGGGAAAAATCTGTGGGCATTTGAGCCATAAATTAGAAGAAAAGAGGAAAAAGGTGGTTTGGGTTTGGGTGGAGATAATGCAGAGCAGGTTTGTGCTTGGCTCGTGTGCGAAGCCCGCGCCAAGCCAAGGATAAGTGCTGCGATAATTGTTGCATTTATCCTCTCTCTTCTCTTTCAGTTCGTGGGGTCGCCGTGTGGCCACCACGGCAATTACACATTCTACAAAGCGTTCAAATATACGCTACACGGGAAACAAAAAATTTTGTCATTGGGTGAATTTTTCTTCGTCAAGATTTGGGAGGAAGAAGACATTATTTCTGTGGGAGAAGCACAGTTACTGTGGGAGGACCGTTCTTCAGGCCAGATTCTGGTCTCACTCAGGATATACTTCCTCCCAGAGAACACTCCAGAGGGAAGATGCGAGGAACATGGCGAGGTGAGTGTTGCATCTGCCCTTGAGTGGGGGGGGGGAGGCGGTAGGCCTACCTCCCCCTCTTCCTTACCCCCCCTTCCCTTACTGCTACGACCCCCCGACCTTACCCCTAAATTATGCGCATTATATATAAAATATAATTTTTCAGACTTATCCTTCGGTAATTAATGTAGCGCCAAGAGTGTTTTTCAATACATTATCACGTTTAAAAGACAACAATTCTGGTGAAATCATCACGCATCTTTAAATACGTGTAAATAAGAATTACCATTAAATATGCGATAAGTATTTTTTTTAAGGGATGTATGTCATTGAGCATGACAGCCTGCAATAGCCCGTATAACACGTGATTAATACGCCTTAATGTGTTGGTAAATGCGTGGAGGGTAATGGGGGTGTTGCCAGGCCAGCACTTGACGTAACTGTTCTTCCATAGCATGGTTCCCTAGACTCCTAGAGCATGACTGGGTATGTTTGACATTGAATTACTGCAGTCGGCGGCGGGTGGGGCTGGCAACCTTACGCCACAAATTGACTGTTTTATGTACTTATGGTGTTTACCTTTTAATTAGATAACTTGATTGTCACTAGTATCGGTTCGCTCCATTGGAGTTGGTTATTCGTTGTACATGGTTCCTAATGTATACTGACTCGTGTGTCGTCAGGTTAAGGAAGTGACCTTCATAAAACGGATCAAATTCTTTATGGTGCTTTTTCCAACAAATAAAGTTAGTTTTACATGGCATGCGATAAGTATGAATTGCGGTTGATGGTCTAAAGGTGATTAGAGGGTGATTATATTATACAAGCAGCTTGTTCAACAAGTTGTTAAACCTATTATACATGTAGCTTGTACCGTGACTTGTGACACCTAATGTATTGTGCATGTAGCTTTACAGACTTGTGAACCCTATTGTATTGTCCATTTAGCCTATATAATGACTAATAAAGTCTATGTATGTAGCTTGTGCAATGACTTGTGAAGTCTTTTATACCTGTAGTTTGTACATTACAGGTGGTTTGTTTAACGAATTCTGAAGCCTATTGTATTATATATGTAGTTTGTACAGTGACTTGTGAAGCCTATTGTATTATATCTATAGCTTGTACAGTGACTTGTAATGCATAGTGCAATATACTTGTAAATTGTACAGATAGATTATATAGTGACTTGTTTAGTATTGTATTATACTTGTAGCTTGTGTAATGACTTGTGAAGCCTATTATTAAACATGCCGCTTTTTCAGTGACTTGTGAAACATTGCTGATAGCTTGTAGAATTACTTTCACAGCTTATGTATTATGCATGGAGGCAAGTAGCTTGTATGACTTGTGAAGACAATTGTATGTTACAGGTAGCTAATATAATGAATTGTGAAGCATGTTGTATTATACCTGTAGCTTGTATAATATCTTAAGAAGCCTGCTGTATTATACCTGTAGCCTGTATAATATCTTATGAAGCCTGTTGTATTATACCTGTAGCTTGTATAATATCTCATGAAGCCTGTTGTATTATACCTGTAGCTTTTACTATTACTTGAGGCCTACTGTATTATACAACTTGTTTGTATGACTTAATACCTGCTGCTTGGTACCTGCTTGATGGTGTTCTGAGAGTTCTACTCCCCAAGCCCGGCCCGAGGCCAGGCTTGACTTGTGAGAGTTCGGTCCACTTGTGAAGCCTATTGAAATGTACCTGTAATGGGTAGCTTGTACAATGACTTGCAAAGCCTATTGTATTATACATGTACAGTAGTTTATACAATGATTTGTGAAGCCAATTGAAATGTACCTGTACTGTGTAGCTTGTACAACTTGTGAATCTTAATGTATTATATATACTTGTGAAGCCTATTGTATTATACTTGTAGCTTGTAAAGTGATTTGCAAAACCTATTGTATTAAACATATACTGTAGCTTGTACAATGACTTGCAATGCCTATTGTATTATACAAATATTGTAGCTTGTACGATTGTGAAGTCTATTGTATTGAGCTTATTCATTGACTTGGAAACCTATTTAGTATGCATGTAGTGTGTACACAATGACTTGTGAAGCCTACCAGATATTTATTATGTATGTAGCATGTACAACTACTTTTGAAGCCTATTGCATTATACATGTAGCTTGTACAATGACTTATATACCTTATTATTTTATGCCTGTTGCTTGCACAATAACTTTTAAGCCTATTGTATTATGTATGTAGCTTGTAGACCTATTTGTGAGTTCTCTCGTATTGTACATGTAGCTTGTACAACTTGTATGCTTATTTTATTATATATGTAGCTTATGAAAGTATTTGTAAAGTCTTGTTTTATACATGTAGCTTGTGCATTAACTTGCAAAAACCTATTGTATTATATGTGTAGCTTGTACAATTTGTAAGCCTATTTTATTGTATATGTAGCTTATGTAATGACTTGTAAAGCCTATTGTTTTATACATTTAGCTTGTACAGTAACTTGCAAAAAAATATTGTATTATATGTGTAACTTGTTTGATGGCTGATATTTATTTAGGCTTTATTGTTGTGTATACGACGCCCATTTGTTGTCAGTTTTTACTTGACCACGATTTGTTGTGTGATAAAACTTAGAACAAATAACAATGCCGATTTTTATATAGACGTGATAAAGTACTTTATTGTTTGTTGTTTAGTGGATTACATATATTGAATATTGTATCTTGAGATGGGATAGGTAAATAAATAAATACCAAAATGATATATAATTATTTGAGGGTAGTGGTGAGGTACATGGGATGTGAATTGTGGTTCTTTGGGTGCTTGGGAACCTTTGGAGTGTTGCACCTGACCATTGTTGTTGCCAATTTCGTTGAAGATGAAAACGATATTATGGTGGGCGTTTATGATATGTAGTACAGTTGACTTTGTTCTCGATTCACTCGGGGATTCCGGGCTCGATTCCCAGGTGGGGAAAACGGGTGAGCACGTTTCCTTTCACCTTATGTCTCTGTTCACTTAGCAGTAAATAGATACATAGTAGTTCGACCTGGGGGAGGGGAGCCTTGAATCAAGCCTGATGTAAACTTTACACAGGCTTCAATAAAACTAATTAAAAAAATTATTTTCAAATAGGCCTATGAATTTTTTTTACAATTATTTACAATAATTGTATAGTATTCCTGTAGTATATAATTGTAAATGTTCTACTCGTTAACAATCACAATTTAAGACTTCTCGGATGTGTCGTATTGTAGGCCTACTGTATTCTAGGTAACCTTACATCATAATACTGTATGTAGACATGGACGGAGCAATTCATATAACTATGATGTTTTTGAATTGATCTTGTTGTTAGATGGTGTTATATAGTAACCCCCCGTGAGAAAGCTACCCCTGCCCAATAATATGAGGGGGAGGGATGGAGGGCCACTGGTGGCTATCTGCCTTATCTGTTACACAGGATGAATCCCTCTTGTTGACATTGTACCATCATTGTACCTCGTCTTTAAATAACCCAAATATATGCCCAGTCGTTAGGGTACTATGTTGCCGGAATGGTATTCTACAGACGATTTTCTAATCACTTAACATATTTCCTGTAGAAATTAAACATCCTGCTGTCACTGTAAAGAAAACTAGTCCGCAAGGCTTATAATTAATGGAATGCGACTGAGAACTAGCTAATGCTGCTTGCTAGTCATCAGATATTTACTAATGTGTCAGATTTATTCAAAGTGATGTTTAAAATTAGGTGATAATGAGACCTATTTCCTGCGCTTGCCTGGCTCTAGGTGATGGGGAATGTGAGAGGCAGGAGCCACACAAAATGGCCGGTGTGGTGGTGGTGGTCTTGGTTACCGCACCTAACAACACCCTTCTTTACGTTAACCACCAATGGATTTTACATTTTGTTGTCACTATACATGGCCCAATTAGTTGTATAATAGATTTGGATATGCGATATACTATTAATACAAAATAATGACTGCGTTGCACACGGTTTAGTAAAATGAAGCTAGACATAGGTTGGTTAATTATAAATAATGCAGTAAATTTGATTGACATATATAGATGAGTGTTGGTGCGTGCGTGCGCGCGCGGCAACCGGCGATGTGCCTGACCTTGGTGATGCGTCACACAGTCACACCAACACGGCCGGTTACGCTCTCACTGGACTCTAACCTTCATCCTCGTGGCAGTCTTGCAGTCTGGCACTTATTAGCGCATTTAGGCCTACGCCAGCCGGCCTACCTCACGTCATTCGCTTTATCAAAATATCTATTCATATTTTGTTAGCAATGGGTAACGACTTGTGTGGACAGGTGAGTAAGAGGAGGAGGAGCGATGCATGAACTGGCCCTTGCTGCCACCTTACATACGGGTGGAAGTGGCGTGCTGCTGGGGTAGTGGATTAAGCTTCTAACACGCTCTACGTTCAGGATATTTCACTTTTCTTTGTTCTTAGGGCTTGTGTTGAGCTCTGGGATGTCGCTAGACAAGATTTTGATATAAGACAGTTTTATAATAATTTTGAAATTGACTTTGGTACAGTTTGAGGGATTACGGAGTACCATTCGTTGGCCACACTTGAGTGTGAAGGTGAACACGCGTGACTTTGCTTGCGTTGGAAGAGTTGGAGGACAGGATAGAGTGGACAAGAGGTTTCGATCGGTTGTAGCGAGGAAAGCTAGCCAGCATCTCGTATTTCAGACCTGCCTTAGCTGCCTTGTAATAGTCTCAGTAGCACTTACTTAACACATGCTGACTTTGGTTAATTCTTGACGTCCATATGTTGAAGGGAGAGGTTGCGCAAAACCCGTTACTTCAATACGTTCAATATTAAAAAAATTATTCACTAAGCTATTTCAAACCATTTAAAATATTTTATTACATTTGAGTAAGAGATTGATTAATGAGTTGCAATGATTTTTATGATGTTCCTTGTAACGAGGTTCCTTCCATTTAAATATTTCTGGGGTGTTGTGGGGGTGGCTTCGTCACGGCCAACATCTCGGGTCGCTGTGACAAGCCCACCCCCAAGGTTACCCTCCCGCCACACTTAACACTCCTACAGTTATTATCGCGTAAACTAATGCTTTCAGGCCACTTTCTTCCATTATTATACTTGCTGGAGCAGTAGTAGTAGATACGAGTGCACTCTTAGTGACGAATTTTGACGGACATTGTTTCTTAATCTATATTGTTCTAATTTTATTTCAGCGTAGTTCTGGTAGTAACAAATTCAATTTCTGTTGCCACACAGAATTTTGTACGGGGTCGTTATTATTATTATTATTATTATTCTGCGTTGTATTTTACGTATTGCGTTACTCATTTGTAAGGTCCTAACCAATGGGAGTTGTCGGATATTCCTTCCGTTTCCAATTGTTTCTGCATTATTCAAGTTTGTACGTGACAATAATGTTCAGTTATAAGTTTATGTGCATGTGTACAAAGGTTGGCTTATAATTAAGATAGTAAATGCAGCGAAAGCATTAGGTAGTTTTTAAGTGTTGAGAGTACGTTGCGACACCACGTCTAACCCCCCCCCCCCCCAACCTCCGACATCCACCACCCTGGCCCTCCCGTAACCTCACCCCCTCCTCCTACCCCCCACCCCCACCATTGGCCCTCCCATTACTAACCCCCCAAACCCCTCCCCCCCCCCTCGCCCTCCCCATTCACCTCAGCCTTCCCCCACCAGACCAACAGCACTGTGGGAGAAAATGGAAGTTTGCTTCATTCTGCTCTCCCTTTTATGATTTATATTCTAAAATTTTGAAGTCCGTTTACCAGTTAATTATTCTTTTTATACTAGTAATATAAATTATTTATATATTCAGAATATATGCGTATACCCATCCTCTTGTTTGTTTAAATAGTACTTTCTTTAACTGTGTGGACCATACTAGACCCACGCCCGCGTGATGCTAAGCAGAGGTACCACTGTACCTCTAGTACCACTAGCGTGGTGGGACCACTGTACCACCACACTTCAAAAGTACGGGAGAGTCTTTATGAACTTACTCAACCCCCATGCCCGAGTGCATTCGGGTTATGTGGTCAACTATTTCATCTAGTCCACGTTTAAGACAGAACGTGAAATACAAATGATAAAATATTTAATTATATTATATATATATATATATATATATATATATATATATATATATATATATATATATATATATAATATATATATATTGTGTGTATAAAAGTGACATTTTGCGCAAATGTTCAGGGAGTGAAGGCAGTGTACTAAGGAGGTCGTTGAGTCCCCCGTAACCAGGTAATTACCTAATTACCTTCTGATTTTGTACTTGGATTATCTGGTTACTTTCACCTAATTGGTAGCAGTAGTCAACCTGAAGGAATACCAGACATGATTCCCGTACCAGGCTGTAAATAATGGCGTGGGCCTCCCATTCTTCCTCCCCCCCCTCCTATTTTTTCTTATTAGATTTTTTTTTTGAACTAACACAAGGGTTCAGCTGCTATCCTCAGTTGATCTCATCTGAGGCTTAATCCTAGGTTGTGTGTGGTTAGAGCCTTCGTATGGTTGGTTGACGATATCAGTTCACTCATGAAATCACTCACATATACTATCAGTCTAACTACTTGTCTCATTGCGTTTCTCAGCAGCTCCTTTGCGCTGGCCCCCCTCATCCACCCCCCCAAGCGGGCTCTCCTGGCTCCACCTCCCAGTGTAGTGCGTGGTGCGGGAGGGAGGTCTGGTAGGCAGAGCTGGTATATGGGGAGGGGGAGGTTGCCGCTATTGAGGGAGCTTTTATTGCTTCCCAGCAAGAATGCCCTATGGTTGCAACTTTGTGTTTTTATTATTGTTTCTTGTTCTATTGCAGTAGTATGGTAGCATGATTCTTTTAGTGTTGAGGAAGGTAGCTGTTGTAGTGTGTGTGTGTGTGTGGTGACGGATGTGTCAAGTGTTGCTCAGCCTGGCGGTTCAAGGTAGTATTTGTGTTATTCTACAACTGCGCCTTGAACTAGCGCCGATAATTAATTCGCACTGACTTGCATGGCCGAGTATTGACTTCTCGCTGGAACTGAAAGGTGATGCTTGCTGTAGATTCATGGGGTGAGAGAGATAGACGTGGGTGAGACCATGAGTGAAAGTTCCCTCATAGTATTTTTGGTTTTACTAAGGCGAATTTATGTAATTTTTTGTATTTGTTGCAGTTCCGTGATAATGGAGAATAAAGTGTTGTGGTGTGTCATTGGGCCCTGGGTACTTGATGACTGGGATGGTGATGAGGGTTGGCGTTGACGCTGTCATATATAAGCGTTGTCTGTCCAGCTGTTGCCTCCTCCTGCACTCACTTTCCCAGCGCTAACCTTCCCAACAGCGACAGCAGCCTTGTGATGGCGTAGTAGTTAGCTTCCCCATCAAAGATAGCCTCGTGTTAGCTTATGTGGGGAGCCTTCCTAACAAAGACATCATTGTGTTGGCGTGTGTAGCTAGCCTCACTAACAAAGATAACTGTCTTGGTCGTATGCTATGTAAGCTAGATACGGCCACTTCACCAACAACACAACCTTGTTTTGCTTGTAGTCTAGCTACCCACCCGACATACAACTTTGTGTTAATATATATATATAAAATAACTTGAAATTCCTGTTGTTAGGGGACTGGAAGGCTGTGTTTATATACTTTAGGCTTGTCTCGAGTTCCCCCCCCCCCCCCCTCTAGATCGAACTATTGATCTTCCTCAGTATGTAATTCCACAACAGTTGTCTAACTCCTGGATACCTATTTACTGCTTGGTGAACAGAGGCATTAGTTGATAGGAAACATGCCGAACCATTTCTCTCCCCCTAGGGAATCGAACTCAGTTTCGCAGATTCTGGGTCTGGAACGACGCCTGTTTAGATCCCAATTAAGAAAGCCTCGTGTTGGTGTAGATCTGGTGCTTAGTTTAATTAGCAATTTTCACAAAAATACTAGTCTGCTAACATTAAGCCTATATTCTCGGTAAACACAGCCACATGTTTGTAAAGGCTATTTACCAGACTTCCGCCCAAAAAATAAACACTTTTGTTTTCGCGTGTTGGCTAGATATCGTCCTCAATAGAGAGAGCCTTGCGTCGGCGTGTGTAGATTCAAAATGGAGGAGTACTTGCGCGTCGCAGTTCCCCTGAAATCTGTGGGGAGCAGCGAGCCGCCAACTGGACCTGGGGAGTGGACCAGATACCGCTGCCTCTGCTTGGTAACCACGTCGCCATTGTTGTTAGTATTGTTTACCAATGTTGTCAATGTTTTCAGCTATTACAATGCAACTATAAATGTTGCATATGTATAGCCGCAGCCAGCAGTGATGGCAGTCTTTCCCGCAGCTGTGTTGTTGGGAATGATGCTAACATCCCTCCTCTCCCCAGCACTCTTCCCCTATCCCAACACTCCTCTCCTTCCCCAACAGTCTCCCCACCACACTTACCTTCTCCTCAGCACCCTCCCCTCCTACCTCTCAACACTCCCCCTCCTCCCCCCAAAATACCCTCTTCTTCCCGGGGAGTTGGGGAGAAAGGGAGCAGACTCCCCTTCTCCCCAACACTCCCCTCTCCCCAGCGCACTCCCCATTCTCACTGGCTCACCTCCCATTCTCCCCAGCACACTCCTCCCCAACGCTCTACACTTCCCCAACCATCTTCCTTCCTCACCCACCCACTTCACAACCCCCTCCCCCTCCACAATACCCTTCCCGCCTCTTATCTTCTCCCTAGTTCCCTCATCACTAGTTTCCCTTAACTCCTCTCCTCATCTGTCTCCTCTCCCCAAACTACTATCCCTCCCCCGCCCTCTTGCCCCCTCCCCAACCATACTTTCCTCACCATTTCCTAACCGTCGCCCTCCTACTCCTCCTTTAACTCACTCTCGTCTTTCCTAACCCGCTCCTCCTCTCCAACCCTCTCCGACCCTCCTCCCCCAACCCTCTTCCTTCTCAACTCTCACCTTGCAACCCAATCCTCTCCCCAACCCCAATCCTCTCCCCAACCCCAATCCTTTCCCCAACCCCAATCCTCTCCCCAACCCCAATCCTCTCCCCAACCCCAATCCTCTCCCCAACCCCAATCCTCTCCCCAACCCCAATGCTCTCCCCAACCCCAATGCTCTCCCCAACCCCAATGCTCTCCCCAACCCCAATGCTCTCCCCAACCCCAATGCTCTCCCCAACCCCAATGCTCTCCCCAACCCCAATGCTCTCCCCAACCCCAATGCTCTCCCCGACCCCAATCCTTTCCCCAATCCCACTCCTTTCCCCAACCCATTCCTCTCCCCCGCTTGGGAACCCTCACACCGTCCGCGCAGCTGCGCCTGTCCTCCCTCCCCCCCCCTCCCTCCTACACCCTCCCCACCCCAAGCTCTTTCACCAGTCACTCCCTCCCCTCCCCTCCTCCCATTCCCAGCACACGCTCCCGCCCTCGCCCACAATTCGTTCCCCCTCACCTCTTCCCCACCCCCTCCCCTCCCGTTATCTTACAAATCACACTTCTTTGACTTCTCTTCACATTTCCCCTTCCATATCTCACCACTTTCTGCCTCCATTCCATCACGAGAAACACTAACCTTCCCTTCCCCCACCACTAATTCCTCCCCATCCTCCTTCCCCTCCGCCATGTGTTATTCCTTTTCCCCCCCACTAATCATTTCTGCCCTTCGCTCTCCACCCTCCTCCTCTTCCCCGTCATTCTCCACCTCTTTCTCTCTCCCCTCGTCATTCTTCACTTCTCTTCCCCTTCCTCTTTACCAAATTTCACTTAGTTGACTATTATTCTTTGGGTTGTGCTTGTAACACTACGCCATTTTCACCTTTGTCTTCACCTTTGCCTCGGCAAAATCTATGTCTATTATATAGGGGGTCTTACTTGTCTTGTAAAGTCGTGTCATGACTGTAGTGAAGGACTAGGTAACGTTGGGACTGCAGATGTTAGGTGGTCTTTGTTCTTTAAGTGACGCTATTTTTGTTACCTTTAAGAAAATACCATATAAATCACATAACACATAAGTTTTAGCTGTGTTTAGTGTGTCAGAGATGGGGTCTGGCCTACCCAGAGATATATAGGGCCCTGTGGGAGTATTTTCGTAAATTCTCCTTACATTAAATGATTGAAGAAGACTTCTCTTGCTGGGTTAAGAGTTTCTTTCACCCTGATGTTCCCGTTACCTAACAGCAAATAGGTACCTGGGAGTTAGACAGCTGTTACGGGCTGCTTCCTGGGGGGGGGGGGGTGGAGAGAGGGAAAAAATAGTAGTTAGTAACAGTTGATTGACAGTTGAGAGGCGGGCCGAAAAAGCAGAGCTCAACCCCCGCAAGCGCAACTAGGTGAATACGGAGGATTCTTTCCCTGTCCGTCTCCCTACCATCCTCCGGCTCCCTGTCCCTTCCCCGTCCCCTCTCGTCCCACCTAGCCGGAGTGCTCGCCGTGTTCGGGCTGCTTCTAAGACGAAAATGAATTACTGACTGGGCTGTTTGTAGCGGCCTGTTGTTTCCTGTTGGTGGATGGTTGATGTTACCTGTTGGTGGATGGTTGATGTTACCTGTTGGTGGATGGTTGATGTTACCTGTTGGTGGATGGTTGATGTTACCTGTTGGTGGATGGTTGTTGTTACCTGTTGGTGGATGGTTGACGTTACCTGTTGGTGGATGGTTGATGTTACCTGTTGGTGGATGGTTGATGTTACCTGTTGGTGGATGGTTGACGTTACCTGTTGGTGGATGGTTGTTATTACCTGTTGGTGGATGGTTGTTATTACCTGTTGGTGGATGGTTGTTATTACCTGTTGGTGGATGGTTGTTATTACCTGTTGGTGGATGGTTGTTATTACCTGTTGGTGGATGGTTGGTGTTACCTGTTGGTGGATGGTTGATGTTACCTGTTGGTGGATGGTTGTTGTTACCTGTTGGTGGATGGTTGACGTTACCTGTTGGTGGATGGTTGATGTTACCTGTTGGTGGATGGTTGACGTTACCTGTTGGTGGATGGTTGTTATTACCTGTTGGTGGATGGTTGTTATTACCTGTTGGTGGATGGTTGTTATTACCTGTTGGTGGATGGTTGTTATTACCTGTTGGTGGATGGTTGTTATTACCTGTTGGTGGATGGTTGGTGTTACCTGTTGGTGGATGGTTGATGTTACCTGTTGGTGGATGGTTGTTATTACCTGTTGGTGGATGGTTATTATTACCTGTTGGTGGATGGTTGTTATTACCTGTTGGTGGATGGTTGTTATTACCTGTTGGTGGATGGTTGGTGTTACCTGTTGGTGGATGGTTGATGTTACCTGTTGGTGGATGGTTGTTATTACCTGTTGGTGGATGGTTATTATTACCTGTTGGTGGATGGTTGTTATTACCTGTTGGTGGATGGTTATTATTACCTGTTGGTGGATGGTTGATGTTACCTGTTGGTGGATGGTTGTTATTACCTGTTAATGGATAGTTTTTCACCCGTAAGTGGATTGGCGTCTTTTTCCTTTACAGACACTCGTATGTTCCCATGTTTCCGGTAGACATTATTTTATATATTAGTTGTATTGATTGACTAAATGGGGGGGGGGAGTGTTGGTCGGTGGGAAATGTGTTGCGCCGGGTGGAGCAAAGGCCAGCCGCCATCTTGTGTGTTTGTGCGTGCGTCTCTCCCTGTCTATCACGGGGGGTGGGGGGGGGGGGGGAGTTGGTGTGGACGTGTCTTTGTTAGGGGAGGGTGTGTCATGGTGGGGGGGGGGAGTGGGTGTTGTGGTGTGGGGGTGAGGGAGTGGGTGTTGTGGGGTGGAGGAGTGGGTGTTATGGGGTTGGGGGGGGGGGGGGTTGGTGTATCATGGTAAGACAGGTAGTTACCTAGTTGTACTTGCGGGGGTTGAGCTCTGGCTCTTTGGTCCCACCTCTCAACGGTCAATCAACTAATGTACAGGTTCCTGAGCCTACTGGGCTCTTATCATATCTACACTTGAAGCTGTGTATGGAGTCAGCCTCCATCACATCACTTCCTAATGCATTCCATTTGTCTACTACTCTGACACTGAAACAAAATCTTTCTAACGTCTCTATGGCTCATTTAGGCACTCAATTTCCACCTGTGTCCCCTAGTGCGTGTGCCCCTTGTGGTAAATAGCCTGTCTTTATCTACCCTATGAATTCCTCTGAGAATCTTGTATGTTGTGATCATGTCCCCTCTAACTCTTCTGTCTCCCAGTGACGTGAGGTTTAATTCCCGTAATCTTTCCTCGTAGCTCACACCGCTCAGTCCGGGTACTAGTCTGGTGGCAAACCTTGAACCTTTTCCAGTTTAGTCTTATGCTTGACTAGATATGGACTGTGGGCATAGCAAGGTGGGGGTTACAGTGTGGGGGGGAGGGAGGGAGGGGATGGAGTGGCAGGGTGGGTGAATGTGGTAGGGTAGGATGGAGGGGTTTGCGTGTCATGGTGGGGGAGGGGTTGGAGTGGCAGGGTTGGGGGAGGGGTGGCTGTGTCAGGGTGGGAGAGGGGTTGGTGTGGTAGGGTGGTGGTGTAAATGTTTTGCGTGTGCGAGTGGTGGGGGAGGTGAGGGGTGAAACAGTGTATGGGGCGTGGGGTTGTGTGGGGAAGAAGTGTGTGTGAGAGCGTGGTATGGAAGGATGTGTTGAGTGCGATCATTGTAGGGTTGTTAGAGCGCATGTGTGTGTCACTTGGTGGTGGAGGCGGGGTTTGCGTATGCTCGCTCTCGCTGCTCCACGCTGCCACCTCTCAACATTCAGTCCACTCTTGTGCAAGTTGTTCTACCTGTCGGCCTCTGCCAATATCTACACATGCACCCGTGTTCCGAGTCCACCTCCACTATTCCACTCACAAGTTCATTCCTCTTCTTTTACAATTTACACTAAACAATTTAAGCCAGTCTATCTGCTGCGGATCCCATCCTATTTTGGTTTGGGAATGCACGATGGAACTGGTGAGATAGCGAAGACATACGCTCATACAGAGGGAGTTGTTCACTACCTCGGAGTACCACTGAGCAACCTCTTGCCAATATACGCAATATATAGTCTTCAACTAAACTTAATGGACCCGAGATAGTGAACAACTGCAGTCTATGCCATGGATTATTATATTGTTACGCAGGAAGAAATTGGATTATGGATTTTTTCCTCAGGCAGACTTCTAGGCGTGACTACTACTAGGCTTAGGCTTGGCTGCTAGTGCCCCTAGGCAGTTTACACCACTTGTTGAAATAGATCTGACCAAATGTAAACTTTATCAGTAGAACTGTTCACATACCAAGAGTTTAGAGATAACTGTTATCACTGGTGTTAGAGAAATGCCATTTTTGTTGTAGCCTGGATGACATGTTATCCAAAATGGTAGCCAGGTACCCCAAGTTTGGCTGTCGTAGTGCGCACATTCTGAACCTTTGACTACTGGCAGGTCTCTTACTTGCGTATCACACAACATGAACACTAACCTTTGCTGCAGTAATGTTATAGATGCCTATCCTCCTAATGCTGTCAAGAATGTTAGGCTAGTTAAAAGTAACTAGTTTACCTCAGTTGTACATTGCTTACCCTATAGTATAGAGTTAGAACATCGGAGGGTTCACTTCTTGAATCCAGTATGCGGCTAACTTTATATTAATTAACCTAAACTAAAAATGTGAATAGACTGTTGATATACATGTTAATATTCTGTCGCCTAACTAGCCTTTCAGTGATGTAACTTGATTAACTAAACGAATTTATTAACGAATGTCGGCTTTAGGCATTGTATGTACTAGCTCTATCTATAAATTCATCAACATCTGTATCACCCCTTGTATGTATGTACTTTACCTAAATAAACATTTGAATTTGAATATTTGGGGTCCAGTTGGTGATGGTGACTATATGCGTCTCTAACCCCTTCAACGTCGCTCACAGGATGGGCGTAAGTGTGTAATAATGAGTACACCAAATCAAAACAAACTGTGACATCACTGTGGCTCAGTGTGGGGCGGGGATACGTGTGTGCGCGCGCGCGCTTGCCTAACACTGTATACCCAGTAGTGCGGCTGGATCAAACTTGGGGTCCTGGACCCGACCTTTGTGGGTGTCGGCTGTCTAATGTGTTGACTCTCGATCCCGTGGTGCGTGCAGGTTTGGGATAGGGTGTACACGCTGATGCAAGTACACTTCACCTTACTATTTCCCCCCCTCCCCTAGCCACTTGGACGGTCGAGCGATGGCCTCGCTTCTAGCGGGTCCGCGTTCAATCCCCGAACCTCCATTCTATTGCTCCGTCCTTTCCCAAATCTTATTCCCCTCCACCCCAGCTTTACTGATGATACTTGGCAAGGGATCTGTGGATTGGATGGGGGGGGGGTTATGGAAACTCATCTAAGGGAAAAAATGGGGTTAGTTTATGTTTTAGGAACTTGTATATTAGATACTTTATTTGTATTCCTTTTATGGGAGGTGACGTATTGTCTCCGTTCAGTAGTCTTATAGGGGAAGGGTATGTACTTTCTATTACTTGTTAAAGTAATTTAATGGTATAAGCTGTGTGTGTGTACTCGGCTATTTGTGCCTGCAGGATCGAACTCTAGCTTTCGAACCCCGCTTTTCCAGCCGTTGGTTGTCTAAGGCAATGACGCCTGGCATATTTCCTTATACTTGCTTTTAAAGTTATGAATGGAGTTAGCCTCTACAATATGCTCCTTTTGGTCATGCCATTTATTCACTACCCTTACGCTAAAATAAAACTTCCTAACATCTCTATGACACATCTGAATCTAAAGCTTCCATCCGTGCCCCCTTGTTCTATTGATATTCCATTGTAAACTTTTCCTGTTTCCATCTTGTCAATCCCTCTAAGTATTTTATACGTCTGTATCATGTCCCCTTCCTGCTCTTCCCCCCGTCTAAAGTGGTCAGGTTTAGTTCCTTCAGTCTGTATTCATACCTCATCCCTGGCAGCTCTTGTGTGTGCTTACCCAGACCTCCAGGTTGTGATCGTGGGAGTCGAGCTTCAGCTCCTGTGTTCTTGTCTTTATAACTAGGTCATCTAATACAATGAATATGGTTTGCCAGTGTATTTACCAAGTGGTAGGAGCAGGGACTGGGCGTCATATGCTGAGTCCCGCCTCATAGCTTAAGATGGACTGATGTAGTTAATGCCTAATCTCACGAGTTCTTATCATATCTTTTTGAAATCATGTTTGGAGTCACAGTGCACTACTTCACTCCTAGATGATACAGTCTCTCTACTCTCCTTACTATGAGGTAGGAAATGTAGATGTTTATCTCTCAGAATTAACTAATAACTATCGGTCTGAATTAGATGAGAATATCTAGGTTGGTATACTAATGTGCAGGTTATCTTGAGATGATTTCGGGGCTTTAGTGTCCCCGCGGCCCGGTCCTCGACCAGGCCTCCACCCCGAGGAAGCAGCCCGTGACAGCTGACTAACACCCAGGTACCTATTTATTGCTAGGTAACTGGGGCATCAGGGTGAAAGAAACTCTGTCCATCGTTTCTCGCCGGCGCCCGGGATCTAACCCGGGACCACAGGATCCAAATCGTAAGAACGGGCTTCAGATTTGAATCTCTCACTCGTCACTTGTCTTAAGTGCGCTGATAGGGTTGAATGCTAGCTCCCGGGTCCCACTTTATCCGCTGTTGGTTGCCTAATAAAGTGACTCCTAACCCTCCTTTTCCTTGTCAGAAATTGTAAGTGTTTGTTGCGTTAACTGCTACTATGTCCCTCTAGGCCTTCCAACCACTTGGGCTGGACGGTAGAGCGACGGTCTCGCTTCATGCAGGTCAGTGTTCAATCCCCGACCGTCCAAGTGGTTGGGTACCATTCCTTCCCTCCGTCCCATCCCAAATTCTTATCCTGACCTCTTCCCAATGCTATAGTCTTATTGGCTTGGCGCTTCTCCCCCTGATAGTTCCCTTCCCTTCTCCCTCTAAGCCCCATTACTACAGTGCGCGCGCATACATTTGCTTCCGTGGAGTGGCATTGAAGATTTTACAGAAGGAAAGCGGGAGCATTGTAATGATCTGGGAACCTGGGTGTGAGGAGAGAGCGGGGCGGGGTGCAGGTGACGGGCGCTGGGGTGGGGGTGAGGGGGACGTGTATGCGCTGGGGTGAGGGGGGGGGGAGCCTGTCCCTGGGAGTAGGACCTTACAGGCCGCGCGCGTTCTTCTCCCCATAGGTATGGGTCTCCCTATACCTAACTTATGGGTATATTGAGAGGGGTTGCGGGAGCAAGGTCTCCAGTCCCCAACCAAGCCTCCTGGTTGGTGTGGTCGACTAGATTTTTGAATTCTGTTGCACAAAGTGACGTAGAAATAAATCACCTTCAGCAATCTCTTCTCCCACCATATCAGTCAGCAGAAATTAGACATTTCTGAAACAAGGAATACAGAGAACATACACGGCACGCAAGGACACGATAAAGCACCTAAACTATTGGGACTGTCTCTAAGCTCTCAGAATTACTCACTAGAAAGGAGACGAGAGAGATATTACATAATATAAATTTGGAAGATAAGGTTAGGTCTTATATTTGCCCAGTAAAATATTTTTATTGCTAGAATCCACCCAATAAAGCATCTTAATTACTGCGATCGTCTAAAAATTCTAAGCCTGTATTCGCTAGTTTACAGGCGGGAGAAATATATAATAATTTACACATGGAAAAAGGCGTTCAAAACCCGAGGCACAGTAGGTACGCTGAGAGAGAACTCTTATCAACATCAAAGTCCCAAAACTGTTCAACACTCTTCCGATATACACACATAAGGGGCATAACTGGCCGGCCTCTCACGGTGTGCAAGAGAGAATTCGACGAACACCTCCAAAGGATACCTGATTAATGAGGAGGCTGTGACAAATACATCAGGCTGTGAGCAGCCACGTCCAGTAGCATGGTTGACCAGATGACCAACCATGAGGCCTGGTCAGAGACCGGGCCGCGGAGACGTTGATCTTCAGAACCTGGACAAGGTACTCATGACTGTCCCCAGGCTAGGCTTGTCTTGTGATAACTTGATATAGATTAGGGTGACATCTGAGATATGGGTCCAAGTTTACATCACGTCCACCAAAAATTAATTTGGGTTTTCAATCTTCATTGTGTTTAAGGGTTCAGTGAAAACAATCACAATGCCCAAAGTATTGCACTCTAATTGTTCTTTTGTCGGTAAGGAAGGTCCCATCTCCTTTACGTTAAGGCCCGATACTGAATGTAGCCTTTGCTCTAGACATAGAAGAAATATTTATGGGTCTATTGATGACTATTGGAGGATTTCCCTAAGTTCCTGTTAAAATAGTCAGTGCAGTTATTCCCGTGTTTATAAAGACATTGCCTTATTAAATTACCTGAGGTAATGTCTAGCTGATTATTGTAACAAGTTAATTGTTATGCTTAACATTTAACACTTTTTGAATTGTAGGTAAACTTCCTCATCATTTTCCTTATTAAATTTTCTGAAAGCCATTTACAGTAGAGCTGTATGTTTAGTGATTTGTGATAATATATATTTTGTTTTCCCATTCAACTGTCATTCCCATCTTCCAAGTATTGAAAATATAGTTTAACGCGTTAATCCTCCAATAGTCATCAATAGACCCATAAATTAGAACATGTACAAATTAGAACATGTTAAAGGAACCCTTGACTCTTCAATAGCAGTGTTAGTTAACACCAGTAAGTAAATGTTGAGTGGAAGTATGTTGAAGGTGTTGTGTGGGGAAGGTGTGGTGGTTATCGCACTAATATTGCAAGGTAATTAGGGAGGTGTAGTAACCAGTAAGGTAAGAATAAAGAGCAAGATGAAAGGGTTGTTACAAGAGATGCTGAGCCAGTGCTGGTTCATTTGAAGTCGGGTGCTCTCTAGGGTGGAATATTTTTGCGATAAACAGCTCCATTTAAATCTGGGAAAGTTGCTAACTTGGAGAAAATGCAGAGAACTTTTACTGTCCAAATCCTTTGAATAAAACAAATTATTGGGAACCATTTAAAATCTTAAAAACTGTTCGCTTCAGAACGCAGGCGGTTATAAAACTATGGAAGGGACTAGGTTCCAAATCTACACACGGAAATAATGCTTGCGAGAGCAGGAGGCATGGCTGGAAGTGCAAATTAGACCCGTTGAAAAAAAAGCGGTAAAGTTCCATCAACATTGAGGGCCCAAGACTTCTCAACACTCAATCCATACATAATTAGCCGACCTCTCACGGTGTTCAAAAGAGAATTTGATAAACACCCCCGAAGGATACCTGATCAACATGGCTGTAGTGCATGTCAGATTTTGGGCAGCAACGTATAATGAGACCAGAAGGCATGGCAGGATGTGCAGAATACCCCCGTTGACGAGCAGAGGTGCAACAGGTACTCTGAGAGAGAACTATCAACATCAGAGGCCCGGGACTGTTCAACACGCTTCCACTACACATAAGGGGCATAACTGGCCGACCCCTCACAGTGTTCAAGAGAGAACTGGATAAACACCTCCAAAGGATACCTGATCAACCAGGCTGTGATTCATACGTCAGGCTGCGAGCAGCCGCGTCCAACAGCCTGGTTGACCTGTCCAGCAACGAGGAGGCCTGGACGAGGACCGGGCCGCGGGGACGCTAAGCCCCGAAACCATCTTAAATGTAACCACCAGGCAGGGGGGGGCCTAGTCAGAGGGAACAGAGCCTGTGGGAACATTGATCCTCGTAACTACCTCAAGGTAAATACCCTAGGCGGTGATGACGACGGTAGTGAATGATTGTAGTGAGTAGTGGTGGTGAGTGATGGTGGTGATGGTGAGTGGTGGTGGTGATGGTAGTGAGTGGTGGTGGTGGTGAGTAGTGGTGATGGTGGTAGTGAGTGGTGGTAGTGAGTGGTGGTGATAGTGCGCATTTTGGGAGGCCAGCATCCGGGGGAGGGGAGGGAGTAGGGGGGGGGGCTGAAGGAGTGTGACGTCATCATTGTAAATACCTGGCCCAGGGTGGCCCGCAGCCAATCACCTCACGCCTCACCTTCACTCTTACCCAATCATCAGACTTCACACTACATTCCAAAAATACCCTTTGAGAAACACTGGTAATGTTGCCTGCGCCTGTGTGTGCGTGCGTCTGTGTTTGTGTGTGCGCGCGTGCGTCTGTCTGTGTCTGTGCGCGCGCTCACCCAAGGGGCTGTCATTACCGATGTAAAAATTAATAGGCTTTGGTTAACAATTAAATTAGTTTGAAATTAGCAGCATATGTTGTTGATTCCAGACGAGTATGTTTAGCCACCACCACTATGAGCCACCTTGGCTCCGTGGGGACTAGATATTGGCTGCTAGGCTCCGTGGGGACTAGAGATTAGCTGCTAGGCTCCGTGGAGACTAGAGATTAGCTGCTAGGCTCCGTGGGGACTAGAGATTAGCTGCTAGGCTCCGTGGGACTAGAGATTAGCTGCTAGGCTCCGTGGGGACTAGAGATTAGCTGCTAGGCTCCGTGGGACTAGAGATTAGCTGCTAGGCTCCGTGGGACTAGAGATTGGCTGCTAGGCTCCGTGGGGACTAGAGATTAGCTGCTAGGCTCCGTGGGACTAGAGATTGGCTGCTAGGCTCCGTGGGACTAGAGATTGGCTGCTAGGCTCCGTGGGGACTAGAGATTAGCTGCTAGGCTCCGTGGGGACTGGAGATTGGCTGCTAGGCTCCGTGGAGACTAAGAGATTGGCTGCTAGGCTCCGTGGGGACTAGAGATTGGCTGCTAGGCTCCGTGGGGACTAGAGATTGGCTGCTAGGCTCCGTGGGGACTAGAGATTGGCTGCTAGGCTCCGTGGGGACTAGAGATTGGCTGCTAGGCTCCGTGGAGACTAAGAGATTGGCTGCTAGGCTCCGTGGGGACTAAGAGATTGGCTGCTAGGCTCCGTGGGGACTAAGAGATTGGCTGCTAGGCTCCGTGGGGACTAGAGATTGGCTGCTAGGCTCCGTGGGGACTAGAGATTGGCTGCTAGGCTCCGTGGGGACTAGATATTGGCTGCTAGGCTCCGTGGGGACTAAGAGATTGGCTGCTAGGCTCCGTGGGGACTAGATATTGGCTGCTAGGCTCCGTGAGGACTAGAGATTGGCTGCTAGGCTCCGTGGGGACTAGAGATTGGCTGCTAGGCTCCGTGGGGACTAGATATTGGCTGCTAGGCTCCGTGAGGACTAGAGATTGGCTGCTAGGCTCCGTGGGGACTAGAGATTGGCTGCTAGGCTCCGTGGGGACTAGATATTGGCTGCTAGGCTCCGTGAGGACTAGAGATTGGCTGCTAGGCTCCGTGGGGACTAGAGATTGGCTGCTAGGCTCCGTGGGGACTAGATATTGGCTGCTAGGCTCCGTGGGGACTAGAGATTGGCTGCTAGGCTCCGTGGGGACTAGAGATTGGCTGCTAGGCTCCGTGGGGACTAGAGATTGGCTGCTAGGCTCCGTGGGGACTAGAGATTGGCTGCTAGGCTCCGTGGGGACTAAGAGATTGGCTGCTAGGCTCCGTGGGGACTAAGAGATTGGCTGCTAGGCTCCGTGGGGACTAGAGATTGGCTGCTAGGCTCCGTGGGGACTAGAGATTGGCTGCTAGGCTCCGTGGGGACTAGAGATTGGCTGCTAGGCTCCGTGGGGACTAGAGATTGGCTGCTAGGCTCCGTGGGGACTAGAGATTGGCTGCTAGGCTCCGTGGGGACTAGAGATTGGCTGCTAGGCTCCGTGGGGACTAGAGATTGGCTGCTAGGCTCCGTGGGACTAAAGCTTGGATACTGGTAAATATAGCAATGACCTCGTATGGTCTTGATTTTAGTTGGTAATTTAGTTGATTTTAGTAATCGAAATTAATTATATATGGTACATATAATTATTTAGATCTATGAGCTTTGCTCTTTCCCCCCGCCTGCCTCTCAATCAACTGTTACCAACTACTAACTCATTTTTCTCCCCCCGCCTTCCCTAGGAAGCAGCTCGTAACAATTGGCTAACTCCCAGGTACCTATTTACTGCTAGGTATCAGGGTGAAAGAAACTTTACCCATTTGGTCCTGGTCCGGGAATCGAACCAGGGCCACAAAATTACGAGTCCTGCGCGCTGTCCACTCAGCTACCAGACCCCCCTGATGTCTGCCGGACCTACCAGATGTGTATCATCAGCGGTGTATGCAAGGCTGGCAATGGGAGAACTGGTTTTAGTAATCTGAATAAGTGATTATTCATCCGTCTATATGTATGAGAATGTCTGTGGTTGGAGGCCAGACACCTCGTTAAGTGTTTCAGGTTTAAAGGTAATTTTATGGGGAGTGTCAGTAGGAAGGTCGGGGTCAGTCTATTCACAAAGTCGGTGACTATGAGATGTACATCCCGAAGTCTGAAGAATTTAGCATTTGTTTAAATATAAAGTGTTAGGCCTCTCCCTGCAAGATGACCAGTGGGAGCAAGCAACTCTCCCAGTTAGACTCTGGGGTATAGGTATCCGCAAGGCAACAAAGTTAGCAGTGCCGGCATTCTTATCCTCGACCAGTGCTACAGGTGAATTAGTAAATAAGATACTACCAGAATACCTAAGAGACTCCATTGGGATTTATGGTCCCAATGGCGCCGGCAAGTGGGACAATCCTGCCAATTCTCAATCTCGACCAACGCCTCCTAGCTGTGCAAGCTCCTCATGCTGGGGACGTCCTGTTGGCTGTCCCTAATTCCGGCATGGGTACCCACCTGGACCATCGGGCCCTAAGTATTAGTGTTGTTGTTGCGTGCTGTATCTTGGCCACGCACCACCCCACTTCTGAGAGAGCTGGATGAGGTCTTCGAACACTGATTATGTGTGTGTGTGTTTTTTCTGTAAACTGTAATAGTGTAATAAAATTAATTAAAAAAAATATGGGTGGTAGGAGAAGAAAATGTTTTTGTTCAGTGAGAATCCACAAGGTCTTCTCTGAATACTCTTTTATTTTCTTCTTCAGTGTATATTGACTTGCAAATAGTATGTTCAGTTGAAATTTTATTTCTGGGTGATGGGGAGACAGAAGGTATGTGTTTGGGGGAAGGGGGGGGAAGAAAGGGGTGTGTGGGAGATATAGGAGGAGTGGAGACTGATGAAGCATGTCGTGGGAGATGGGGGAGGGTGGGAGGGGGAGGATGTATGGGGGGATATGAGGAGTATTTTTTGAAGTAAAGAGGAAGGAGAGGCATAGGTGAAGGGGAGTATAGAAGTGGGAAATACAGTGAGAGGTATGAAAGCAGACGGGCTGTCCGCCTTGCTGACACGATGTGTGGGTGTTGGCAGCTAAGCTAAGCTGGCTCCCTCTTGTCCGGGAGCTGTGAGTGTGTGAGAGGTTCTTCACATGTGTTTCGCCATATCTGGATGTCTATAGATGAATACTGTGTAGCATTCATATACAGTATAAGCATATAGCATTCATATCACACATCAGTGTGTGTGAGCTGGGGGGGGGGAGGAGTGGGAGGATGTGTGTTGGGGGTTAGGTAGTGGTATGTGGGGGGTAGGGTGTGTGGTCAGAAAATGAGAACGGTGTGTTCGGTGGAGATAGGGAGGGTATGGTGTGTGGGGATGGGGGTAGAGTCGGACCATCAGAAACAAAGCAAGAATCCAAAACGTGTCGATATCATAGATGGATTTATTTATTTATTTATTTATACATATACAAAAAGGTACATTGGGATTGTGAGGATACATAGAATTGTAATTACAATGTTGTAAAGCCACTAGTACGCGCAGCGTTTCAGGATATATATTAATGTGGGATATCAAGAAGAACACGTGAAACGTGCAAATAGTACAGATAAATGTTCCAAAAGCTGCAAATTTTCCACCCAGTTTCCTAAAGAACAGAACCCAGTGTGTAATAGTCAACAAAGTAAAATTCGGATCATCCACCGTGGAAAGCTCAGTCCCTCAGGGTACTGTGCTTGCTCCAGTACTCTCTCATTTTCATATCAGAAACAGACAATGACACAGCCTATAGTACCATATCAGTCTTCCCAGATGACATTACTAGGATTTTTATGAACATAGACAGTATAGACGACACGGCAAACTTCCAAACCGTTGTACATTAGGTGTTTCAATGAGCCACAGAAAATACTATTTAATGAAGATATGTTCCAGCTTCTGTGCTGTGGATAAAACGAAAATATAAATAATGTGAAACCATATGTGAAGCGCAGTTACATCACACACACAACGAAAAACAACTTATAATAGATTTGGGAGTAATCATGTCGGAAGTCCTTACTTTTATAGAAGAGTAAAGTAGCTGGTACAATTTCAAGACAAAGTGACAGGTCAGGTAACAAAGAGTCTTTTAGACAAGGGATGCTTTTAGACACTGGTGCTCTCTAGGGTGGAATATTGCTGCACAATAACTGTCCAATTCAAAGCTCGAGAAATTACTGACCTGGATAACTTGCAAAGAGTCTTTACTGCGAGAACTAATTCAATAAAACACGAAAATTATTGATACCTATTAATTAAACGTTTAAACCTGCATTCCCTGGAGCGCAGGCGGGAGATGTATAATAATTTACACTTGGAAAGTGTTAGAAAGACTGGTGTCAAATCTGCACACGGAAGTAGCACCATACGAGACGGAGGCATGACAGGATGTACAGAATACCTCCGTGGGGACAGTACTAGTGCAATATGCACGCCGGGAGAAAACTCTTTATCAACATTAAAGGCCCAAGACTTGTCCACATTCCCTCTACATATAAGGGACATACCTGCCGAACCTCTCACAATCTTCAGAAAGAGAAGCTGATAAACACCTCCTAAAGGATAGCTATCTAGCAGTCTGGTTGCTGACTAGAACACCGACCAGGAGGCCTGGGCAGAGACCGGGCCGCGGGCACGTTGATCCTTGTAACCAACGAGGGGTAAGGTAACCACCCCTTCCTCTACCCTTCTCACCCCTTCCTCTACCCTTCTCACCCCTTCCTCTACCCTTCTCACCCCTTCCTCTACCCTTCTCACCCCTTCCTCTACCCTTCTCACCCCTTCCTCTACCCTTCTCACCCCTTCCTCTACCCTTCTCACCCCTTCCTCTACCCTTCTCACCCCTTCCTCTACCCTTCTCACCCCTTCCTCTACCCCTCTCACCCCTTCCTCTACCCTTCTCACCCCTTCTTCTACCCCTCTCACCCCTTCCTCTACCCCCTCTCACCCCTTCCTCTACCCCTCTCACCCCTTCCTCTACCCCTCTCACCCCTTCTTCTACCCCTCTCACCCCTTCCTCTACCCCTCTCACCCCTTCCTCTACCCCTCTCACCCCTTCCTCTACCCCTCTCACCCCTTCCTCTACCCCTCTCACCCCTTCCTCTACCCCTCTCACCCCTTCCTCTACCCCTCTCACCCCTTCCTCTACCCCTCTCACCCCTTCCTCTACCCCTCTCACCCCTTCCTCTACCCCTCTCACTCCTTCCTCTACCCCTCTCACCCCTTCCTCTACCCCTCTCACCCCTTCCTCTACCCTTCTCATCCATTTCTCTTCTCATACGCAGACGAGGAGTCACAATAACGTGGCAGAAATATGTTGACCAAACCACACTAGAAAGTGAAGGGACGACGACGTTTCGGTCCGTCCTGGACCATTCTCAAGTCGATTGTGTGTCGACTTTACAATCTACTCGATTAGTCGACTTACAATCGGTCCAGGACGGACCGAAACGTCGTCGTCCCTTCACTTTCTAGTGTGGTTTAGTCAACATATTTCTTCCCCATACAATTCTCTCAATTTTTATCTCTCCTCTCATCCCTTTCTCTTCCCCCCTCTCTTCCCTTCCTCTTCTCTTCCTCTTCTCTTCCTCTTCTCTTCTCTTCCTCTCTACGTGAAGGTCGTTCTGGAGACCAGTATCCCAGCGGCGGTTGTTCTAATAAGGCCTCTTGATTGAGAGCCTGATCAACCGGACTGTTAGTTTCCCTGGAGTTCCCAGTTGGACGTGGGAATGGCAGCCTAGTTGATCAGGCATCCTTTAGGGGTGTTTTATCATGTTGCATCTTGAACAGTTACAGACAGGCTTGTTGCTAATGCCCCGTATATTTAGAGTATGTAGAACAGTAAGGAATTATTTTCAGTGTCTGATGTGTGAGTGTGTAAGTGTATTGATTATTGTGAGAGTCTCTTGTCTGCGCGGGAGTAATTTAGATGTTTTTAGTGAACTGGTTCGGGCAGTAATAATTCCTTTTACGTTCTCCAGCTTTGAATAGGGCTGTTAGTAATTACCTAAGTGTAGTTGCAGGATGAGTTACTTCTCTTCTGCCGCGGGAATCGATCCCGGGACTTTTCGGCTGTGACCCGACTGCCTACCACTGTGCCACAGGCTAAACTTTTTTATATATGGTTCCAATTGTTATTTCTTTGCTTTTATAATAACGCAGGTGGTGTAACTTGTCTTCTTTCAACATGTTTCCCTTTTTGTTCATTGGCTATCTTCCATCCCTCTGGTAGTTCTCCTCTTCCTAATTGTTATATAATACCCCGTGATAGTAAGAAGGCAGCAAGAGGCTTGTGTTCCTTCTCGTAGACCCCAGAAATAAGTTCAGGGGACAGGTAGACAATGTAAACAAAATCAATGCCTCCAACAATATTCTCAAGCGCACACAGGTGTATGGTATGGTTGTGGGATGATAGTTTAGCATAGTAACACAGGTGGTGAGTTTAGCATGGGGGGGGGGAGCGTATGTTAACATGGTAATAGTTATCTTGAGATGATTTCAGGGCTTAACGTCCCCGCGGCCCGGTCCTCGACCAGGCCTCCTTTTTGTTACACAGCCCCAGGAAGCAGCCTGTGTATAGCAACTGCCCAACTTCAGGGTACCTGTTTACTGCTATATAAAGGCCCCTGTTACTGATGAACAGGCGCATCAGGTTGAAAGAAACTGCCCATTTGTTTCCGCCTCCGCCGGGGGATCGAACCTGGAACCTTAAAACTACGAATCCCGAGCGCTGTTCACTCAGCCGTCAGGCCCCCCAGAGTGGTTTATGGTTACATGAAAGAGAGATTAATGGTGATGTGGGGTATCATGGTAGCGTTAATATGGCATGCCATGGTTTGTGTTAGCATGATCGGGTGGTGGTAGTGTATGGTAATGTGGAAGCTTGGTACGTGGTAGCATTAAATCTTATTAAGTATTCAAGTAGCATTGTTAAATCTTAGTTGAAATCTTATTGGATTTGTAACTGTGCAGTGTGTTAGATAATGCTCCAGTGGTGGTGTCCGGCATTTCCTCTCATCTTAAGTGTGTATGGTAGCATTGTATGTGATGCATTGTTGCGTGGTAGTAAGTGTATGGTTGGATGGTAGGTAGTGAACGGTAGCCTGGTATGGTTGGATTGTATAGGGTGTATGGTTGCATGGTATGGGGTGTATGGTTGCATGGTATGGGTGTATGGTTGCAGGGTATGGATGTATGGTTGCAGGGTATGGATGTATGGTTGCATGGTATGGGTGTATGGTTGCAGGGTATGGATGTATGGTTGCAGGGTATGGATGTATGGTTGCAGGGTATGGATGTATGGTTGCATGGTATGGGTGTATGGTTGCAGGGTATGGATGTATGGTTGCATGGTATGGATGTATGGTTGCAGGGTATGGATGTATGGTTGCATGGTATGGGTGTATGGTTGCAGGGTATGGATGTATGGTTGCAGGGTATGGATGTATGGTTGCAGGGTATGGATGTATGGTTGCATGGTATGGGTGTATGGTTGCATGGTATGGATGTATGGTTGCATGGTATGGATGTATGGTAGCATGATATGGGTGTATGGTAGCATGATATGGGTGTATGGTAGCATGGTATGGATGTATGGTAGCATGATATGGGTGTATGGTAGCATGGTATGGATGTATGGTAGTATGGTGGGGGGGTGGAGGGAGGGAGGAGGCCGGGGGGGGAGATAGCCTGCTGCTAGCCTCGCTCTGGGCCCCAGCTTATTACTGCCCGCCCACCTCCCTCACCCCTCCCACCCACCTATACATATGTGTATGTATATATATATATTATATATATGTGTATATGTATATAGTATATATATATTATATATTTGATATATTATATAATATATATACATATATATTATATATATAATATATATAATATATATAATATATATAAAATATATATAAAATATATATATATATATATATATATAATATATATATATATATATATATATATATATTATATATATATATATATATATATATATATATATATATATATATATTATATATATATTATATATATATTATATATATATATATATATATATATATATATATATATATATATATATATATATATATTATATAAAGCGATCGCAGGTTTCAGTTTTATGTCCCCGGTTTCCTATGCAGGTTCGAATCCCTTGTCAGGTCATAGAGGCCTTAGTGATTTAAGGCGTGGGGACCTTCCAGGTTCTCCTTCTTGTGTATATCCTGTGTACGTGTAGTAAGAAAAGGACACGGAAATAAGGAATGTTTTGTCGTGTCAGCACATTATGAAGGTAATACAGACAGATAACATAAGTTAGCTCATATCTTCAGTCATGTTCAGTCTGGAGCCGGTCGGCCGAGCGGACAGCACGTGGGACTTGTGATCCTGTGGTCCTGGGTTCGATCCCAAGCGCCGGCGAGAAACAATGGGCAGAGTTTCTTTCACCCTATGCCCCTGTTACCTAGCAGTAAATATAGGTACCTGGGTGTTAGTCAGCTGTCACGGGCTGCTTCCTGGGGGTGGAGGCCTGGTCGAGGACCGGGCCGCGGGGACACTAAAGCCCCGAAATCATCTCAAGATAACCTCAAGATAAGATGTTATTGTGACTCATTGTCTAGTCCAGTCGTTGGTCAGTGTGGTTGATCAGTCCAGCAACCAGGAGCCTGGTCGACGACCGGGCCGCGGGGACGCTAAGCCCCGGAAACACCTTAAGGTAACCTCAAGGTCTACACCTGACAAAGATTCACAGGCTAAAATATCGAGTATTAGAGGTGAGATGATTAAGTTGATATTAACTGGGGTATTCAATGGATATTAACTTTACGGGCTATTCATGCCCGTGCCACCTCTTGGGTAGCTTAATCTTCATCAATCAATCGGATATATATTATAATATATATTCTTGCGTAAGAGCCCAGTTCATGTTCTTTTTGTTCCAGATTTTGCCTAGAAATATTTTGAGTTCCTCTATTTCAGTGATGGCCTGTTGCTCTCTTACTGAGCCTTTACAACATTGTATGAGTCTTGTAAGTTTAGCGTGGTCGTTCTTGGGAAAGGCTGGGGCTATTGAGTTGTGTCTGTTTGTTATCTTCGCCTATAGAGAGAGAGAGAGAGAGAGAGAGAGAGAAGGGCGCTCCGTTCTCGTTCGAATTTGTATCTTTTTCTCGTTTTCATAATGGTGTGTGATGAGCATATGTGTAGTGCTACTGTGTCCCCTCCCTCCCTGCCTGCCCTCTCCTTCCTCCCTCCCAGCCTTCCCTCTCCTCCCTCCCTTCCAGCCTTCCCTCTCCTCCCTCCCTCCCAGCCTTCCCTCTCCTCCCTCCCTCCCTCCCTCCCAGCCTTCCCTCTCTCTCTCTCTTCCACCCCCTCCCTCCTCCCCTTTCAGCTCTTCCTTCCCTCTAGGATAACCAGACGTCTGCGATATTTTCTCATGTTGTTGTAACTTCCAATGTTTCATCCAGCCTCACTTTGCCCCCCCCCCCCCACCCACCTCCACCCCTACTGCCACTACCACCACCACCTCTACAACCTCCATTGCCACCTAACGCAACAGCTACAACAAGGCTGGGATTAGAAGAGCCTTTCAAACAACAAAGGTTTGCGTCTATGATGGTACTGTTTTAGAACACCAGCACTCTCTTGCTGCACGTTTAAGGCTGACGAAGTTGCAGACCATGCAACATTCCTCTGCTGCCCAAGTTCACTCTGTAAAACTCTTGAACTATTGGGACTTTTAAAATCCATCAAAATGTATTTCTTAGAATACTGGCAAGAGAGAGACATCATTGCTAGGCCAGGCTGTTGCTTGGGCCGCTCCAAGCAACAGTCCTGGTGGACCAAACTCTCACAAGTCAAGCCTGGCCTCGGACCGGGCTTGGGGAGTAGAAAAACTCCCAGAACCCCATCAAGCAGGTATCATAATCTACAAAGGGACTATTTCTAAATAAGTATTTTGAAATCATTTCTTGCGAAACCAGGCGGCATGGTTAAATGTTCAAAATTGCCTTATTAAAAAGAGCGGAAGTACAGTATGTACTCTATAGACAATCCTTTGAACATTAAGTGCCTCTAAATAAATAAGTGGTTCACTAACAGATCTCTAAATATGTTCAAGAAGCATTTCCAAACCGTGTCCCCCAACTGGAACACTTCGTACATAATAAAGGTTCTGCGATATGTTTAGCCACTTTCCTGCAGCCAAGACCCTGCACAAGAAGTGTATCTGGAGGAAACTATCTTACCTTTGAACGAGGCAACTACCTGACTTGGTGTTTCACCCTCTACAATATTCCTCGCGGCCCACACAACACTTCCAGTGTTGATATAAAAGTTCTCCGGATCTAGATATGTTGCTTACTTAACACCAATAACCTTTGTGTGACTTATTCCTTTTTCAGGAGTAACTAAGACAACATTCTTAAAACCATCAGACTGTAGGTGTTTTACTGCCTCGTCTGGTCCAACTCTTCCAAAAGTCAACTATAGGGCCGGTAAATACCCTCCTTAAACAATGGTTCGAATTGACCAAATTCTTTGGCCAATTGAACCTTCTATTCCAATTTGTGGTGATAGTTGATATCACATGTCACAGGAAATAAGTCACTTCCTTGTGTTAATGACATTTACACAAGATATAACACGAACTAATGGGTATACAAGTATAAGACTGGAAGTAACTGCAGTTAATCTGTCCGTCTTGCTGTGTGTGGTGTGGTTCCTTTTGAGACCGGTGAGTGAGTGGCCTTGGTCCCGTCTGGCGTCAATCATTATAAATTTTCGGTCGTATCTCGTCCCGTCTACTCTAGCTTTCACTTTTTACCTCGATGTTCATGTTCTTCGTCTTCGTCCTGGTTATTACTAGCCAGGAGTGGTGGTGTAAGTCATCCTCACTCTCAGAACCTGTACACATAGCTAAGGTTCGCCCCACTTCCTTGATAAGCAAGAGTACTGGCTGGCTGTAGCGGTTGGGCCAAGTTGACAACTTGCGGTACTCTAGACGTGTGCGTGTGTCTACCACACCACCACACCACTTGGGATACACCTGCCGCTCCAAGCCTGCTGGACGAAGCTCTCACAAATTAAGCCGGGTTTCAGGCCGAGCTGGAGCCTGGAGCCCAAGCCCAACTCTGTGAATCCTCTCCAGGTAACATCCAGGTAATATTCCTTGTAAGATAGCATCATAGACATGAAGAGTACCACCATCATTAGTGGGACATCCCTCCTTCTGACCCTTCTCATTATCATTCCTGTATTGTTCTGTGTGTTGAAATGTTTGCAGTATTGTACGCTTTAAACGTTACATCTGCTGACATGATCTAAGGCATCTAACAGCCTGGTTGATCACACCACCAACCACAACGTCCAAAGATAACCAGGAGACTTCCTGGAGACCAGGCCGCCGGGATGTTGATCCACGGAGCCAACACAAAGTACTCACTCCTTTCTCTGGCGAGATATTGTATCCAGTACTTCTTGTAAAGTTTAAGTTCTGCCCGATTCCATCTCAAGTGAGATAATTCCAAATTGATAACTTCTCCTTCATGATTTACAACTCCATTTACAATTACATTGCTTTCTCCATTGAAATATTAATAGCACCATCTTCCGCGCTTCCATTACCTTGGAACAGCAGACCCGTTGTCCAACTCTGAGACAGAGAATGAAGAGGTCTATAGTTGTGATGGCCCGTGTTGGTGCTGCTTATCCTCCCCACCACAGGCAGGGGAGAGGGAGAGGGGAGGGTGGTGCAGGGGGGAGAGGGAGAGAGAGGAGGGTGGTGCAGGGGGAGAGAGGGAGAGAGAGGAGGGTGGTGCAGGGGGAGAGAGGGAGGGTGGTGCAGGGGGAGAGAGAGGAGGGTGGTGCAGGGGGAGAGAGGGAGAGAGAGGAGGGTGGTGCAGGGGGAGAGAGGGAGGGTGGTGCAGGGGGAGAGAGAGGAGGGTGGTGCAGGGGGAGAGAGGGAGAGAGAGGAGGGTGGTGCAGGGGGAGAGAGGGAGAGAGAGGAGGGTGGTGCAGGGGGAGAGAGGGAGAGGGGAGGGTGGTGCAGGGGGAGATCCTTTACCACCAGAATCCTCTCGTGTCATCTTAATTATTGGGACCGATTAAAAATTCTAAATCTGTATTCTCTAGAGTGCAGGCGAGAGAGATACATAATAATCTACAAGTGGAAAATATTAAGAGGAACTGGTTCCAAATCTGCACACAGAGATTACATCACATGAGACCAGTAGGCACGGCAGGATGTGCAAAATACCCCCATTGAAAAGCAAAGGTGCAATAGGTACCCTGATGGAGAACTCCGTCAACATCACGGGCCCAAGACTGTACAACTCTCTCCCGCTACACGTAAGGGACATAACTGGCAGACCTCTCACAACCATGCTGAGTCATGCGTCAGACTGCGAGCAGCCGCCTCCAACAGCCTGGTTGACCAGACCACCAACCGGAAGGCGTAGTCGGAGACCGGGTCGTGTGGTCGTTGATCCCCGGAAGCTACACAAGGTAGACAGAGGTTAGGTAGAGAGGAAAGAGACGGGAGTGGAGAGGGAGAGGTAGGGCGGTGCACGGAGAGGGAGTGTAGTGCAGGGTGGGAGGATGGAGGAGTGAGTGAGTGAGGGGAGAGGGTGTGAGTGAATGAGTGAGGGGAGAGGGAGTGAGTGAATGAGTGAGGGGAGAGGGAGTGAGTGAATGAGTGAGGGGAGAGGGAGTGAGTGAATGAGTGAGGGGAGAGGGAGTGAGTGAATGAGTGAGGGGAGAGGGAGTGAGTGAATGAGTGAGGGGAGAAGGAGTGAGTGAATGAGTGAGGGGAGAGGGAGTGAGTGAATGAGGGGAGAGAGAAGAGAGAGAGAAAGAGAGAGAGAGAAAGAGAGAGAGAGAGAAAGATAGAGAGAGAGAGAGAGAAGAGAGGGAGAGAGAGAAGAGAGGGAGAGAGAGAAGAGAGGGAGAGAGAGAAGAGAGAGAGAGAGAGAGAGAGAGAGAGAGAGAGAGAGAAGAGAGGGAGAGAGAGAAGAGAGGGAGAGAGAGAAGAGAGGGAGAGAGAGAAGAGAGAGAGAGAGAGAGAGAGAGAGAGAGAGAGAGAGAGAGAGAGAGAGAGAGAGAGAGAGCGGGGGAACGAGAGGAGGGTGGTGCAGGGGGGGGGTGAGGGTGAGGGGGGGCCGAGGGGAGGGAGAGAGGGGGGGGCGGTACAGGAAGAGAGAAAGAGAGGGAGGGAGGTAGGGGTGTTGAGGTAGAGAGGGAGGTGGTGCAGGAAGGGTTGGAGAATGTGGGAGTGGAGGGAGTTAGAGAGAGACGATCTGGGTGAGATAAATGTTATATGACATTTTCCGTGGACATTTTCAAGAGGAAACTAGATTTATTCCTCCAAGGAGTGCCGGACCAACCGGGCTGTGGTGGGTATGTGGGCCTGCGGGCCGCTGCAAGCAACAGCCTGGTGGACCAAACTCTCACAAGTCGAGCCTGGCCTCGGGCCGGGCTTGGGGAGTAGAAGAACTCCCAGAACCCCATCAACCAGGTATTAACCAGGTATATGTGAGGTAGAGAAGGACTCTGGTGTGGAGATATATGGTGCTCGGTGGGGAGAGAGAAGGGACTGACGCAGGGAGGAAGATGGGGCATAGGCAGGGAAGGGAACTGGCTGGCTACCTGTTGTTGGTTCCTGGGATCAATGTCCTGTGGCCCAGTTTGTGACCAGGCCTCTTGGATGGTGGTCTAGTTAACCAGGCTGTTGGGTGCAGCTGCTCCCCGCCTGGTTGATCAGGTATCCTTTGGCGGTGTTTATCACGTTCTCTCTCTCTTGACCATCCTCAGAGGTCGGTTAGTTTTGTCCCTTATGTCTAGACGGATAATCTTGAAGTCTTGGGTCTTAAATGATCGTGAATTAGCATTAAGGACATATTAGCATTTCAGCATACCTGTAGCACCTCTGCTCTTCCAGCCCGTCCTCCCAAGGTTTCAAAACGTCATTTTTTTGGTCAATTATTGGTCAAGTAAACGGTTAATTTAAAGTGTCCTCTCCTAACCTACCAGAGGACTAAAATAAGAAAACGGAAGAGTACGACACTTTCTCGAGCCGCTTCCATTTTCTAGTACGACAATTTTTGGTCATGTGTAACGAATGCGATAGAAAAGCGACGTTCCTTGTAGGAGGACAGGTTGGGTTTTCGACGAGGCTGCTTGTACACCTCCTGTCATGCCTCCTGGTCTCGTGAGGAATTATTTCCATGTGTAGCTTTGGAACTACACCCTTTAAGATTTTCCAACTGTATATTATTATGTATATCCCTCACTTGCGCTTTAGAGAATACAGATTTAAATATTTTAAGCAGTCCCAATAACTTAGATTTTTCATTGAGTGGATTATAGCAGTAAAGATTCTTGCCCGTCCTCCAGGGCAGCATGTCCTCCAGGTGCAGCATGTTCTCCAGCTTTGTAGGGAGGTGTTGGTGCGCAGCAGTATTCCACTCTAGTGAGAACTAGTGTCTTAAGATGAAGCATTATTGGGCCAGCATATCTTGTTTGAAAGGGTCTTATTATTCAACCTGGTTACCGTATAGTGATTCTCAGGATCAGTGTTACCGCGGCCCTGTCTCTTACAAGGCCTCCTTGTTGGTGCTCTGGTCAACCAAGCTGTGGGACTCGGCTGCCCAGCCTGACGTATGAATCACAGCCTGGTTGATCTGGTATCGACTTTTGAACACCGTGAGAGGCCGGCCAGTGTAGCTGTGGATAGTTCCCTTTGGATCCCTTGTGTTACGGGAACATGTTGAACAATCTTAAGAGGTTGATGCTGATAGAGGCGTCTCCAGCGCACCTATTGCACCTCTGCTTGTCAACAGGGATATTCTGCATATCCTCTCAATTTGTTTCAATTGTGACCGCAAACTGTTTTGTGTTCTCTAAAAGTAAGGTCTTCCCACATGATTACTACCAAATATTTTACATTGCTTTTTATTTCAATAATAAGATTTGACAACGTTTTTAATATGGTTTCCGTATTAATATTTTCGTGTTTTTTTTTTTTTTACCATAGCGCAGTGGTTGGAACTGATCTTCATTAGACATCATGTTATTTTCTGTGGCCCCATTGACAGATCTAATTAACATGGGGTTGGATGTTTGCTGTGAGAACCTCTATATATGAGGATCTCTATATTGTGCACCCTCGTGAAAATTGTAGTATCATATCTTGTGGAGGTTCCGGGAATCAATATCCCTGTAGCCGGGTCTCTGATCAGGCCTCCCGGTTAGTCGTCTGGTCAACCAGGCTGTTGTTAGACGCGGCTCCTCCCTGCCTGACGTATGATACAGATGCCTGTCTGTATCATCGACAAAAGGATGATACAGTACTGTAGTTTGTATCTTTATCTGTGTCCGATATCAGCTCTCTTAGAGAGGAATTACTGCTGCACAATGACAGCCCCTTTCAAAGCTGGAGAAATTGCTGACCTGAAGAACATGAAGAGATCCTTTACTGCTACAATCCACTCAGTAAAATATATAAATTCTTGAGACCTATTAAAATGCTTAAATCTGCATTCTCTTAGAGTGCAGGCGAGATGCAGTAATTTACACTTGGAAAATATTAGAGGGTTTGGCTCCAATTCTGCTCTCAGAAATAACAGCACATGAGACCAGGAGGCATGGCAGGATGTGCAGAATAGCAGAGGAGCGATAGGTACTGTGAGAGAGAACTCTGTCAACATCAAAGGCCTGAGACTGTTCAACAATCTCCCTCAACACATAAGGGGCATAACCGGCCGGCCTCTCATGGTGTTCAAAAGAGAACTCTATAAACACGTCCAAGGTATAACTGATCAAGCAGGCTGTTAGGAGCTACATCCAAATGTCTGATTTACCAGACCACCGACCAGGAGGCCTGGCCAGAGACCGGGCCGCAGGAACGTTTATCATGAGAATCACCACAAGGGAAGTAGGATGTGATAAAGTATGGGAGCAAGCACAGTGCCTGGGAGCCGGTCGGCCGAGTGGACAGACCGCTGGACTTGTGATCCTGTGGTCCCGGGTTCGATCCCGGGCGCCGGCGAGAAACAATGGGCAGAGTTTCTTTCACCCTATGCCCCTGTTACCTAGCAGTAAAATGGGTACCTGGGTGTTAGCTGTCACAGGCTGCTTCCTGGGGGGTGGTGGCCTGGTCGAGGACCGGGCCGCGGGGACACTAAAGCCCCGAAATCATCTCAAGATAACCTGAAGATGCTGAGCTTTTCATGGTGGATAATCCGGATTTTACTTTGTTGATTATTACACTCTTAAGTTCTGTTCGTTAGGAAATTGATGATCTACCTTCCAACTTTGGAGGTAATTCCTTGTGTGCGCATTTTGTTTACAATAACACCATGGTTAAATTTGTCTAAAGTGAAGATTTTTCGCGCAGTCTGTGTATATTGCGTGTGTGTTGTGCTGGTCTTCCACGGCAGCTGTGTCCATGTCGCTGCTGTAAGAGGCAGCAGCAGCCTTTTGTGGACCCATATTGTCCATGGTTATCTACACACTCTGGTTCCATATGTTGTTTTGGGATCTTACTTCTTAGTACTCATTAAAAGATTTTGTGATGTGTGATGTTAATGCTGTTGGTCTGTAATTGTTTGCGTCTGTTTTAGAGTGGCGCTATCTCCGTTATTTTATCTATGGAGTAACACCAGTATCTTGGCTCCGTCCTCAAAAAGAAGCTTAAGATCTGTGTTTTTTTTTTCTTTTTTTTTTACAATTCTTGATGAATATAGAATTCCAGGAATGTGGGCCTGGTGTAGAGTCCATGGGCATACTGTCTGTGGCTACTTCCAAGTCCAGTAGGGTTAGGGGTGATAAATGGTGTGTGTGTGTGTGTGTGTATGTATATATATATATATATATATATATATATATATATATATATATTGGTTGGATGTTGGCATCACATTCATAAAGAATTCGTTTGGATCATTGGGTGAAGACCCTGTGGTAGGGAGGCAGAAGGTACCCAAGGCGGGAGAAGGGACCCAGGTAGAGAGGAAGAAGGGACCCAGGTATGGATGGTGGGAGGGGGAAGGTGAAGGGGCCCAGGGGGGGAGGTGAGGGAGGTGGAGGAAGGGGTGAGAGAGACAGTGAGGCAGGTAGCAGCAGGTGAGCAACCCGAGGTGGATGACGGGTGTTAAACATTGAGGGACAAGTGGGTCACCCCCCCCCCCCCCATACCTGTGACAGGAGGGAGGGGAGGTAACAACTCCAGCTCCCTTCTACACACTCACGCACGCCTTGATAATATTCAATACTGTATACAATGGTTAGCCAATGAGGGGTAGCAATGAGGAAGAGCAGAGGTGCCATAGGCACAATCAGAGAACACTGTATAAACATCAGAGGTCCGCGGTTGTTCAAAGTCCTCCCAGCGACTATAAGAAATATTGCCGGAACAACCGTGAACATCTTCAAGAGAAAACTGGACTGTTTTTTTAAAAAAAGTACCGGACCAACCGGGCTGTGGTGGGTAAGTGGGCCTGCGGGCCGCTCCAAGCAACAACCTAGTGGACCAGACTCTCATAAGTCAAGCCTGGCCTCGGGCCGGGCTTGACTCGGGCTGATCAAATTTAAATACTGTCCTTAAAAGTTCCTCCACTTTGCAGCCGCGAGATAACGTAAATTTCAGGGTTTGTAAGATGTCAATTCCTTGTTTTACAGTGTTCAATTGAGACAGTTAAGCCAGTCCCAGCTGCGTCTAGGAACAAGTGACAGGATGAACAGTCTAGGGCGGTTTTCTTCCTATTGGGGAGTGTTGTACCTGTGGCTATGGCAGTGTGTCATTCACAGGATGAGTGGCGCTGCCCAATCAACTACCTCTCCAGAGCAAAATAAATAAATCAGAGCTGTTGCTCAGTGAAGGAGCCTGCTATCAGGACCCGGGGACTGAAGGCTGATACAATGATCATTGATGTTAGAACATAAATGGATTCAGTCTGGGGAAATTAAACATGGGTGCAAATTATTTATAAAAACCAATTATGCAATCGTGCAGTGCATGACCACAGAGCAGACTCGTCCCCCCCTGATCGCTAAGTCAACGGGGTGCTACAAAGCACAGAACTCCTAGTCAAGTTTCCTCCCGAGTTAGGCTCTCCTCTCTGGCTGGTAGAGGGAGTGATGGCACGCACGTAGATGGTAGCGGGGAGGATACAGGTTATGGTAGTGTGTGTAGATACTGGTGGAGGATTAGGAGGGGGTGTAGGTGCTACTGATGGGGGCTTAGGAGGGGTGTAGGTACTACTGGTGGAGGGTTTACACGTGTCGGTGGAAGGGGTAAAGGTTGTGATGAAGGGTGGTGGTGGAGGGCATGCTCCAGGGGCTCTGCTTAAGTAGTGTAAACATTGACTATTTATAACGGGTGTGTGAGCCACCATTGTGACTCCTGCTTCTCTTCTCCCTCCCCTCTACTTATCCATTTGTGTGTGTGTACTCATCCTCCATCTCAACCTCCCAAAATCTCTTCCTTCCTCCTCTTCCCCCCCAGCCATCCAGTCACACATCCTCCACCTGCACGTTAATGTGTGTTAATTATTGTTGTGGCTAGGGCCAGGTGTGTGTGTGTGTGTGCGTACTCACGTATTTGTGCCTGCAGGATCCAGCATGGGACCCCTCCTTTCCAGCCGCTGGTTGTCTAAAGCAATGTCCCTGGCATAATTTCCTCTCATATCTACTTTTAAAATTATGAGTATAGTTTGCCTCTATAACCTGCTCTTTTAGCTCATTCCATTTTACCACTACTCTTACGCTAAATGAAAACCTTCTAACATCTCTGTGACTCATCTGAGTCTTCACCCTGTCAATCTCCCTAAGAGACATTTATCATGTCTCCCTTCTCTCTCGCCATTTTTCTAGCGTCATCAGGCTTAGTTCCTTCAGTCTCTCTTCAAATTCCATCCCTCGCAATTCTGAGACGTGCTTCGTCACACACTTCGGAACCATTCCTAGTTCTGTTGTGCCACGATCGGGTGACATATTCCAAGACTCGTGTGTATGTGTGTACTCACCTTTTTGTACTTACTTGCAGGATCGAGCTCTTGCTCCTGGATCCCACTTTCCTAATAATCTAATACAATGACTCCTGACCTAGTTTCCTATTATACCTCTATTTTTTAAAGTTGTGAATTGAGTTTGCCTCTACAACCTGCTCCTTTGGCTCATTCCATTTTCCAACTACTATTATGCTAAACGATAACTTTGTAGCATCTCTATGACACATCTGAGTCTTAAGCTACCATCCATGCCCCCTTTGTTTTATTGGTATGCCTTGTAAAGATTTCCTCATATTTCCACCCTGTCAATCCCCCTAAGTATTGTACATGTTTCATGCCATCCTTTCCCTCTCCCTCCTCGTTTCTAGCATTTTAGTTTCTCTTCATACCTTATTCCTCACAATTCTGGGATGAGTCTCGTTGTAAACGTCCACACCATATTGAGCTTCCTTGTGTGTTCTTTTTTAGATGGGGCTCCACGATGGGGCTCCACGATGGGGCTCCACGATGGGGCTCCACGATGGGGCTACATAGGCATGCTCTAAAAGTGGCCTCACATGGGCGGTATACAGTGATCTGAAGGCTTCCTTATTTACGTTCGTGAAGGATGCTCTGACTTTTGCTAGTGTAGAGTATGCACCTGACCTTATTCTGTTTATATGAGCCTCTGGAGTTAGGTTTGGTGTTATATCCGCTCACAGGTCTTTTTGTCTAGTTATTATTGGGAGGTAGTTTCCCTACATCATGAATTTGCCTTACGGTCTGCTGATCACATTTCCATCACCTTACACTTGCTGGTGTTAAACACTACCAACCATTTCTCGGACCAGGTCTGAAGCTTGTTTAAGTCATCTTTGGGACTCTTACCATCTTCATAGGTCTCAACCCTAACTCCCTACCTTGTGTATACCTTGTGTAGCTTCCGGGGATCAACGACCACACGACCCGGTCTCCGACTACGCCTTCCGGTTGGTGGTCTGGTCAACCAGGCTGTTGGACGCGGCTGCTCGCAGTCTGACGCATGACTCAGCCTGGTTGTGAGAGGTCTGCCAGTTATGTCCCTTATGTGTAGCGGGAGAGAGTTGTACAGTCTTGAGCCCGTGATGTTGACGGAGTTCTCCCTCAGGGTACCTATTGCACCTCTTCTTTTCAATGGGGGTATTTTGCACATCCTGCCGTGCCTACTGGTCTCATGTGATGTAATCTTTGTGTGCAGATTTGGAACCAGTTCCTCTTAATATTTTCCACTTGTAGATTATTATGTACCTCTCGCCTGCACTCTAGAGAATGCAGATTTAGAACTTTAAACCGGTCCCAATAATCTAGATGATTTGTTGAGTGGATTCTAGTAGTAAAGGATCTTTTGCACGCTCTCTAGATCAGCAATTTCCCCTGTTCTGAATAGGGCTGTTAGTGTGCAACAATATTCCACCCCTAGAGAGCACTAGTGTCTTGAAAGGTATCATTATTGGTATGGGATCCCTTGTTTACAAGGTCCTTGTTATCCAACCTGTCGTTTTTGTTGCGTTCGTGACAGCTAATTATTGTGTTACTTAAAGGTAAGGACTTCTGACATTTTTACTCCTAGATCTTTTACATTGTATTTTCGTTCTATAGTGTGATTTGATTCCGTTTTATATATGGCTCCTGTTTTTATATTTTCGTTTTCCATGGCGCAGGAGCTGGAACTTCTTTCCATTAAACATCATATTATTTGTGGCGCATTGAAAGACCTTATTTACATAAGATTGAAAGTTGTCCATGTCCTCTGTATTGTCTACTCGTATGAGAAGCCTAGTGTCATCTGCAAATGTTGATACAATACTATGGTTTGTATCCTTGCCTGTGTCTGGTGTGAAGATGATAAAGATTACCGGAGCAAGTACAACGTACCCTTCTCCTTAGTTTCACATCGTCTGCAAACATCGACATATAACATTCAACACCTGCAATCAAGTCATTTACATAAATGAGGAAAGGCATGGGTCCCAGCACCGATCCTTGAGGCACCCTGCTTTTTACTCTCCTCGCCCCTCACTCTGACACGTATCTGTTAGGTAATTCCTAACCCATGTTAGTGCGTTTCCACATACTCTCTCCTGCTTCTCGAGTTTGTACAGTAACCTCCTGTGTGGTACTGAAGGCTTTTTGGCACTCCAGAAATATGTAATCTGCCCATCCTTCTGTGTCTTGCCTCATTTTCGTTACCTTATCATAAGACTCCAAGAGGTTCCTCAGACATGATTTTCCTTCCCTAAAGCCGTGTTATTGTTTCCTTACAAGCCTAGCTCATTCTAGGTTGTTTAACTAGTCTTAACCTTGTAATTCTTTCAACTACTTCATAAGGGATGCTTGTTAATGACATAACCCATTCGCTTGTTTAGATAGTAGTTTGTTTAGCCATATGCACCATAGTACAAAGATTGCCGTTTTAAGCAATTGGTACAACTTTGTACTATTCACTTTATAAAGTCGGGAAAAATGAAGCTAAAACTCCAACATAAATATTCCTAGACCTAGTATAGCACACATATGTACTATATTAGGCCTCAGATATCGTGTATTAGGCCGTGGAAGGTTAAGTTAGGTTAGTATAGTTTATCTTTGCAACTTAAGTACAAAATAGTTTTCCGGTTTGTCCATCTCTATAGTTCATATTTCTACTTTCTAATTTCGTTGTAGGTGTATGGTAGGACCATATATACTATGGTCCTCGTCGTTACTATAGGTACTTCCAAAACAGGAGGATGGCCTGGAATGACACTGGTCTATAGTTAAGTGTCTCTTCTCTATCTCCTTTCATGTAAATTGGAACTACACACATTTGCTACTTTTCCAGCAGCTGGGTAATTCTCCCTTTGTGAGTGACTCATTAAAGTGCTAGAGTAAAAAAAAAATTATTTATTTTATTTTATTTATATATATACAAGAAGGTACATTTGGATTGTGAGGATACATAGTATAGTAATTACAATCTTGTAAAGCCACTAGTACGCGCAGCGTTTCGGGCAGATAAGTACTTTTTACTTCAATTCTTGAAAGTATTCTAGTCTCTAAAAAGTACTTAATTCTTAAAAAGTATTGTTAAAAGTAGTTATAAGAATGGTTGGCGTGGTAGTAGGATACATGTGGTGATGCGGTATGGTGGTTTATATTTAACATGGCCTCGTTATCAGCGTTATCACGTGTTCTCTCCTAGTGTGGTCCAGCTCGCTCCACGTGTCACCTTATAACTGTGTGTAGCATGGTCACGGCAGCCATGTTGTTGTTGTTGTTTAATATTCACCTACTGGCAACACAAGTTGCAAGTAGCACGGGCTATGGTGAACCCGTAGTGGACTTGCCTGGCACAGGAGCGGGGCTGTAACTGGTTGGTGATTGATTGATTGATAAAGATTAAGCCACCCAAGAGGAGGCACGGGCATGAATAACCCGTAAACTGGTTGCTGTGCTGTTGTTGTTATAGATTCAGCTTCTCAGAACAAGTTCCAAGTAGCACGGGCTATGGTGAGCCCGTAGCTTACCTGACACAGGAGCGGGGCAAGTAGCACGGGCTATGGTGAGCCGTAGTGGACTTACCTGGCACAGGAGCGGTGCTGTGTGGGGTTGCTGTGATTGATCGATGAAGATTAAGCCACCCAAAAGGTGGCACGGGCATAAATAGCCCGTAAGTGGTGGCCCTTTTAAGTACCATTACCAGTATCAAGAGCTGATACTGGAGATCTGTGGAGGTGCGAATGCACCCTGCATGACGGGAGATGTCTCCCTTGTGAATGTGTTTAAGATGAAGATGAAGCCACCCAAAAGGTGGCACAGGCATGAATAGCTAACAGGTGCAACAGGTACTCTGAGAGAGAACTCTATCAACATCAGAGGCCCGAGACTGTTCAACACGCTTCCACTACACATAAGGGGCATAACTGGCAAACCCCTCACAGTGTTCAAGAGAGAACTGGATAAGCACCTCCAAAGGATACCTGATCAACCAGGCTGTGACTCATACGTCAGGCTGCGAGCAGCCGCGTCTAACAGCCTGGTTGATCAGTCCAGCAACCAGGAGGCCTGGTCGACGACCGGGCCGCGGGGACACTAAGCCCCGGAAGCACCTCAAGGTAGCCTCAAGGTAGCTCGTAAGTGGTGGCCCTTTTGAGCCATCACCAGTATCAATAGATGATACTGGAGATCTGTGGAGGTGCGACTGCACCCTGCGTGACGGGAGATGTCTCCCTGACCAAATGGACTGGCCCCGGGGTTGCTGTGCTTTGTGCAGCTTATATATATATTAGAGTGGCGGAGGGGGTAGGGGGGGAGAACAGTGGGGCGGGGGAGAATAGTAGTTGGCGGGGAGAGAGTAGTGGGAAGGGGTAAGAGTGTGTGGGGAAGTAGGAGGACGGGGGGGGGGGGGAGAGCGTCGCGGGGGGAAGTAGTGGGCTGAGGGAGACGTGTGTGTGGTGGGGATAATAGTGTGGGGGGGGGGAGGAGTGAACGTGGTGGGAGGGGGAGGTAGCAGAAAAGATCTATAAAGTGATACATGCTAAACAAAAAGTGTTTTGGCTGATAGCACTAACACGCTCCCACTAACTTGCTCCCACGGAACAACAGTGGACATCTTCAAGAGGAAACTAGATTTATTCCTGCAAGGAGTGCCGGACCAACCGGGCTGTGGTGGGTATGTGGCCCAGCGGGCCGCTCCAAGCAACAGCCTGGTGGACCAAACTCTCACAAGTCAAGCCTGGCCTCGGGCCGGGCTTGGGGAGTAGAAGAACTCCCAGAACCCCATCAACCAGGTATCAACCAGGTAACATCACACATCATAATAATCTTCGAAAGTGAAATTACACACTATAGTGGGATCACATAACAGTGTAATATTAGTGTGTACTCAACCCTTTGGAGAGCAGGGGAGATGACCAACTGAAAGGTAAATAAGACCCTTTACTGCCTATATAGATGCAGTAAAGCATGTATACTGCATATGTAGATGCAGTAAAGCATGTATACTGCCTATGTAGATGCAGTAAAGCATGTATACTGCCTATGTAGATGCAGTAAAGCATGTAAATTACTGAGACCCCTCGTCTCCAGTGCACTCAAAATGTCGCCAGGGGAGTATAGACGGGAGGTATCACGTAATTGTCACATGCAAAACACTGGAAGGTAAGGACCCTACACGCAGTATAACATACTGTAAAGCAATAACATACTGTATATAAACCCCGGGGAGCGTACAGGGGCTGTAAAGACAATTACAAAACACTTTTGGAAGGTGAGACGTCGACGACCTCTCAACTTTGAACTCTGGGTAATACTTGATGAGTCGGGATTTGTGTGAGTGTGCGCCTGCGGACCGCTGCTGCTTAACCTGCAAGTGTAGTTACTTATCAGTCAGTGTAGCTATGGTTTATCTGGTGCGGCTACTTCCACTCCCCCGGCACAGTGTCATATCTGCTCCTGAGGACACAGTTTGCTCTCACTATCTCCTGCCCAAGGTTATTCCACTCATTATCTGCCACCTACAGTGAATGCTTGCCTCTAACCCTTCACTCTCTTCTTACAACCATCTTGGATTTGATCGGTCATATACTTGTCCATTTGATGAATTATTGCCATTATATTTTACCCAGCGGTCATATCTCCTCTGCTGCTTCATTTATCTAGTGTTTACCTTACCTCCTTACCTCGTGTTGGTTCCGGGGATCAATATCCTCACGGCTCGGTCTCTAGGTCTCCTGGTTGGTGGTCCGGTAATCTAAGCTGTTAGACTGATTGCTCGCAGTATGGTTATATATATATATATATATATATATATATATATATATATATATATATATATATATTATTAAATATGACCGAAAAAGTAAGATTAATAATTCTAACACGAATTTTCTCAATCTTTCGTACATTACGCTTCACTGTTGGAGGTAAATCAAAAATCACTTCTCCAAAATTCATTTTTATTTCTAGTCTGACGCGACACGGGCGCGTTTCGTAAAACTTATTACATTTTCAAAGACTTCACAAATACACAACTGATTAGAACTTGCGTTTCCCTGATTTTATATCTACATTTGAGTGAGGTGGGAAGGGTGATGTGGCATTACATTTGAGTGAGGTGGGAAGGGTGATGTGGCATTAACACAAGACAGAACACTAGGGGATATTAATAGGGTATTAAAAGTATCAACACAAGACAGAACAGAAACAATGGGTATTGAATAGAAGTGTTTGTAGAAAGCCTATTGGTCCATATTTCTTGATGCTTCTATATTGGAGCGGAGTCTTGAGGTGGGTAGAATATAGTTGTGCAATAATTGGCTGTTGATTGCTGGTGTTGACTTCTTGATGTGTAGTGCCTCGCAAACGTCAAGCCGCCTGCTATCGCTGTATCTATCGATGATTTCTGTGTTGTTTACTAGGATTTCTATCCTAGAAATCCTATCCTAGAAATCCTAGTAAACAACACAGAAATCATCGATAGATACAGCGATAGCAGGCGGCTTGACGTTTGCGAGGCACTACACATCAAGAAGTCAACACCAGCAATCAACAGCCAATTATTGCACAACTATATTCTACCCACCTCAAGACTCCGCTCCAATATAGAAGCATCAAGAAATATGGACCAATAGGCTTTCTACAAACACTTCTATTCAATACCCATTGTTTCTGTTCTGTCTTGTGTTGATACTTTTAATACCCTATTAATATCCCCTAGTGTTCTGTCTTGTGTTAATGCCACATCACCCTTCCCACCTCACTCAAATGTAGATATAAAATCAGGGAAACGCAAGTTCTAATCAGTTGTGTATTTGTGAAGTCTTTGAAAATGTAATAAGTTTTACGAAACGCGCCCGTGTCGCGTCAGACTAGAAATAAAAATGAATTTTGGAGAAGTGATTTTTGATTTACCTCCAACAGTGAAGCGTAATGTACGAAAGACTGAGAAAATTCGTGTTAGAATTATTAATCTTACTTTTTCGGTCATATTTAATAATATATGTCTACAGGAAAGACTGCTACCAAAATATACTAATATATATATATATATATATATATAATATACACACACACACACACACACACAATGCCAGACTAAGAAAGAAGGATTAAGAAATAAATTTCCTTACGTACTTTAGTATTTAATAATACATCTTCAGAAGAATCTATTAGATAGGAAAGTACTTAAGGAAATTCCTGTCTTAATCCTTCGTTCATATTCTGACATTGTCATATATATAATACACAGCCCATCCTCCTGTTTTGATAGCACTTATAGTAACGATGACCACCACAGTATATACTGTATACCAACATACAACGAAATTAAAGAGTAGAAATATGAACTATTGAGTTGGCCAACCAACCATAACTATTTTTTTGACTTGTGTTGCTTTGAGAAACTAAACTAACCTAACCTACCTAGGTCTAATACACAATATCTGAGGCCTAATATAGCACATGTGTGTGCTATACTAGGCCTAGGAATATTTAAGTTTGTGTTTTATCTTCATTTATTTTTAAAAGAATTCCTTACTAGTCAGTATACTACTATCTAAACGATAAGTACGTACGAATTCGTGGCTATTGACGACCGTCACCCGAGGTACACATATATATATATATATATATATATATATATATATATATATATATATATATATATATATATATATATTTATTACATATGCATAGTAGGCATCCATCAGCGTCAGGAGACTATGGAGTTGCGCTCTATCATATCTACATTTGAAACTGTGTATGGAGTCAGCCTCCACCACATCACTGCCTAATGTATTCCATCTGTTAACTACTCTGACACTGAAAAAGTTCTTTCTAACGTCCCTGTGGCTCATTTGGGTACTCAGTTTCCACCTGCGCCCCCATGTGCGCGCGCGTGCGTGCGTGCGTACGTGTGTGTGTGTACTCACCTGGTTGTACTCACCTGGTTGCGCTTGCGGGGGTTGAGCTCTGGCTCTTTGGTACCGCCTCTCAACCGTCAATCAACTGATGTACAGATTCCCGAGCCTACTGGGCTCTATCATATCTACATTTGAAACTGTGTATGGAGTCAGCCTCCACCACATCACTGCCTAATGCATTCCACTTGTTAACTACTCAGACACTGAAAAGTTCTAACGTCCCTGTGGCTCATTTGGGTACTCAGTCTCCACCTGTGTCCCCTTGTTCGCGTACCACCCGTCTTAAAAAGTTTAAGGTAGTGATCATGTGTGTCTATGTGTGTGCGTGTACTCACCTATTTGTGCTTGGAGACACACACACACACCTGTGTGTGTGTGTGTGTGTGTGTGTGTGTGTGTGTGTGTGTGTGTGTGTGTGTGTGTGTGTGTTTACTAGTTGTGTTTTTGCGGGGGTTGAGCTTTGCTCTTTCGGCCCGCCTCTCAACTGTCAATCAACTGCTTACTAACTTTTTTTTTTTTTTTTCTCCACACCACACACACACCCCAGGAAGCAGCCCGTGACAGCTGACTAACTCCCAGGTACCTATTTACTGCTAGGTAACAGGGGCACTTAGGGTGAAAGAAACTTTGCCCATTTGTTTCTGCCTCGTGCGGGAATCGAACCCGCGCCACAGTACTACGAGTCCTGCGCGCTATCCACCAGGCTACGAGGCCCCTCGTGTGTGTGTGTGTGTGTGTGTGTGTGTTTGTGTGTGTGTGTGTGTGTGTGTGTGTGTGTGTATATAATATGTATATTATATCTAATAGGCCAAGTTGCCTAACATACCGAAGTTTCTTGAAATAATATATGTTTACGTTTGTCCTTGTCGAATGATTAAGCTTTCCATTATTTTATGATATTAATTTTGTTAGTAAAACTCAGAAATTTGACCCCCCCCTCTCTCTCTCTCTCTCTCTCTCTCTCTCTCTCTCTCTCTCTCTCTCTCTCTCTCTCTCTCTCTCTCTCTCTCTCTCTCTCTCTCTCTCTCCTGTCTCTCTCTCTCTCCTGTCTCTCTCTCTCTCTCTCCTGTCTCTCTCTCTCTCTCTCTCTCTCTCTCTCTCTCTCTCTCTCTCTCTCTCTCTCTCTCTCTCTCTCCTGTCTCTCTCTCTCCTGTCTCTCTCTCTCTCTCCTGTCTCTCTCTCTCTCCTGTCTCTCTCTCTCTCCTGTCTCTCTCTCTCTCTCTCTCTCTCTCTCTCTCTCTCTCTCTCTCTCTCTCTCTCTCTCTCTCTCTCTCTCTCTCTCTCTCTCTCTCTCTCTCTCTCACACACACACACACACACACACACACACACACACAACCCGTGAGTGTGTACTGCACTATTCCCATCGCCACTGGGAGATACTAACACGATCTCTTCCCCCCCCCCCAGGTAAGGTGGTCGGTAGTGGGACTCGTGTGTTTGTTGGAGGGAGCTGGGGTCCTCCCCCAGGTAAGGTGGGCTGGTGTGTGTGTGGTGGGGGAGCGGGAGGAGCCCCCACCATCCCCTATGTAAGGTGGCCGGTGGTGGGCTGTGTGTGTGTGTGTGTGTGTGTGTGTGTGTGTGTGTGTGTGTGTGTGTGTGTGTGTGTGTGTGTGTGTGTGTGTGTGTGTGTGTTGGAGGGATCTCGGCCCCCCTCCCCTCTCACCCCTTGGTAAGGTACGGTACTGGGGCTCGTGTATGTGCATTATTAGAAAGTATTTTTATTTATTTAGAGCGAAGTGTTTGCTTCCTTTGGGCTCAACTGGTATGAGTTGTGTGGTATTGGGAGTATTGATGAGTTGGGGAGGGGGCTAGAGGTGGTGTGTTGGTGATGTGTGGCGAGGCAGCCACACTTCCCCACACACTGCTTTCATCTTCCTTGTCATCCTGGAGTTGCTCTTTACCTGACCCGTCCCTCCCTTGTGGTGGTCTGTGGTGCCGTCTGCCACCACCACCACCACGGTCACCACCACCACGGTCACCACCACCGTCACCACCACCACCACCACCACCGTCACCACCACCACCACGGTAGCATTACACCTCTGCCATACTCACCTTCTCACCGGTGTATCACATAACATGTACACGCAGCACACTACAAGGTCACATCCTAAACTTGCACATTAAATTAATGGCTGATGGGACCGAAAAATATGGTAGGAAATACAGGATAAACTTAGTAAAGAATGGGGCGGAGGTTGAAGAGCTGTGTTTGTCTGATGACCATACAAACACGACACAATACGGACATCATCTCCTTCCACCAAATATAACAAATATTCGACACAAGTGGTGGTATTCAAGACGGGATTTGAGAGGTTGGTGTAGAAAGAGGTTGATAAACCTGGTAAGGTTTATCAAAGCTCTCCAAATGTACTCACTGGAAAGGAGACGAGAGAGATACCTAATAATATACACATGGAAAATACTGGGGGGGGGGGGGGGCAGGTCCCAAATCAAATCCAGGTCCCAAAAGCCCGTGCCACCTCTTGGGTGGCTTAATCTTCATCAATCAATCACTCAGCATAAGTAGGGTTAAGAAGAAGTTACCCGGTAACTTGGAAGAAGTGCTGGACCAACCATTCTGTAGGGGGCCTGCCGGCCGCTCCTGGTAACACAGTTGGACCAAGTTATCACAAGTCGAGCCTGGCCTCAGGCCGGGCTCAGGGAGTAGAACAACTCCCAGAACCCTCTCCAGGTATGTTCCAGGTAAGTCAGCGGGAATCCAGTGCAAACGAGGTGCCTTGGAACCTCTCTTTGATTACCATATATATAAACGATTAGGCCAAGATTAAATAGCAACATTTGCACATTTTCAGGAGATTGAAGACTAAAATTGCTACAAGAAGATCGAGAAAGGCTTTCTTAAATGGCCGAAAGATTAGCAGACGCCGTTAAATACTGAACAGTTTATGGCTCTGAGCTGAGAACACTAATTTAGGAGGTATTATAAAAACGCGGAAAAGATCTGGGAATCATGTTATTAAGAACCAAAAATCAATGCTTAAAGGTGGTGACACAAATCAGCAGTATAATAACTCTAGAATTCGACTGAAGGTAAACTATAGATCAAGAGGTATACCCCAGCCATGACCCCCCCCCCTACCCCCCAATAAGTCAATCCCAGCTATGGGTTAGCGTCACTCATAGCCTCATGCCCTCATGGGTAAACCCCCCCCCCCTCTCATGGTAGCAGCTGTAACTTGCCTATTGATCCACTCTCCCCTCCCCTCCCCCCACCTTCCTACCTTCACTAACATACCTCCTCCTCCTCCTCCTCCTTCCTCATCATTTCCCCTCTATATTATCATCGGCTTCCTCCTCATCATGACCATCATGATCATGCTCATTATTATTGTTTATTAATGCTCCTTATTAGTGTTCATCCTCATCATATTCATTATACTTCGCCTCATCTGCATGAGGTTCATCATTATCCTCCTCATCATTTTACTTATTATCATCATGGTTATCAGTATTATTCTCATGATCTTCAGCTTCATTATGTTTTATCATCATGCTCATCCTAATGCTGATAATTGTCATTATTGGCGTGTGTGGTCATCATATGCTCATGTTAATGGTGGTGATGATAAGCACTATGCTCACTCTTACTCCTAGTGCTCAACACTAGGCTTGTAATCATGCACATTATCATCCTCCTCCCACCACTTCCCCCCCTCATATTCCTCTTGCTTCTTATCGTCATTATCGTTATCATTGTTATCATTGTATATACACCGGATGGTGTCATGGTAACCGTGTCCCACTGTGGTTGACTTGAGGTTTGTTGTGTCTTCCCCCCTCCCCTCACTTGTACTCCCCCATTACCCCCTCACCCTCCCTCACTTGTACTCCCCCATTACCCCCTCACCCTCCCTCACTTGTACTCCCCCATTACCCCCTCACCCTCCCTCACTTGTACTCCCCCATTACCCCCTCACCCTCCCTCACTTGTACTCCCCCATTACCCCCTCACCCTCCCTCACTTGTACTCCCCCCATTACCCCCTCACCCTCCCTCACTTGTACTCCCCCATTACCCCCTCACCCTCCCTCACTTGTACTCCCCCATTACCCCCTCACCCTCCCTCACTTGTACTCCCCCATTACCCCCTCACCCTCCCTCACTTGTACTCCCCCATTACCCCCTCACCCTCCCTCACTTGTACTCCCCCATTACCCCCTCACCCTCCCTCACTTGTACTCCCCCATTACCCCCTCACCCTCCCTCACTTGTACTCCCCCATTACCCCCTCACCCTCCCTCACTTGTACTCCCCCATTACCCCCTCACCCTCCCTCACTTGTACTCCCCCATTACCCCCTCACCCTCCCTCACTTGTACTCCCCCATTACCCCCTCACCCTCCCTCACTTGTACTCCCCCATTACCCCCTCACCCTCCCTCACTTGTACTCCCCCATTACCCCCTCACCCTCCCTCACTTGTACTCCCCCATTACCCCCTCACCCTCCCTCACTTGTACTCCCCCATTACCCCCTCACCCTCCCTCACTTGTACTCCCCCATTACCCCCTCACCCTCCCTCACTTGTACTCCCCCATTACCCCCTCACCCTCCCTCACTTGTACTCCCCCATTACCCCCTCACCCTCCCTCACTTGTACTCCCCCATTACCCCCTCACCCTCCCTCACTTGTACTCCCCCATTACCCCCTCACCCTCCCTCACTTGTACTCCCCCATTACCCCCTCACCCTCCCTCACTTGTACTCCCCCATTACCCCCTCACCCTCCCTCACTTGTACTCCCCCATTACCCCCTCACCCTCCCTCACTTGTACTCCCCCATTACCCCCTCACCCTCCCTCACTTGTACTCCCCCATTACCCCCTCACCCTCCCTCACTTGTACTCCCCCATTACCCCCTCACCCTCCCTCACTTGTACTCCCCCATTACCCCCCTCACCCTCCCTCACTTGTACTCCCCCATTACCCCCTCACCCTCCCTCACTTGTACTCCCCCATTACCCCCTCACCCTCCCTCACTTGTACTCCCCCATTACCCCCTCACCCTCCCTCACTTGTACTCCCCCATTACCCCCTCACCCTCCCTCACTTGTACTCCCCCATTACCCCCTCACCCTCCCTCACTTGTACTCCCCCATTACCCCCTCACCCTCCCTCACTTGTACTCCATTACCCCCTCACCCTCCCTCACTTGTACTCCCCCATTACCCCCTCACCCTCCCTCACTTGTACTCCCCCATTACCCCCTCACCCTCCCTCACTTGTACTCCCCCATTACCCCCTCACCCTCCCTCACTTGTACTCCCCCATTACCCCCTCACCCTCCCTCACTTGTACTCCCCCATTACCCCCTCACCCCTCCCTCACTTGTACATGGAAAATACTGGAGGGCCAGGTCCCAAATCTACACAGTAAAATAACAACATACTGGAGTGAACGGTATGGAAGAAAATGCAGAATAGAACCAGTGAAGAGCAGAGGTGCCATAGGCACAATCAGAGAACACTGTATTTACCTATTTGTGCTTGCGGGGGTTGAGCTCTGCTCTTTCGGCTCGCCTCTCAACTGTCAATCAATCAACTGTTACTAACTACTAACTTATTTTTTTCACACACACACACACCCACACCCACACACTATTCAACACGGGTGGGACGCGAACAAGGGAACACAAGTGGAAACTGAGTACCCACATGAGCTACAGGGACGTTAGAAGGAACTTTTTCAGTGTCAGAGTAGTTAACGGATGGAATGCATTAGGCAGTGATGTGGTGGAGGCTGACTCCATACACAGTTTTAAATGTAGATATGATAGATAGAGCCCAGTAGGCTCAGGAATCTGTACACCAGTTGATTGACAGTTGAGAGGCGGGACCAAAGAGCCAAAGCTCAACCTCCGCAAGCACAATTAGGTGAGTACAACTAGATAAGTACACACAAATGGGGCCTCGCGGCTGAGTGGACAGCACTTGGGGGTCGTAATCCTAATGACCCGGGTTCGATTCCCGACGATGGCGGAAAACAAATTGGAAGTGTCTTTCACCCTAATGTCCTGTTCACCTACCAGTAGAAAGGGGCCTGGGTGTTAGATAGTTGCTCCGGGCTGCTTCTTGGCGATGTGTGTGTTAAGAGAGACATGTATGTAGTAGATATAATAGGGGAAAAACTGATAGATTAGAAAAGCAGGGTCCAAGAGCTAATAGCTCGATTCTGCAGACACAAAATAGTAAATACATAATAGTAAATACATAATTGTGAATACGCACATATTTGGTTCAATATGAGCGCTTGTCGGCGTTGTTGATCTTATGGTATAAACTTTATATGCTTCTAATTATTTTCTTACTCGAGATTCAGAAGAATAGTCAAGTTTTTGAAATTCATGGTAAGGAAACTACAGGACGACGAAAACTACCTTTCGCCTTGTTCCTTCCTCAATGACTTCCTCCTCCTCCTCACCTCTCTCCTGCCTTCCTTATGTCCGTGCCTCCCTCGTCTCTTAACAATGTACTTGATAATGGTTCAGGACGGACGGAATCATGGTGGTGGTTGATTGATGAAGATTAAGCCACCCAAAAGGTGGCACGGGCATGAATAGCCCGTAAGTGGTGGCCCTTTTGAGCCATTACCAGTATCAAGAGCTGATGCTGGAGATCTGTGGAGGTGCGACTGCACCCTGCGTGACAGGAGATGTCTCCCGTGTCATGGTGGTGGTGTGGTCAGGTTGTAGTGTGTACTCACCTAGTTGTGTTTGTGGGGGTTGAGTTCTGGCTCTTTGGTCCCGCCTCTCAACTGTCAATCAACAGGTGTACAGATTCCTGAGCCTATTGGGCTCTATCATATCTACACTTGAAACTGTGTATGGAGTCAGCCTCCACCACATCATTTCCTTAATGCATTCCATTTGTCAACCACTCTGACGCTAAAAAAGTTCTTTCTAATATCTTGTGTGGTGTGGTGAAGAGGACCACATCTCTACCCACTTCTCCCCTCCCGACGCCTTACCTTACCTACGTGTGGGTGCCATCCTCTCGCCATTATTCCCATATTTCTTGCCATAGGTTTTATTACCCCTATATTTCATTGACCAGTCGCCTCACCCGACACAACTTCTCCTTTTCCAGGTGAGTAGTTAAGACAACGTTGCACACTGAATATTGCATTACGGGCTCACCATAGCCCGTGCTACATGGACATTTCCTTCTCAGTAGCTGAATCTAAAATAACAACACTGTGCATTCTTCCACTCACAGGGCTATTCATGCCCGTGCCACCTCTTGGGTGGCTTAATCTTCATCAGTCAATCAATGTTGTGTACTGATTGATCCCTTTACCTTGTAGTGTGTGGTCTGGTCAACAATGTTGTGTACTGATTGATCCCTTCACCTTGTAGTGTGTGGTCCGGTCAACAATGTTGTGTACTGATTGATCCCTTCACCTTGTAGTGTGTGGTCTGGTCAACAATGTTGTGTACTGATTGATCCCTTCACCGTCTACTGTGTGGTCCGGTCAACAATGTTGTGTACTGATTGATCCCTTCACCTTGTAGTGTGTGGTCCGGTCAACAATGTTGTGTACTGATTGATCCCTTCACCTTGTAGTGTGTGGTCCGGTCAACAATGTTGTGTACTGATTGATCCCTTCACCGTCTACTGTGTGGTCCGGTCAACAATGTTGTGTATTCATTCCTTACCTGAAGGTGTTCCAGAGTGGAACGGATCGTTGTAGAAAATAAATGCTTCCATAATCACTAGAGATTCTTTACCATGACTTTCGGTACCTTGATGGTGGCCACTTCTAAACCCCGAGAGTAAGAAAATGGAATCATAGAAAGCTTATAATATAAGATCAACAACGCCAGCAATGCTGTCATAATGAATCAAATATGCTTAAACAGACGTCTGTTGCTCATATCATATCATTATATATATATATATATATATATATATATATATATATATATATATATATATATATATATATATATATATATATTTATATAATATGTATGTATAATGTTTAAATATGAAAGCAAAGGGTTTTTATAGGATATGGGTACGAAGGTCCTCTAGCATGTAGCGGTATGTCCAGTTTTTGTGTTGCTATATTGTTGGTGGTGGTGCTGGGCACGCGTCCCTCCCTCCCAGGTGCTGGTCAGCCCCCCTCCCACCGTCCCAGGTGCTGGTCAGCCCTCCTCCCACCCTCCCAGGTGCTGGTCAGCCCCCCTCCCACCCTCCCAGGTGCTGGTCAGCCCCCCTCCCACCCTCCCAGGTGCTGGTCAGCCCCCCTCCCACCCTCCCAGGTGCTGGTCAGCCCCCCTCCCACCCTCCCAGGTGCTGGTCAGCCCCCCTCCCACCCTCCCAGGTGCTGGTCAGCCCCCCTCCCACCCTCCCAGGTGCTGGTCAGCCCCCCTCCCACCCTACCAGGTGCTGGTCAGCCCCCCTCCCACCCTCCCAGGTGCTGGTCAGCCCTCCTCCCACCCTCCCAGGTGCTGGTCAGCCCCCCTCCCACCCTCCCAGGTGCTGGTCAGCCTCCCTCCCTCCCAGGTGCTGGTCAGCCCCCCTCCCACCCTCCCAGGTGCTGGTCAGCCCCCCCTCCCTCCCAGGTGCTGGTCAGCCTACCTCCCACCCTCCCAGGTGCTGGTCAGGCTCCCTCCCACCCTCCCAGGTGCTGGTCAGCCTCCCTCCCACCCTCCCAGGTGCTGGTCAGCCCCCCTCCCACCCTCTCAGGTGCTGGTCAGCCTCCCTCCCTCCCTCCCAGGTGCTGGTCAGCCCCCCTCCCACCCTCCCAGGTGCTGGTCAGGCTCCCTCCCACCCTCCCAGGTGCTGGTCAGCCTCCCTCCCACCCTCCCAGGTGCTGGTCAGCCCCCCTCCCACCCTCTCAGGTGCTGGTCAGCCTCCCTCCCACCCTCCCAGGTGCTGGTCAGCCCCGTGGTCCAGGTGGTGGTTGGACCGGTCTAGAGGGCAGGAGGTGGGAGCGGCTTTACAAAGGTGGTTATGGGTGAGCCTGGGGAATGGTCTCCACCCGTGTGTGGTGGTGAATGGTTACTATGGTCCGTGCCACGTGTCTGGTGGGGTGGGGGGGCGTGCCACGTGTCTGGTGGGGGGGGGGGGGCGTGCCACGTGTCTGGTGGGGGGGGGGGGCGTGCCACGTGTCTGGTGGGGCGTGTGTGTGTGTGAACTCTGTCAGCAGAACTATTCGCATACTTTGCGTCATTATATAATGGAATGTGAAAAAATCGCAGAATTCAGAGATAACACCATCAATGGTGTTCAAGAAATGTGTAAGTACTTCATTCATAATGATGTGCTGCCGGGAATCTTAGCGAAGTATCCAAAATTTGCTTACTGTAGGTAATGCATGCACATGACTGTAAAGCTGCCGCCCAGTTGGGTGGGTGTGCAGCAAGACTAGTAACACACACACACACACACACACACACACACACACACACACACACACACACACACACACACACACACACACACACACACACACACACACACACAGGAAGAAGCCCATAACAGCTGTCTAACTCCCAGGTACCTATTTACTGCTAGGTAACAGGGGCATCAGGGTGAAAAACTCTGCCCATTTGTTTTCCGCCATCGCCGGGGATTGAGCCCAAACCCTAGGATTACGAGTCCAAGCACTGTCCACTCAGCCACAGCCCCCCTCACCATGGATGTGTGGCTTACCATAGATGTAAAGTGCCTTGTATAGTGACTGTTGTGAGCCTCTTATTGAATCACTTGTGATATAAAAAGATTATCGATGTGTATATGTGAATGATTGTATATATATGTTCATGTATATATATATGTATATATGTCGTACCTAGTAGCCAGAACGCACTTCTCAGCCTATTATGCAAGGCCCGATTTGCCTAATAAGCCAAGTTTTCCTGAATTAATATATTTTCTCTAATTTTTTTTCTTATGAAATGATAAAGCTACTCATTTCATTATGTATGAGGTCAATTTTTTTTTATTGGAGTTAAAATTAACGTAGATATATGACCGAACCTAACCAACCCTACCTAACCTAACCTAACCTATCTTTATAGGTTAGGTTAGGTTAGGTAGCCGAAAAAGTTAGGTTAGGTTAGGTAGGTTAGGTAGTCGAAAAACAATTAATTCATGAATTCGGGCCGCTCCAAGCAACAGCCTGGTGGACCAAACTCTCACAAGTCGAGCCTGGCCTCGGGCCGGGCTTGGGGAGTAGAAGAACTCCCAGAACCCCATCAACCAGGTATCAACCAGGTATGAAAACTTGGCTTATTAGGCAAAGGGGGCTCCCCCTTAGGAGTTTTATTTGCTAATTTTTATATGGGAACCATCGAAGATAGGGTCTTCAGTAGCAGACAAAAACCAACTGTATACTGCCGTTATGTAGATGACATATTCGTAATAGTAAAAGACTCAGATGAACTAATTGACCTAAAAAGACACCTAGAGAGAGAGTCAGTACTCCGATTTACACATGAAAATAGTGAAAATAACAGTCTGCCATTCTTGGATGTACTAATAACAAAAACAGGAACCTCTTTAAGCACCAACGTATATACCAAGCCCACCAACATAGGATTATGCCTGAACGGTAGAAGTGAGTGCCCCCAAAGATACAAAGCCAGTGTTCTCAATGCTTATATTCGTCGAGCGCTTACCCACTGCTCTGAATGGAGCAACGTGAGTAGAGAGTTTGAAAGAGTAACTCAGGTATTGGTGAACAACGGATATAGCAACGCGGAAATAAACGCTGCTATAAGAAGACACTTGGACCGTTGGTATAATTCAGAACCTAGAACAGAAACCACAACACCCCCAATAAAATTATATTACAAATCAACCATGCACAGTGAACATATAAAAGAGGAAAGAATAATGAAAGAAATAATCCGTAAAGGAGTAAAAAGCACTACTCCTAACCAAAACATAAACCTGATAATATTCTACAAAACCAAGAAGACTTCCGAACTCCTTATCAAAAACAGCCCAAAGCCGACGGAGAACCCTCTACAGCAGTCAAGCGTTGTATACATGTACACTTGCCCCCACGAAGGATGTAACCTTCAATGTAAGTACATAGGTATGACGTCGACCAAGCTGACGAGGTGTTTGACATGCCATCTTCAATCTGGTGCCCCTAGGAATCACATGAGACAAGCCCATGACATTACTCTAACAAGAGAAATGTTGAACAAGAATACTTGCATAATAGACAAAACCCAAGATTCAAGAAGATTACAAATTCTTGAGGCAATTCACATAAGAATAGAGCGACCTACCATGAACACCCAAATCACGGAACTATTTACTCTACCCACCATAAGAGTAAGGACAAGACAAGAACATATCGATGCCAACACAGAAGACAATGTCCAACATAACAGGCCAATTACACTGGATTAATCTTTGTGTTTAGATAGGAGATGCCTCGTATGGGCCAATACGCCTTCTGCAGCCCCTATGTTTATCCCTTATGTATCCCCCCATGTTTTTCACCTTCATTGTATTATCACCTGACCTAATGCGGGTATAAAATCAACTAGTATTGTAAGATCTGTTCACTTGAGAATGAACCATGGAGGTTCGAAACGTCGTGCAAATTATACAAATAAGTGTAATACACTCTATAGTAAATCACTTCTTTTCTTCACCTTAAAAGTACGAAAATGAGTTTTGGAGAACTCCTATTCCAATTAAGCCCTGATGCTAAGAAAATAGTTAGAGGGATAGAAGCCCTAAACCAGAAAATAATAAATACAGAATATGCGGTCATATTCAATGAAACATATATATATATATATATATATATATATATATATATATATATATATATATATATATATATATATATATATGTCGTACCTAGTAGCCAGAACGCACTTCTCAGCCTACTATGCAAGGCCCGATTTGCCTAATAAGCCAAGTTTTCATGAATTAATGTTTTTTCGACTACCTAACCTACCTAACTTTTTCGGCTACCTAACCGAACCTAACCTATAAAGATAGGTTAGGTTTGGTCATATATCTACGTTAATTTTAACTCTAATAAAAAAAAAATTGACCTCATACATAATGAAATGGGTAGCTTTATCATTTCATAAGAAAAAAATTAGAGAAAATATATTAATTCGGGAAAACTTGGCTTATTAGGCAAATCGGGCCTTGCATAGTAGGCTGAGAAGTGCGTTCTGGCTACTAGGTACGATATATATATATATGTCGTACCTAGTAGCCAGAACTCACTTCTGAGCCTACTATGCAAGGCCCAATTTGCCTAGTAAGCCAAGTTTTCATGAATTAATTGCTTTTCGACTACCTAACCTAACCTAACCTAACTTTTTCGGCTACCTAACCTAACCTAACCTATAAAGATAGGTTAGGTTAGGTTAGGTAGGGTTGGTTAGGTTCGGTCATATATCTACGTTAATTTTAACTCCAATAAAAAAAAATTGACCTCTTACATAATGAAATAGGTTGCTTTATCATTTCATAAGAACAAAATTAGAGAAAATATATTAATTCATGAAAACTTGGCTTATTAGGCAAATCGGGCCTTGCATTGTAGGCTGAGAAGTGAGTTCTGGCTACTAGGTACGACATATATATATATATATATATATATATATATATATATATATATATATATATATATATATATATATATATATATATATATATAATATGAGTACTATATATTAATGACATGTCCTGCTCCTCTCGTCTAGGGTTGTGACACTAAGAGTTCCCGTAACTAATCAGTCCTCGTATCTTAGTCCTCTTAATTCATGTTTGTCAGCGTATGATTAAGATAAACTTGGGTAAGTCTTGTGGTGAAGGGAAGGGTAGAACAGGGAGGGTTGAGAGATGGATGGAAGGTAGGGGGGGGGATAGATGTTGGGGTTAGCAGCCAACAAAGGAAGTGGAAGAATTTCCTCTTTAAGAGTGAGGAAGTCTCTGAACGGAATGTGCTACGGAAATGGTTGTGTGGCCAGGTGTGGCCAGGCCTCAGTCCATACTTCAGGTGGCCAGGTGTGGCCAGGCCTCGGTCCATACTTCAGGTCGCCAGGTGTGGCCAGGCCTCGGTCCATACTTCAGGTGGCCAGGTGTGGCCAGGCCTCGGTCCATACTTCAGGTCGCCAGGTGTGGCCAGGCCTCGGTCCATACTTCAGGTCGCCAGGTGTGGCCAGGCCTCGGTCCATACAACAAGTGGCCAGGTGTGGCCAGGCCTCAGTCCATACTTCAGGTCGCCAGGTGTGGCCAGGCCTCGGTCCATACAACAGGTGGCCAGGTGTGGCCAGGCCTCAGTCCATACTTCACATTGGTGAGGTGGTCAAGGTACTGTGTACGTTTATGGGTGATCCTGAACGGTATGGGTTCTAATCTAGGGTCCAGATTCACGAAGCGGTTACGCAAGTACTTACGAACGTGTACATCTTTCCTCAATCTTTGACGCCTTTGGTTACATTTATTAAACAAGCATGAAAACTTCCCAGTCAACTGTTGTTATTGTTATAAACAGCCTCCTGGTGCTACGGAGCTCATTAACTGTATAATAATTGTAAACAAAGCCGCCTAAGATTGAGAAAAGTTGTACAGGTTCGTAAGTGCTTGCGTAACTGCTTCGTGAATCTGGTCCCTGGTCCGGCCATTTAGAGTTCTTAATTGGAAACCTGTTTCCGACACGACTAACACTGTGTTGTGCCTTCCCTTCATATGTGTATGTAAAGATCTCACTAATGCCCGTCGTCCTCTTGATGTACAACTCCTTTCAACAAACTAATTCGCTTCGTGGTAATCTGGGGCCAGATTCACGAAGCAGTTACGCAAGTATTTACGAACCTGTACATCTCTTCTCAATTTTTGGCGGCTTTGTTTACAATTATTTAACAGTTAATGAGCTCCGAAGCACTAAGAGGTTGTTTATACAAGTAACAAGTTGATTGGAATGTATTCATGTTTGTAAACTATTTAATAAATGTAACCAAAGTCGTCAGAGATTGAGAAAGATGTACAGGTTCGTAAGTACTTGCGAAACTGCTTCGTGAGTCTGGCCTCAGGTTCACACTGCTCCTGCTTGCAATGTTGCTAGTGTCTGGTGTGTTTCCAGTTCGTCTTGTCCTCTCCAATACTTTGGTGATACTGGCCGTACACTTAATGGGAGATGTAAGGAACACACAAGTGTTAAGTCTAGAGAGACAAACAGTGCTGCTCTCTTCTATCATGTTAGGGCATCATCTTACAGATTGGTCTTCTTCTAAAATAATCTTTCCTGCCTTTACTCTTCACAGACGCCGTCTTGTTGAATCTTAAATTGTCATACTGCTTAAAGAACGTTATCTGACTTAAGTTCTATTGCTCTCACCTATTTTTCTTATTCTTACTTTTTATCTTATTCTTACCATTTATCTTATTCTTACCTTCTTTCTCATACTTGCTCCTCGCCTTTCATCTCCCTCTCTTACCTTATTTATTTAGCTGTTCCTGTCTATTACACGACTTGATAGTGGTCCAGAATGGACCGAAACGTCGTCGTTTATTCATTTTCTGATGTGTGGTTTGGTTATTATATCTTTGGCCACGTTATTGTGGCTACATATCTATATAAATGTAAATGTTCGTTTGTTCAAAATCGCTGATCTCCGAAAGTTCTTCACCGATCGCTTTGAAATTTTGACACAACGTTCCATTCGCATCCAAGCGTGTTTTTATATACATACTTTATAGATGTCACGTCTGTGATGGGAAAAAACTCACTTCTTTTGAAAAACTGTGTTTTTCGTGTGTTTTTCATGCGAGGGGAAACCTCTTTACCGATTGCTTTGAACTTTTGACACAACGTTGCATTCGAATAGCCGCTTGTTTTTATATACCTACTATATACATACCTCACCTGTGACAGGAAAAAACTTTTTTTTTTTTTTAGAAACAGTGCCATCTGTTGGACGTAAGACCAACACATGCTGTAATCTCCAAAAGTTCTTCACCGATTGCTTTGAAATTTTGACACAACGTTCCATTCGAATACGCGCATGATTTTATATGCCTACTGTATAGATGCCACACCTGTGGCAGGTAAAAACATGCTTTTCTTTTAAGTAGCGCCATCTGTTGCTTGTAATAGCAACACACTATACTAAATCTGCTACAATTCCATTTCAATGTTTCCGATCGCATTGATAAATTGAATTTTCAGATATTTCAATTTATTTTCAGTTTTATTTAATTGTTTTGTGTGACATTGCGTTGGAATTGAGCTGTGTTGTTTACTTACCGTTCATTTCGGTAGTATAAGTATAGATGACACACCTGTGACAGGTAAAAACGTTTTTTTTTTGAAAAACAGCGCCATCTGTTGCACATAAGAGCAACACACACTATACTAAATATGTTACGTTTCCATTTCAATGTTTCTGATTTCATTGATAAATTGAATTATAGATTCTTATAATTTTCTTCATAGATTTCGATTTAATTATTTTGTGTGACATTGCATTGGAATTGAGCTGTGTTGTTTACCATACCGTTCATTTCGTGAGTATAGTTTATTTTTTTCAGTGTTTTTCATATCTTTTTTTTAACTGTTTTTCTTATATTTCAGTGATGGGAACATCACATGATCTGATGTTCCAATCACTGAAATATTTTCTGATGGTAACATCAGATCATTTGGGAATGCATCAGACGAAGGAGTGGGGAATGGTGGGGAGGACAAGGGGACAGGAGAGAGGGGTAATGGTTAAGGGGAAGGGGGAGTTGAGGATGGTGGGGAGTTACCTTGAAGTGTTTCCGGGGCTTAGCTTCCCCGCGGCCCGGTCGTCGACCAGGCCTCCTCGTTGCTGGACTGGTAAACTAGGCTGTTTGACGCGGATGCTCGCAGCCTGACGTATGAGTCACAGCCTGGTTGATCAGGTATCCTTTGGAGGTGTTTATCCAGTTCTCTCTTGAACACTGTGAGGGGTCGGCCAGTTATGCCCCTTATGTGTAGTGGAAGCGTGTTGAACAGTCTCGGGCCTCTGATGTTGATAGAGTTCTCTCTCAGAGTACCTGTTGCTCCTCTGCTCTTCAATGGGGGTATTCTGCACATCCTGCCATGCCTTCTGGTCTCATGTGATGTTATTTCTGTGTGCAGGTTTGGGACCAGCCCCTCTACTATTTTCCACGTATAGATTATTGTGTATCTCTCCCGCCTGTGCTCAAGGGAATACAGATTTAGGCTCTTTAGTCGGTCCCAGTAGTTTAGAAGTTTTACTGAGTGGATTCTAGCAGTAAAGGATCACTGCACTCCCTCCAGGTCAGCAATTTCTCCAGCATTGAAAGGGGCTGTCATTGTGCAGCAGTACTCCACTCTAGAGAGCACTAGCGTCTTGAAAAGTATCATTATTGGTATAGCATCTCTAGTGTGAAAGGTTCTTGTTATCCAACCTGTCATTTTTCTTGCAGTTGTGACGGCTACTTTATTGTGTTCTTTGAAGGTAAGGTCTTCCGACATGAGTACACCCAAATCCTTTACATTGCATTATCGTTCTATGTTATGATTATGATTTGACTTGAGTTTTGTACGTGGTTTCCGTTTTTATATTTTCATTTTTTCCGTAGCGCATGAGCTGGAACTTATCTTTGTTAAACACCATATTATTTTCTGTAGCCCATAGAAAGACCTGATTTACATGTGATTGCAGTAACATCAAATCCTAACAGTATTGAAATGATGGGTGGCATAATATTCACCATAATTTACATGGTTATATTGGTCAACTTCCCTACCAAGTGGGTGATATGTCTTATTCCAGTGACATGCAGTGCAGGCAGGACAGTGCAGGTCACTCACTAATTTTTTCTGATCTAATTCTTTAATAATTTTCCTTACAGGTGAGTGTTCATGGTGTCGGTGTGTGTGTGTGTGTGTGGGCTGGAGCACCCCACAGGGAGGCCCTTCCCCAAAACTTAAGATAAGTCCTCTCAAGATCTTTAACTGTAGACTACAAATCCCAATTTATGTGATATATTCCGTTTGTTCGAAAGACAGATATGTATACTGTGTGGAAAGTACTCGTATTGTTTTTTTCTTTAATGAATGGTGTACGTTAAGATTGGCGTATGTGAATCAGTTCTTTGTAATAGTATGTAAATGAACGCAAAATTGCATCGTCAACAGCAGCCGCCCACACAATCACGACCTTAGGTGAGGGTTGGGAAAGAGTGATGACATGAGGTAGGTAGTAACCTTGGGTCAGACCGTCTCTCCCACAAGGTGCAGTGTCAAGAAACACTGCTAGATCAATAAGCCAGCCCAGAGCCCCAAGTCTTATGCCTCTGCGATTACCCCCAAGCCATTGATAGCGGATTATATCATCAGATATTATGATGTATGCTTGTCAGGTGTGGTGGTTCATGGTCGTCAGTCAAGGTAGAGGAGGGCCTCGGTACAACTGCAGCTTCCCCCATACTATTATTTGACAATGAAAGTTGGTGGCACATTATTATTAGAGGTGCTTGCCACTCTTACCATTGCCAAGATTACTCTAGGCTCGGAGAAAATGTTATTTCTTAATATTTAGTTCATTTAATAGCGATGTGCATATATAGCGATAATAGCGATTCTTCGCGGCGGGGATCGTATTCCAGGGACCTGCCCGAAACGCTACGGGTACTAGTGGCTGTACAAGAATGTAACAAATCTTGTATATATCTTAAAAAAACAAAATGTGCGTGGCAACTAGTAGGGATTGATGTTACTTTACGTGTGTCAAGATAAAGCTAAGTCGCTTCAGATTACGCTGGCGAATATGCTGCCTTAACAGTGAAGCTGCATAAAATGACTTAATAAAAGTAGTTTGAAAGAGTTATAAAGAATCAATTCTCCAGTTCTATGGAAAACAATGAACTTCACAACCCAGGTCAACGTGGATTTAGAGCCGGAAGATCCTGGCTTTCACAGTTATTCAACCACTATGACCAAATCACAGAATCTTTGGAAGAAAAAACAAAATGCAAATGTTGTATACACACATTTTGCAAAGGCATTCGATAAGTGTGATCATGGAGTGATAGGCCATAAAATGACATCAATAGGAATAACGGGTAAAGTGGGGCGTTGCATTTTCATATAACGTCCAAATGCAGCGAAAAGCTGTGTCCCAGGGCACAGTCCTTGCACCACTGCTCTTTCTCATTCTTATTTCGGACATAGACAAAAATACTAGTCATAGCTTCGTGTCATCCTTTGCAGATGGTACAAAAATTTGCATGAAAATTTCCTCTGTAGAAGACTGAAAAGTTTCAAGCCGATAATAATAAAACTTTCGATTAGACAACGGAAAATAACATAATGCTTAGCAGTGATAAGTTCCAGGTACTGAGGTATAGTGGAAATGTGGAACTTAAACGAAACACGATACAGGACACAATTAGACCAACTCATATAAGGAAAGCAACATGTAAAAGATTTAGGAATTATGATCTCTGACCACCTCACTTTTAGTGAACGTAACCAAGTAAATATAGCGGCGGCCATGAAAATGATTCGATGTATTATGAGAACGTTCATATCCAGAAATCACACAGCAATGCAAATAGTATTTAAATCACTGGTGCTGCCCCGTCTTGAGTACTACTCCTTACTCACTTTCCCTTTCAGAGCGGGAGAGTTTTCTGAAGTAGAGGTAATACAGAGAACCTATACGGCACTCAAACAGGATAAAACACCTAAATTATTGAGACTGTCTCAAAGCTATCAAAATGTACTCTCTGGAAAGTAGACGAGGTCTCAAATAATATATAGAGGGAAGATACCGGAAGGCCAAGTCCCAAACTTGCACACTAGAATAATAACATTCTGGAGCGAAAGATACGGAAAGAAATGCAGAAAAGAATCAATAAGGTGAAGTACCAGACCAACCGGGCTGTGGTGGATATGTGGGCCTGCGAGCCGCTCCAAGCAACAGCCTGGTGGACCAAACTCACACGTCAAGTCTGGGCAGGGGTGCCATAGGCAAAATTAGAGAGAACTGTATAAACATCAGAGGTCCGCGGCTGTTCAACACCCTCCCAGCGAGCATAAGAAATATTGCCGGAACAACCGTGGACATCTTCAGAGGAAACTAAATTGTTTCCTCCAAGGAGTGCCGGACCAACCGGGCTGTGGTGGGAATGTGGGCCTGCGGGCCGCTCCAAGCAACAGCCTGCCTGACCAAGTTATCAGAAGTTGAATCTGGTCCCAGGCCGGGGCTCGGGGAGTAGACTTACTCCCGGAGCCGTCTCCAGGTATGTACACCGTGTAAACCATTATATCAACCCCTCACCTTCAAAACTACTATACCAACCCCGCATCTTGTAAACCACTATATCAACCCCACACGGTGTAAACCAAAATAACAATTTAGCATTGATTTCTTAACAAGCATATTGCCAACAATAACAGGCCCAGGTTTTCACGTCTTGAAACACTGCGAGCTAACCTTAGGACAAGCCATGTTGTCAGTATTAATAGACCGGATATTAAATGGCGTTAAGATTCATTCTGTCCAAAATGTAGTAGAAATGGAGGATGAAACCGGTGGTGGGTGGAGACGGGGTCACTGTGAGCGGGGGTGTGTGGGAGGAGGAGGTACACTGCTCTCCTCCGCCTGCCTCGCCACGCACACTTTACCTATTCCTCTTCTCCAGTCCCATTAAAAAACACTATTAACGAGGGCATGCATAGTTGGGAAGACTGGTACGTGTAATGGTAAAGTTGTCGGGGAAGGAGCTGGGCCCGACGACGTACTTAATACATCACGCCTGGCGGAAGAAGGGGATAATTGATCACTTAAGCCTAGGGTAGCACTGATAAACAAAACTGGCAACACTGCCACCTGCCCCTATTCCACCTAGTCATCTCCTTGAGGACCTGTATGGTGGTTAGCCCCGTGGTGTAATTACTATATCTTGACGGTTTCCAAGTTCCTCTCCAGCAGCTGGGCCGGGCGCCAGGCTTTTTGGGGAGGTAAGTTGATTGGTCAGGTTGTTGCTGACTGCATCCCCCAGGCTCGCACACCAGTAACAACTTACTGGCTTAGCCAGAACTTTCTACAGGATCCCAAGTCCCATTGAAAAGTGTATACAATTGTTCTAGTAATATTTGTAACGCTTACGCTGCGGGAGACGCTTCTTGGTGCTAACGGAGTTGTAACGCAACCTTGGCTCTGTTCTCTCTCTCTCCTTCACTCCCTCATTCTCTCACTCCCCCCCATTCTCTCACTCCCCCCCCCATTCTCACTCCCCCCCCCATTCTCACTCCCCCCATTCTCTCACTCCCCCCCCATTCTCTCACTCCCCCCCCATTCTCTCACTCCCTCCCCCCATTCTCTCACTCCCTCCCCCCATTCTCTCACTCCCTCCCCCCATTCTCTCTGTCCCTCCCCCCATTCTCTCTCTCCCCCCCATTCTCACTCCCCCCCATTCTCTCACTCCCCCCCATTCTCTCACTCCCCCCCATTCTCTCACTCCCCCCCCATTCTCTCACTCCCCCCCCCCATTCTCTCACTCCCCCCCCCATTCTCTCACTCCCCCCCCCCATTCTCTCACTCCCCCCCCCCATTCTCTCACTCCCCCCCCATTCTCTCACTCCCCCCCCCCATTCTCTCACTCCCCCCCCCCATTCTCTCACTCCCCCCCATTCTCTCACTCCCCCCCCCCATTCTCTCACTCCCCCCCCCATTCTCTCACTCCCCCCCATTCTCTCACTCCCCCCCATTCTCTCACTCCCCCCCCATTCTCTCACTCCCCCTTTTCTCTCACTCCCCCTTTTATCTCACTCCTCCTTTTCTCTCACTCCCCCATTCTCTCACTCCCCCCATTCTCATACTTCCCCCATTCTCATACTTCCCCCTCATTCTCATACTCCCCCATTCTCATTCTCCCCCCATTCTCATACTCCCCCCATTCTCATAATCCCCTCTCTCTCACTCCCCCCTTCTCACACACACACACACACACCCCTCTCATCCCCCCCCCCCGTCACACACTCCCCCCTCACACACTCCCCCCTCCTCTTGTCTCACTGGGGAAGGAGTGTATGAATGGGAGAAGGGGGCGTATGGAGGTCTTTGTTGGAGAGAGGGAGAGGGAGAGGGGGAGACAGACTATGATAGGTGGAAGAGCTGGTGGAGGGTGTTGTGGTGTGCAGTGTGCAGCAAGACTAGTAACTGTGTGACTCACCATAGATGTAAAGTGCCTTGTATAGTGACTGTTGTGAGCCTCTTGTTGATCACTTGTGACACAAAACATTATTAATCTGTGTATTTGTGTGGGTGATTAAATATGTATGTGTATGTATATATGTATACGTATATATATATATATATATATAACATTAATAATTTTGTAACTAGCGTCTCGACAGTTTTTCCCTATTACCACCACAGTGTAATAGGTATACTGGACACAATTGGGTGAAGCTAGCCCAGAGCGTCTGACTCTTCAACACCTGAAGAGACATTCTTATTTATATAGTAGGAGGGTACTCTGAGGTGCCCAGGATAGTCTCTTCTCACCACACCCCCAGTTTACCCCCCTCTTCCTTCCCCTTCCCTCTTCCCTCTAATCTTCCCCATTTACCCCATCTCCCACCCCCTCATCTCCCTACTCTTCCCCCTCCAACCTTGACCTAACATACATTTCCATTTATATACTGTATATAGAAGGCTGCCCCCTGGGCTCCCTTCTTTCCATGGGTTCCCTCTATTTCCCCCGTTCCCCTCCCCCTCTTCATCAGCTCTCCTTAGACCACCTCGCCCCAGTCTCCCCTTGGTCCCCCATCCTACTCCCACTTCCCCTCTATCCTTTCTCAGAGTATTTATTATTAATTGCTGAAACAAACTGAATGGGTCTTTCAGAATATAAATTAGTACGATCACTAAAACATGAGGAATTACATCTCACACTCCAACCACACCACCGGTTGGTTGGTGTACCTGGGTGGTGGCCGGTGGTGGGGTTGGTGTACCAGGGTGGTGGCCGGTGGTGGGGTTGGTGTACCTGGGTGGTGGCCGGTGGTGGGGTTGGTGTACCTGGGTGGTGACCGGTGGTGGGGTTGGTGTACCTGGGTGGTGGCCGGTGGTGGGGTTGGTGTACCTGGGTGGTGACCGGTGGTGGGGTTGGTGTACCTGGGTGGTGGCCGGTGGTGGGGTTGGTGTACCTGGGTGGTGGCCGGTGGTGGGGTTGGTGTACCTGGGTGGTGGCCGGTGGTGGGGTTGGTGTACCTGGGTGGTGACCGGTGGTGGGGTTGGTGTACCTGGGTGGTGACCGGTGGTGGGGTTGGTGTACCTGGGTGGTGGCCGGTGGTGGGGTTGGTGTACCTGGGTGGTGACCGGTGGTGGGGTTGGTGTACCTGGGTGGTGGCCGGTGGTGGGGTTGGTGTACCTGGGTGGTGGCCGGTGGTGGGGTTGGTGTACCTGGGTGGTGGCCGGTGGTGGGGTTGGTGTACCTGGGTGGTGACCGGTGGTGGGGTTGGTGTACCTGGGTGGTGACCGGTGGTGGGGTTGGTGTACCTGGGTGGTGACCGGTGGTGGGGTTGGTGTACCTGGGTGGTGGCCGGTGGTGGGGTTGGTGTACCTGGGTGGTGGTGGGGTTGGTGTACCAGGGTGGTGGCCGGTGGTGGGGTTGGTGTACCTGGGTGGTGGCCGGTGGTGGGGTTGGTGTACCTGGGTGGTGACCGGTGGTGGGGTTGGTGTACCTGGGTGGTGGCCGGTGGTGGGGTTGGTGTACCTGGGTGGTGACCGGTGGTGGGGTTGGTGTACCTGGGTGGTGACCGGTGGTGGGGTTGGTGTACCTGGGTGGTGACCGGTGGTGGGGTTGGTGTACCTGGGTGGTGACCGGTGGTGGGGTTGGTGTACCTGGGTGGTGACCGGTGGTGGGGTTGGTGTACCTGGGTGGTGGCCGGTGGTGGGGTTGGTGTACCTGGGTGGTGGCCGGTGGTGGGGTTGGTGTACCTGGGTGGTGGCCGGTGGTGGGGTTGGTGTACTTGGGTGGTGACCGGTGGTGGAGTTGGTGTACCTGGGTGGTGACCAGTGGTGGGGTTGGTGTACCTGGGTGGTGGCCGGTGGTGGGGTTGGTGTACCTGGGTGGTGACCGGTGGTGGGGTTGGTGTACCTGGGTGGTGGCCGGTGGTGGGGTTGGTGTACCTGGGTGGTGGCCGGTGGTGGGGTTGGTGTACCTGGGTGGTGACCGGTGGTGGGGTTGGTGTACCTGGGTGGTGGCCGGTGGTGGGGTTGGTGTACCTGGGTGGCGACCGGTGGTGGGGTTGGTGTACCTGGGTGGTGACCGGTGGTGGGGTTGGTGTACCTGGGTGGTGACCGGTGGTGGGGTTGGTGTACCTGGGTGGTGACCGGTGGTGGGGTTGGTGTACCTGGGTGGTGACCGGTGGTGGGGTTGGTGTACCTGGGTGGTGACCGGTGGTGGGGTTGGTGTACCTGGGTGGTGACCGGTGGTGGGGTTGGTGTACCAGGGTGGTGACCGGTGGTGGGGTTGGTGTACCTGGGTGGTGGCCGGTGGTGGGGTTGGTGTACCTGGGTGGTGACCGGTGGTGGGGTTGGTGTACCAGGGTGGTGACCGGTGGTGGGGTTGGTGTACCAGGGTGGTGACCGGTGGTGGGGTTGGTGTACCAGGGTGGTGACCGGTGGTGGGGTTGGTGTACCTGGGTGGTGACCGGTGGTGGGGTTGGTGTACCTGGGTGGTGACCGGTGGTGGGGTTGGTGTACCAGGGTGGTGACCGGTGGTGGGGTTGGTGTACCAGGGTGGTGACCGGTGGTGGGGTTGGTGTACCAGGGTGGTGACCGGTGGTGGGGTTGGTGTACCTGGGTGGTGACCGGTGGTGGGGTTGGTGTACCTGGGTGGTGACCGGTGGTGGGGTTGGTGTACCAGGGTGGTGACCGGTGGTGGGGTTGGTGTACCTGGGTGGTGACCGGTGGTGGGGTTGGTGTACCTGGGTGGTGACCGGTGGTGGGGTTGGTGTACCAGGGTGGTGACCGGTGGTGGGGTTGGTGTACCAGGGTGGTGACCGGTGGTGGGGTTGGTGTACCAGGGTGGTGACCGGTGGTGGGGTTGGTGTACCTGGGTGGTGGCCGGTGGTGGGGTTGGTGTACCTGGGTGGTGACCGGTGGTGGGGTTGGTGTACCAGGGTGGTGGCCGGTGGTGGGGTTGGTGTACCTGGGTGGTGACCGGTAGTGTGGATATAAAGTAGTGGTTAACCTTACCTCTACATTACACAATATCCCCGGGCATACTGAAGGAATATGAATGTAGGCTGCCGCGTTACTAAACTCTACCCACGTGGTGTGTGTGTGTGTGTGTGTGTGTGTGTGTGTGTGTGTGTGTGTGTGTGTGTGTGTGTGTGTGTGTGTGTGTGTGAGAGAGAGAGCACAGTTATCGGATCAGGTGGTGGTAGTCCCAGCCAGTGATAAGTACGCTCCCCTGTGTACCTATACACCAAGCTGCTTCCCTTAACATTTGTATCATTTGAATTTGTGGCATGTACATTGACGCCCCTCCCGAGAGGCCTATGGTTCATTGCTGGCACTTTGTTATAGGTCGGTTGTCAAGGTGCATATTTAGTATGTGGTGCAGTGGTTCAAGTGTGGATGGCTGCTGGGAAGGGAGGGAATTATCGGGGGAAAACGCCTAGCCATTAAGACTATATAGCACTTGGGATGGGGTCAGGATAAGGATTTGGGATGGGATGGGGGGGAAGGAATGGTGCCTAACCACCTGCAGGAAGCGAGACCGTCGCTCTACCGTGCAGTCCAAGTGGATGGGTGGAGTAAGGACATGTATGAGGGCAAGAGTGGGTTGTTGTTGTTGTTGTTGTTGTTATAGATTCAGCTACTCGGAACAGGTTCCAAGTAGCACGGGCTATGGTGAGCCCGTAGTGGACTTACCTGACTAGAGTGGGTATTAATGTAGAGTTTTATCAGAGGTTTGTGTGTGTGGTATGGTGGAGATGGTGGGGGTGGCGGGCCGCGCCCCAGCACGTACCTCTCCCCACCACACCAACACTCACCTCTCCCCACCACACCAACACTCACCATAACCCACCAATGATGTTCATCTCTTAACTCACTACTCTTCACGCACCCGCCTCTCCCACTCCTTAAATATTCTTGTTTTTACTCCTCCAAAATTTCTAAGAAGCTATATGACGAAACAAATCTGGTCCATGTATCCGGGGCTTAATGTACGTTTGCTGGTAGTCAATTTCGGTAAACGAGGAAAGAATTTAGTTTTAACCGAACTTCAACTATTTACGTTAAAGATCAATTTTTATAATTTATTATACAGATCTGGTCACTGGCAACTATTATTTAGGAATTGTTTGCGCAGTTCACCTGATGTGTGATATTGGTCTGTGTAAGCGGGTCCTACTGTGGCGTAACCTTGGTCAGTGTAGGCGCGTCGTACTGTAACGTAGCCTCGGTCTCTAGGTGGTTCTTACTGTGACGTAGCCTCGGTCTCTAGGTGGTTCTTACTGTGACGTAGCCTCGGTCTCTAGGTGGTTCTTACTGTGACGTAGCCTCGGTCTCTAGGTGGTTCTTACTGTGACGTAGCCTTGGTCCGTTTATGCGGGTCATACTGTGACGTAGCCTTGGTCCGTTTATGCGGGTCATACTGTGACGTAGCCTTGGTCCGTTTATGCGGGTCATACTGTGACGTAGCCTTGGTCCGTTAATGTGGGTCGTACTGTGACGTAGCCTTGGTCCGTTTGTGCGGGTCGTACTGTGACGTAGCCTTGGTCCGTTTATGCGGGTCGTACTATAACGTAGCCTTGGTCCGTTTATGCGGGTCGTACTATAACGTAGCCTTGGTCCGTTTATGCGGGTCGTAGTGTGGCGTAGTCTTGGTCCGTTTAAGCGGGTCGTACTGTGACGTAGCCTTGGTCCGTTTATGCGGGTCGTAGTGTGGCGTAGTCTTGGTCCGTTTAAGCGGGTCGTACTGTGACGTAGCCTTGGTCCGTTTATGCGGGTCGTAGTGTGGCGTAGTCTTGGTCCGTTTAAGCGGGTGGTACTGTGACGTAGCCTTGGTCCGTTTATGCGGGTCGTAGTGTGGCGTAGTCTTGGTCCGTTTAAGCGGGTGGTAGTGTGGCAGGAGAGGGTAGAGTGGCTGGTGTTTACACTGTTCCCAAAGTGGACTTGTTGTGCACTTCCTGCCGTATCTCTCACTCCAGTCAGTCGTAACTATATTGTGCAGGTTTGGAACCTGACTTCTCAGTGTGTTGCACGTGTGTGTATTGGGAGGTGTGTGTCGTCTCCGTCCCCAGGTGTGCACGGGTTGTGTACTTACACATGGCGGCAACTGTAATTGAACACCTTCACTGAGTCAAAGTAGCGGATCTTTTTAATTGTATAATTTCTAATGTGTGACATTTAATTCTATAATTTAATATATCTTTAAGTAAATATTTAGTTTTGTTGCCCCGTTTCCAGATTATATTATTAGCCAGGCTGCCCAAGGTCTCTGTTGACGGGTTTGAATCCGTCTCGGGGAAAGTGAGCGTTGCCCTCAGGTGTTGTGGTAATCAAGTGGTCGTGTTTTACATTGAAATACTATGAATAAAAGTGGCAAGTAGCACGGGCTATGGTGAGCCCGTTTGAGGACTTGGTAATCAAAGTTTTACCAGTTTATCTTTCGAGGTGCGACTTATCTGGCCGCTCATTGGTTGATTCGGCTCAAGTTATTGCCCAATGATGGTTGATGTTCTGCGTGACGTGGACGCTCGGTAATGGCGTCGTTGGAAACATACACCAGCTGGCACGCACGTACGCAGTGGCTGACTGGGTGGTTGGCTTGTAAGCTGTTATCACAAGCGATGAGCGGTAGCGCCATTGATCAAGTCACTCACCACGATTTTACCGGAAAATTACTTTTAAATGTATGGTAATGTGCGTGTTTTATGGAAGGACAGCAGCCTGATGCAGCCAACATTCCTCTCCAGACTTGTGTTCTCTATAAATGTCTTACGTGTCTTAATTATTTTATGTGTACCTGCACGTGCTTCCTGTGTGTACCTTTACGTGATCCCTGTGTGTGTGTACCTACACGTGCTCCCTGTGTGTGTACTTACACGTGCTCCCTGTGTGTGTACCTACACGTGCTCCCTGTGTGTGTACTTACACGTGCTCCCTGTGTGTGTACCTACACGTGCTCGCTGTGTATACCTGCACGTGTTATCTGTGCTCACCTACTTGTGCTTGCGGGGGTTGCACTTCTGCTCTTTGCTCCCACCTCTCAATTCCTAATCTTCTTGTGTACAGGCTCCTGAACTTATTGAGCTGTCTCATATCTACTTTTGAAACTGGATATGGAGTCTGCCCCCACCACATCACTTCCCAGTGCATTCCACATGTTAACTACTCTGACACTGAAAACAATTCTTTCCAATATCTCTGACTCATTTGGGTACTCAGTTTCCAGTGTCCTCTTGTGCGAGTACTACCCATTATTGGACAGTCTGTCATTATCTACCCAATCATTTCCCCTGAGAATTTTGTATGACAATTATGTCTACTCCAACTTGTCTGTCATCCAACGAGGTGAAGCTTAAGTTGCAGAGTGTGTCTTCGTAACTCATCTCTCGAAGTTCTGGTACTAGTCTGATGGCATACCTTTGAAACTTCTTCAATTTGGTCTTCTGCTTCACTAGAATTTCCCGCTGGAGTCACATACTCCAGAATTGGTCTGGCATGTGTGATATAAAAAGGTTCTAAATGAGTCCTTACACTCGTTTTAAAGGCAGTTCTGATGTTCGCCAGTCTTGCATATGCCGCTGATGATATTCACTATACATAAGAGGTTGAGCTTCAGCTCTTTCGTTCTGCCTCTTGACCGTCAATCAGCAGGTGTATAGATTCCTCAGCCTATTGGGCTCTTACACTGCCTATTGGGTGTGTGTATTTATTATTTGTGCCTACAGAATCGAGCTATTGGCTCTTGGACTCCGCGTTACTAAACAATCTATTTCTGTTCTATTATGTCCTACTACATAGTATATATTTCTCTCTAACACACACACACACACACACACACACACACACACACACACACACACACACACACACACACACACACACACACACACACACACACACACACACACACTCACTTATGTAAGACCAATCCTGGAGTATGCAGCTCCAGCCTGGAGTCCATACCTAGTTAAACACAAGACAAAGTTAGAGAAGATTCAGCGGTATGCCACCAGGCTCGTCCCGGAACTGAGAGGATTGAGCTACGAGGAAAGGCTAAAGGAGCTGAACCTCACATCCCTGGAAAACAGAAGAGTAAGGGGAGACATGATAATCCCCTACAAAATTCTCAGGGGAATTGACAGGGTGGACAAAGACAAACTCTTCAGCACGGGTGGGACACGAACAAGGGGACACAGGTAGAAACTTAGTACCCAGATGAGCCACAGAGACGTTAGAAAGAATTTTTTCAGTGTTAGAGTAGTTAATAAATGGAATGCATTAGGCAGTGATGTGGTGGAGGCTGACTCCATACACAGTTTCAAATGCAGATATGATAGAGCCCAGTAGGCTCAGGAATCTGTACACCAGTTGATTGACAGTTGAGAGGCGGGACCAAAGAGCCAAAGCTCAACCCCCGCAAGCACAATTAGGTGAGTACACACACACACAGCGTGCCTCTGGCAAGGAACTTTAATAAATCACTTATGTCGGGAGAATTGCCCAATTGCTAAGATTTCCAAGAAAGGTGATAGGGAGGAGGCACTTAACTATAGACCTGTATCACTGACAAGCATCCCCTGTAAAATACTTGAAAGAATAATTAGGCTAAGACTGGTTGCACACCTGGAGAACGTTAGGTTTGTAAACAAACATCAACATGGGTTCTGGAAAGGGAAATTTTGCCTAACAAACCTTTTGCAATTCTATGATAAAATAACGAGGATAAGACAGGCCAAAGAAGGTTGGGCAGACTGCATATTTCTGAATTGCCAAAAAGCCTTTGAAACAGCACCGCACATGAGACTGCTATTCAAACTTGATAGGCAGGCGGGAGTGAGCACAAAGGCCCTAGCATGGGTAAGGAACTACCTACAGGAAGGAGCCAAAGAGTTACGGCAAAGGGCGAGAAGTTGGACTGGCGAACAGTAACGAGTGGAGTACCTCAAGGATCAGTACTGGGACCAATTCTATTTCTAATATACGTTAACGACATGTTTACAAGAGTAGAATCCTACATGTCAATGTTCGCGGATGACGCAAAGTTGATGATTTGTGACAGATGAGGATTGTAGGATCCTCCAAGAGAACTTGAACAGGTTGCAGAGATGGTCAGGGAAATGGTTACTGTAGTTCAACACGAGGAAATGTAAAGTTATGGAAATGGGACTAGGTGATAGGAGACCAAAGGGACAGTACACAATGAAGGGGAACTGCCTACCTGTGACGACGCGAGAAAAAGACCTGGGCGTGGACGTAACACCTAATCTAACTCCTGAGGCACATATAAATAGGATAACGACAGCAGCGTACTCTACACTGGCAAAAGTTAGAACATCATTCAAAAACCTAAGTAAGGAGGTATTTAGGGTGCTTTACACTGCCTACGTGAGGTCAGTCTTAGAGTATGCCGCCTCATCATGGAGTCCCCATCTGAAGAAGCCAATAAGGAAACTGGAAAAGGTTCAGAAGTTTGCAACGAGACTCGTCCCAGCGTTGCGAGGGATGGAGTATGAAGAGCGCCTGAAGGAACTGAGCCTTACGACACTAGAAAAAAGAAGGGAGAAGGGGGGATATGATAGGAACGTATAAAATACTCAGGGAGAGTGACAGAGTGGACATAGACGAAATGTTCACACGGAATAGTAACAGAACGAGGGGACATGGGTGGAAGCTGGAAACTCAGATGAGTCACAGGGATGTTAGGAAGTTTTCTTTTAGCGTGAGAGTAGTGGGAAAATGGAATGCACTTAAGGAACAGGTTGTGGAAGCAAATACTATTCATAATTTTAAAACTAGATAACCTCAAGATAGATATGATAGGGAAATGGGACCATAGTCATTGCTGTAAACAACCGATGGCTCGAAAGGCGGGATCCAAGAGTCAATGATCGATCCTGCAGACACAAATAGGTGAATACAAATAGGTGAGTACACACACACACACACACACACACACACACACACACACACACACATCCCCTGAAGCAGCCCGTAGCAGCTGTCTAACTCCCAGGTACTCACTTATTGCTAAGTGAACATGTGCATCAGGTTGAAGGAAACTGCCCATTTGTTTTTCAGGCGGTGCTGGGGATCGAACCCCGGTCCCATGGTCCACGAGTCTAGAGAGCTGTCCACTCAACCACCAGCCCCCCCTCCCCCATTTGTGTGTGTACCCACCTATTTGTGCTTACGGGGGTTGAGCTCTGGCTCTTTGGTCCCGCCTCTCAACCGTCAATCAACTGGTGTACAGGTTCCTGAGCCTATTGGGCTCTATCATATCTACACTTGAAACTGTGTATGGAGTCAGCCTCCACCACATCACTTCCTAATGCATTCCATTTCTCAACCACTCTGACACTAAAAAAATTCTATCTAATATCTCTGTGGCTCATTTGGGCACTCAATTTCCACCTGTCCCCTAGTGCGCGCGCGTGCGTGCATGCATGCGTGCATTCGTGCGTTCGTGCGTGTGCACGTGCGTCGGTGCGTGTTAGCTATGTTAAGCTTACGCTTCTTTGTTAAGGTGCTGTGGGAGTTTGTAAAGTTTATTTCCTGTATTTCATCTATTTATATAGATGAATAGTTTGTAGCATTCAGCTATACACACTTAGATGCCTGTGTATATATTTCGAGTTGTATCAGGGTCGAGATTTTTTTATCTTATGAATTGTGGGGTAAGGGGTGCTGCGGGGCGGCGTATGGGTGTGGGGTAAGGGGTGCTGCGGGGCGGCGTATGGGTGTGGGGTAAGGGGTGCTGCGGGGCGGCGTATGGGTGTGGGGTAAGGGGTTCTGCGGGGCGGCGTATGGGTGTGGGGTAAGGGGTGCTGCGGGGCGGCGTATGGGTGTGGGGTAAGGGGTGCTGTGGGGCGGCGTATGGGTGTGGGGTAAGGGGTGCTGCGGGGCGGCGTATGGGTGTGGGGTAAGGGGTGCTGCGGGGCGGCGTATGGGTGTGGGGTAAGGGGTTCTGCGGGGCGGCGTATGGGTGTGGGGTAAGGGGTGCTGCGGGGCGGCGTATGGGTGTGGGGTAAGGGGTTCTGCGGGGCGGCGTATGGGTGTGGGGTAAGGGGTGCTGCGGGTCGGCGTATGGGTGTGGGGTAAGGGGTTCTGCGGGGCGGCGTATGGGTGTGGGGTAAGGGGTGCTGCGGGGCGGCGTATGGGTGTGGGGTAAGGGGTTCTGCGGGGCGGCGTATGGGTGTGGGGTAAGGGGTGCTGCGGGGCGGCGTATGGGTGTGGGGTAAGGGGTTCTGCGGGGCGGCGTATGGGTGTGGGGTAAGGGGTGCTGCGGGGCGGCGTATGGGTGTGGGGTAAGGGGTGCTGCGGGGCGGCGTATGGGTGTGGGGTAAGGGGTTCTGCGGGGCGGCGTATGGGTGTGGGGTAAGGGGTGCTGCGGGGCGGCGTATGGGTGTGGGGTAAGGGGTTCTGCGGGGCGGCGTATGGGTGTGGGGTAAGGGGTGCTGCGGGGCGGCGTATGGGTGTGGGGTAAGGGGTGCTGCGGGGCGGCGTATGGGTGTGGGGTAAGGGGTTCTGCGGGGCGGCGTATGGGTGTGGGGTAAGGGGTGCTGCGGGGCGGCGTATGGGTGTGGGGTAAGGGGTTCTGCGGGGCGGCGTATGGGTGTGGGGTAAGGGGTTCTGCGGGGCGGCGTATGGGTGTGGGGTAAGTTGTTCTGCGGGGCGGCGTATGGGTGTGGGGTAAGGGGTGCTGTGGGGCGGCGTATGGGTGTGGGGTAAGGGGTTCTGCGGGGCGGCGTATGGGTGTGGGGTAAGGGGTTCTGCGGGGCGGCGTAAGGGTGTGGGGTAAGGGGTGCTGCGGGGCGGCGTATGGGTGTGGGGTAAGGGGTGCTGCGGGGCGGCGTATGGGTGTGGGGTAAGGGGTTCTGCGGGGCGGCGTATGGGTGTGGGGTAAGGGGTGCTGTGGGGCGGCGTATGGGTGTGGGGTAAGGGGTTCTGCGGGGCGGCGTATGGGTGTGGGGTAAGGGGTTCTGCGGGGCGGCGTAAGGGTGTGGGGTAAGGGGTGCTGCGGGGCGGCGTATGGGTGTGGGGTAAGGGGTGCTGCGGGGCGGCGTATGGGTGTGGGGTAAGGGGTGCTGCGGGGCGGCGTATGGGTGTGGGGTAAGGGGTGCTGCGGGGCGGCGTAAGGGGGGGGTGGGGTAGAGGGTGCTGCGGGACAGTGGTGTATTTTTGGAGTGGTAAATGCAAAGAGTGGGGGGGGGGGGTGTTGTATGGTTGGTTGATATTGGTTGTCAAGGATTGGGGTTATGGTTGGGGGGGGGGGATTGGGGCGATAGGGGGGAGAGGAAGGGGGGGGGGTGAGGGTGGAAGTATCGTGCACCTGGCAGCACCACCTTCCGCCCCCCCAGCGCTGCCAGACACAGGAAGCTGTATCATTGTTTTTTGTGTTTTTAATATTAATTTTTTTGTTATTTTTCTTTGGTGAAAGTTGTCAAGTAAGAATTATTAGTAGTTTAATTAGTTCGACCTAATACAAAGGTAACTTGTTGACAGGTAGCGAGTGAAATTAGTGGATTATTGATTAGTATTTGTAGGTACATAATATATTGCACGGAGACCGACTCTGCCTCACTCCTGCAGTTGCTAATCTTTTTCTTAAGCTTGGTCATCGTTAACGTTTTTATGCAATATACGCCTGGTGTTGCGTAACTTTGATAATAGTGAGATTAGTGAAAGTTGTGCGTGTATGTTAAGACGTGTAACAGTTGTTAGTGGTGAGCGGAGTGTTTGGACTCCCACTCACCAGCACAGTTGCCAACCCTCGCCTGCTCCCACCTTCAGTTTTTACATTTTTTCGTTCTGAAGATTTTATTGGTGTGTTTGGCAGCCCGATCTTCAGCTAACCGGGCAGTCTTTTAAATCCTCGGTCGTATAGTATGATGACTCCCGAACCCTTGTCATATTTTGCTGCTATAGCTATGACTTGAGGTAGCCTTTATTATTTTGTCTTGTGGTCAGTTGTACTTTCTCTGAGTATATAGTATGTCATTATCATGTCTCCTATTTTTCCTTCCAATGTCACTAGGTTCAGCTGCCTCTATTATCTCCATAGCTCAATTCCCTAATTCTCGGATTAGTCATGTAGCAAACCTCTGTTCCTACTAGGTGTGTGTGTGATGCATATGGCTTCCTGAAAGCGTCCTTTCTAGGTTCCTGAAGGCAGTCCTGGTGTTCGTCAGCTTAATGATATGGTTCTACTTATGTATGCATCTGGAGATAGGTTCTCTGAACCTCATAAGTTCTTCCCTCTTATTATGGAGTTTTCCTCTAGTCGTCTTACATTGCACTAATCTTGGTTAAAGTCTAGTAACCACTTACCTCCAGCATTCATAACTAGTCATGGTTCGACTCATCAACTTTGTCAACAGTGTTATAAAGAATCTAATTTATTTGCCGTGTCATTTATGTATATTAGGACCAGCAGGTGTCCCAGCGCTGATGGCTGCGAGTCCACAGAGGACATTCCACAATGCAGACATTTTCCTCTTACTGCGACGGTGTTTTTCTGTTTGTTAAGACAGTTTCGCAAATAATTTAATACTCAACCAGTAACTTCCCAAATCCTCATCCTGACCTCTTCCCAGTGCTATATAGGCGTAATGGCTTGGCGCTTTCCCCCTGATAGTTCTTTCCTGCCATCAACCAGTAACTGTGGTCTGGTTCCTTAATTTGTACCAGAGCTTCTTAGCATAATAGTATCAAATGCTTTCTGACATTCAGATAGTACCCGGCATGCAGTCATTGTATCATAGAGCTGGAGTAGGTTTGGTAAGCATTACTTCCCTTCTCTGATCCCATGTTGATGCATTGTCGGGTAGATAATTCTTTGTAAAGTGGCAGTTCAAGTATGTTTATTGAGACAAGATAAATATACATCTCAAAGGGATAGAGAGTAGCTTAGGCTATTTCTACTCCCCCCCCCCCTAGAGTGGCAGTCATGCACATGTTGAGGCCAACAAATCTTCAAGTGACAGCGTGCCAGCCCTTGTAGTTGATGCCATCGTTAACATGAATAGTGGCTCAGTAGGAGACAGACAAACACACATCAGTAACATCTTCCAATGGGGAAAGAAAAAGAACATAACACAAAATGTCAATTCTTGCCACCTATACAGGTATATGAACAGATGTCAAATCTACTTGTACTGTATATATGAGAAGTTAAGCGGGATACACGATACAAGACACAAACCAATCTTCCTCATAGAAGAGAAACATGTAAAGGAGCCGGGGAATAATGCTATCAGAACATTGAATGTTTAGTGAGCATAACAACAAATGTGTAGCATCAGCCAAAAAATGATAGGATGGATAATGATCTTCAAATACACGGACGTCACTACAATGTTCCTTTTTACAAATTACTTGTACTTTCCCGCCTTAAATACTGCTGCACAGTTTCTACTGTGAAACTGAATACTTAAAAAATGTAGATATGATAAGAGCCCAGTAGGCTCGGGAATCTATCTACCAGTTTATTGGCAGTTGAGAGGCGGGACCAAAGAGCCATAGGTCAACCCCCGCAAGAATTTCGAGAACAAAGACAAATAGGTGAGTACGTACACACACACACACACACACACACACACACACACACACACACACACACACACACACACACACACACACACACACACACACACACACACACACACACACACAACTTCCTATTATCTTAGCATCATCAGCAAACATGTATATGAACATGTTTGCTGATGATGCTAAGATAATATGAAGGATAAGAAACTTAGATGATTGTCATGCCCTTCAAGATGACCTGGACAAAATAAGTATATGGAGCACTACTTGGCAAATGGAATTTAATGTTAATAAATGCCATGTTATGGAATGTGGAATAGGAGAACATGGACCCCACACAACCTATATATTATGTTAGAAATCTTTAAATAATTCTGATAAAGAAAGAGATCTAGGGGTGGTTCTAGATAGAAAACTATCACCTGAGGACCACATGAAGAATATTGTGTGAGGAGCCTATGCCACGCTTTCTAACTTCAGAATTGCTTTTAAATACATGGATGGCGATATACTAAAGAAATTGTTCACGACTTTTGTTAGGCCAAAGCTAGAATATGCAGCGGTTGTGTGGTGCCCACATCTTAAGAAGCACATCAACAAACTGGAAAAGGTGCAAAGACACGCTACTAAGTGGCTCCCAGAACTGAAGGGTAAGAGCTACGAGGAGAGGTTAGAGGCATTAAATATGCCAAAACTAGAAGACAGAAGAAAAAGAGGTGATATGATCACTACATGCAAAATAGTAACAGGAATTGATAAAATCGATTGGGAAGATTTCCTGAGACCTGGAACTTTAAGAACAAGGATTTCCTGAGACCTGGAACTTTAAGAACAAGAGGTCATAGATTTAAACTAGCTAAACACAGATGGCAAAGAAATATAAGAAAATTCACTTTCGCAAACAGAGTGGTAGACGGAACAAGTTAGGTGAGAAGGTGGTGGAGACCAAGACCGTCAGTAGTTTCAAAGCGTTATATGACAAAGAGTGCTGGGAAGACGGGACACCACGAGCGTAGCTCTCATCCTGTAACTACACGTAGGTAATTACACAACAGTGTCAACAGTGGTGGTGGCTGTGTGGATAGCACGCTGGACACGTGATCCTGTGGCCCGGGTTCGATTCCCGGCGCCGACGAGAAACGATGGGCAGAGTTTCTTTCACCCTGATGCGCCTGTTACCTAGCAGTAAATAGGTACCTGGGAGTGAGTTAGCTGTCACGGGCTGCTTCCTGGGTGTGTGTGTGTGCAAGAAAAACAAATTAGTAGTTAGTAACAGTTGATTGGTTGACAGTTGAGAGACGGTCCGAAAAAGCAAAGCTCAACCCCCTGCAAGCACAACTAGGTGAATACACACACACGCGTACGTTAGGGACCTTGCGGCTGAGTGGACAGCGCTCTGGGGTCGTATTCTAAGGGCTCGGGTTCAATCCTCGGCAGAGACGGAAACAAATGGACAGTTTCATTCACCCTGATGCCTCTGTTCACCTAGCAGTAAATAGGTACCTGGGAGTTAAACAGCTGTTATGGGCTGCTTCCTGGGGATGAGTATGATAAGAGAAATATATGTAGTTGAAATTATTTGCTGCTAGGTGAACAGAGGCATCACTTGAAGTAAACTCTACCAATTTATTTCTGTCTCGAAAGGGAATTGAACCCGGGCCCGTAGGACAATGACCCCAGAGCGCTGTCTGCTGCGAAGAATAGTGGAGTACTCGTGTGTACTCCACTATTTGTGCCTGCAGGATTGAACTCTAGTTCTTGGACCCGGCTTTCCTAGCCGCCTATTGTCCAATGCAATGACTCCTGACCTATTTCCCTATCTTACCTGCTTTTAAATGTGTGAATTAGTTTGCCTCTACAACCCGCTCCTTTAGTTCATTCCATTTACTCACTACCCTTCACCTGAAAGAACACTCTTTAACATCTTTATGACACATGTGTGTCTCACGCTTCCATCTTGAGTCTCTCGTCATACCTCATCCTTTGCAATTCTAGGATGAGTCTCATGAGTGTGTGTGTGTATTCACCTAGTTTTGCTTGCGGGGGTTGAGCTCTACTCTTTCGGCCCGCCTCTCAACTGTCAATCAATCAACTGTTACTAACTACTAAATTTTTTTCCTCCACACACACACACACACACACCCAGGAAGCAGCCCGTAGCAGCCGTCTAACTCCCAGGTACCTATTTACTGCTAGGTAACAGGGGTAACTTTATCTGCATCAGGGTTAAGGAAACTCTGCCCATCTGTCTCCGCCGGGTGCGGGGATCGAACCCCGGTCCCTAGGTCCACGAGTCTAGAGCGCTGTCCACTCGGGCACCCAGCCCCCGTGTGTGTGTGTGTGTGTGTGTGTGTGTGTGTGTGTGTGTGTGTGTGTGTGTGTGTGTGTGTGTGTGTGTGTGTGTGTGTGTGTGTGTGTGTGTAATTACCTAAGTGGAGTTAGAGGATGAGAGCTGTGCTTAAGGTGTCCCGTCTTCCCAGTATGGTCTTGGCCTCCACCACCACCTCACTTGTTCCAACCGTCTACCATTCTGGAAATGAAAACTTTCTAATATTTTTTCGGCACCTTTGTTTCCTTAGTTTGAATGTGTGTGTCCTCTTGTTCCTGAAGTTGCTGGTTTCAGGAATTCCTCTTGTCAGTTTGGGGGTATTCTTGCTATTATTTTGTAAGTGGTGATCATATCTCCCCTTTTTCTTCTATCTTCTCGCTGTAGAATATTTAACACGTCTAGCCTCTCTTCATAAATTTTGTTCAGTTCCGGAAGCCATTTTGTAGCGTGCCTTTGCCCCCTTTTCCAGTTTATTGATGTGCTTCTTTAGATATTGGCTCCATATAACTGCTGCATATTCTTATTTTGGTCTCAAAAAGTCATGAACTGTTTCTTATGGGTTTCACCATGCACATAATTAAAAGCAATTCTGAAGTTTAAAAGCGCAACATTATACTCCTCGCACAGTGTCCTTCGTGTGTTCCTCAGTCTACTATCCGGAACCACCCCAAGATATCTTTCTTTCTTGGACGTCTTTAATTCCTTTCTACATAATTTCTAGTACATGTGTGTGGTCTAATTTCTTCTATTCTACATTCCATAACATGGCATTTATTCACATTAAATTCTATTTGCCACATGGTGCTCCAAGCACTTATTTTGTCCAGGTCATTTTGATAGGCATGCCAATCCTTCCCATGAGGTTTCGTATCTTCCCTAGTAACTTAGCATCATCAGCAAACATGTTCATATAATTCTGTATTTCTTCTGGTACATCATTTATGATACAATGATCATTACTGGTGTAAGCAGTGAACCCTGAGGTACTCTGCTAGTTAACACTCCTCCAGTCAGATACATTGTCTCTGATTACTACCTTTATCTTGGCCATAACTTTTTCATCCATGTCAGCAATGGATGACACACACGGCAGTGTACTCACCTAGTTGTACTCGCCAAGTTGTTCTTGCGGGGGTTGAGCTCTTTGGTCCCACCTCTCAACCGTCAATCAACAGGTGTACAGGTTCCTGAGCCTACTGGGCTCTATCATATCTACATTTGAAACTGTGTATGGAGTCAGCCTCCACCACATCACTTCCTAATGCATTCCATTTGTCAACCACTCTGACACTGAAAAAGTTCTTTCTAATATCTCTGAGTGTTTGTGTGTTGATCTGGCGTGGGTGTTGCTAGTCTGACTTGTGTGTACATGCACGCCGGCCACACAAATGTTTGCATGTTGACGTCAACATAAAATGCATACGCGTGCATGGGCGCTCCCCCCCCCCCTCCTCCCTCTCTTTCCCTCTGTTTCTTTCTCTCCCTACCCCCCACCCCGTCATGGGAGATGTGTTGTCCTGTAGTGTGTGTGTGTGTGTGTGTGTGTGTGTGTGTGTGTGTGTGTGTGTGTGTGTGTGTGTGTGTGTGTGTGTGTGTGTGTGTGTGTGTGTGTGTGGACCTCCAGCGGTGGTGGTGGTGGCGGGTGTGGGCACACTTGCTCCACTCATTCTCCCTGACGCTCCTCCCCTCCCACCCTCCCTCCCTTTACCCCTCTACTTTCCTTTATTGTGCCCCCTCGCCGCCGCTACGTCACCACCGCTACGTTATCCAACACTACGTTATCCAACACTACGTCACAATTGTCACGTCACCAACACCACGTTACTATCGCTACGTCATCGACATCACCGTACTGACATTAGTATGTCATCGTCTCTATTTCCCTATATCGCTATAGGGAAATATAGAAATATTCCCCGCTTCGGCGCGCCCGGCTACGTCGCCCCGGCTACCGGCTACAATTGAACTATTCTGACGTTCGAAGTCATTGTGTAGTCTGGCCTTAAGATGGAGGTGACTTCGATAACATTGTTGAGCACATTGGACGTGTTGACCGCCTGTACCGTAGACTCGTGTGTGTATTACCAGCTTCAGCTTCCACTTGTGTTCTCTCCTCCTGCTTTCCCCTATATTACAGAAGCTGTTCTTGTTCACTTTGTTAATTTCCCTCAGGATCTTGTATGTTGTAATCATGTCCCCCCTCTGTTTCTTATCCTCTTCAGGGTTGTGAGATCTAGTTCCTTTAACCTAGCCATATTAACCTTCTTAACTCTGTCACTAATCTTGTTTCGCATCTGTGTTATTTTCATTTTTAGTTTTATGGTTGACAAAGTGCGGCTCCAGGCCGGTGTTGAATATCCCAGTATTGATCTAGCGAGGGTTGGGGAGGTGGCAGGAAATCGTCCTGATTTAGGTGTCTAAACGACCTTCTAACATTTGCCAGCGTCTTGTATATGGTCTGAGTGCCTGTGATTGATGAACATTAAGCCAGCCAAGAGGTGGCACGGGCATGGATAACCCGTAAAGTGCCTCTGGTGTTGGGGCTTGGAATTATATCCACTCCCACATTGTTCTCTCTCAGATGGCTGTAGTTGCCTTCCCCTCATGGCGTAGAGACCTCGGGGCTTCCTTTCTCCCTCTCACCATCTCTATTACCTAACACTTGTTGGGTTGAATTCTAGCAACTAGTTGTTAGCCCACTCCTGTGGTAGTGGTAATGACAATGGTGGGGCAGGTTACCTTAAGGCTACCTTACCTTGAGGTTATTCTGGGGCTTAGCGTCCCCGCGGCCCGGTCCTCGTCCAGGCCTCCTCGTTGCTGGACTGGTCAACCAGGCTGTTGGACGCGGCTGCTCGCAGCCTGACGTATGAATCACAGCCTGGTTGATCAGGTATCCTTTGGAGATGTTTATCAAGTTCTCTCTTGAACACTGTGAGGGGTCGGCCAGTTATGCCCCTTATGTGTAGTGGAAGCGTGTTGAACAGTCCCGGGCCTCTGATGTTGATAGTTCTCTCAGAGTACCTGTTGCACCTCTGCTCTTCAAGTAGTGGTGGTAGTGGGTGTGCAAGTAATGGTAGGGGGGGGGGGTGGAGGTGGTGCAGTAGGTGGTGGTGAAAGTGATGGTAATGGTGGTGATTATACAAGTTGTGGTGATGATTGTAGTGGTGGTGGAGGTGATGCAGGAGATGATGGTGTTGGAGAGGGGCACCTTATTCCATTCCGGCATGAAAATCAATATAGTGTAGTAGGTATTGTCTGGAGGAGTGGCCCCCCCCCCCCCCCCCCGTGCGTGGCCCGCTCTCAACAACCATACTCTGCTGAACATCAACAATAATTACTTTATATTAATTGTAATAATATAAACCATTATAATACAAAAGAACATAATATAATTACCATTACTTTCAGCAAGAACAATTGGTAATTACTACTGCAACTATTTAGTACAGTACTATTACTGCCAATAATAACTACTAACTACTATCAACAGCAACAGCTATTGCCAGTAACGTGTCATTCCAACCACCACCACCAAGAACTAGCAGCGTTGTTACATGCCGCCGTCACTAAGCATAAGAGGTAGTACTATTGTTACAGGTGTGAGGACCAGGGAGGGAGGGGTCTGTGTGTGAGGACGCTGAAGGTGGAGTGTTGGGGGGTGTGGCCACCACCACCACACTCTCCATACTCTCACCACCACACCCTCCACACTCTCCCACCACCACACTCTCCACACTCTCACCACCACACTCTCACCACCACACCCTCCACACTCTCCCACACCACACTCTCCACACTCTCCCACCACCACACTCTCCACACTCTCCCACCACCACTCTCCACACTCTCCCACCACCACACCCTTCACTCTCTCCTGCCACCACACTCTCCTTCTACCACACCCTACATACTCTCCCACTACCACACCCTACAAACTCTCCCACCACCACACCCACCACACTCTTGGCTCTTCCTCCACCCGCATCCTGGTCAACCACTCCACCTCTTCTCTCACACCTCACTATCTTGGTGTACGCTTACCACTCCTGCTGCTGCTGCTCCTAGTTCTGCTAGGAAGAGAGAGATACCAAATAATATACACATGGAAAATACTGGAGGGCCAGGTCCCAAATCTACACAGTAAAATAACAACATACTGGTGTGAACGATATGGAACAAAATGCAGAATAGAACCAGTGAAGAGCAGAGGTGCCATAGGCACAATCAGAGAACACTGTATAAACATCAGAGGTCCGCGGTTGTTCAACGTCCTCCCACCGACTATAAGAAATATTGCCGGAACAACTGTGGACATCTTTAAGAGAAAACTGGACCGTTTCCTCCAAGGAGTGCCGGACCAACCGGGCTGTGGTGGGTATGTGGCCCAGCGGGCCGCTCCAAGCAACAGCCTAGTGGACCAAACTCTCACAAGTCAAGTTTGGCCTCGGGCCGGGCTTGGGGAGTAGAAGAACTCCCAGAACCCCATCAAGGAGGTATCAAGCAGGTTCAGTTTATAATAGAGGGACACACAGACATAAGTTGTGTGTGTGTGTGTGTGTGTGTGTGTGTGTGTGTGTGTGTGTGTGTGTGTGTGTGTGTGTGTGTGTGTGTGTGTGTGTGTGTGTGTGTCACAACTGGCCAGACTATGGTGCAGCCATACCTACCCTCGGCTCACACTCAACACTTCCACATTCACACTATATACTAAGCATGAAAGGTGGTGCAGTAAATACAGTTTTAACATGGTATCATTGACCAGGAACCTGGACACAGAACCAGCAAACATCACTTAGGAAATCGTCTGAAGCATCAACACTTTCACACATGGAATAAAACAATTGACGACGGACGCGTGCGCAGTCTGCTGTAGCTTCCTTTGTGGAAGACGAAAATGACCACCGATTTGGAAACGCAGAAGACACTATTGTTGAGAGAAAATAGTAACCGAATATTAAAGAAAACAAAAATATTCCCCTCCCACTCCAGTTAAAAATGAACCACATTGGAAGATTATAATAAATCAATCAAAGCTGAAGCTGTTTATACCGGACAAGTCATAACAGAAAGCCGCACAACGGATAAGAACAGATGAACAGATATGTCAAATCTCTGGGAGTATTGGAGCCATCTAACAATAAGAGGCACAAATCACGGAGGACGACAAAGACATTAACGGAATCCTCAGCAACAGTAGAGACCTGTTTTACAGCCTGATGCCCAAAATGAATGATAAGAGACCCCGCCATCGGGTTGTATTGGATATGTGGACCTGCGGGCCGCTCCAAGCACAACCCTGTTGGACCAAGCTCTCACTCTTCTGGAGTAGAACAGCTCCCAGAACCCCATCAAGCAGGTGCCACAAGGCTCTGTCCTGGGACCACTGCCGTTCCTAAAATTTATGTGAACGACCTATCCGAGGGAGCGAGCTCAGGTATGTCAATGTTTGCAGATGATGCAAAGCTGATAAGGAATTTGAAAACACAAAAGAACTGCAGAAAGTTACAAGATAGTTTTTGACAAACATGAGGAGTGGTCAGACAAATGGTTACTGGAATTTAATCCCAACAAGTGTAAGGTAATGAGGATGGGCAAGGGAGACCAGAAGGCATCTACTGTCTACGGGGAAGGCAGCTACAGGAATCAGAAAGAAAGCTCTGTGGGGTGGATGACATTCCGACACTCCCACCAGAGGCACACACAAAGAGGATATCATCGACAGCATATGGAACGCTGGCAAAATATAAGGACATAGCTCTGGAATCTGAATCAGAACTTTTTCAAGCGATCTACACATTATTTGTTCGAGCAGTTTTGGAATTGCGTCACCGGTATGGAATCCGCACCTTGTGGGGATAAAGCCAAAATTGAAACAGTGCAGACATTTGCAACAAGATTGGTGCCAGAGCTAAGAGGGCGAAGCTACGAAAATAGGCTAATGAAACTAAATCTCAAAAGTTTAACAAATAAAAGGAACAGACGAGATATGATCACGACCTACAAGATACTGACAGGAATAAATAAGGCGGACAAAGATGGCCTTTTCAGACGGAAAGAAAGCAGATCAAGATGACACAAATGGAGGCTTGAAGGACGAATGAGCCGAAGGGACGTAAGGAACGTACTCGTACTTTGTACAGGTAGTTAACAAGTGGAATGTTCTAAAAGAGGAAGTTCAGGAAGTCACCTCCATCCACAACTTTAAAGTCTGATTAGACAAAATTTGAAAGTCAGAGTAGTTAGGTTGAAAGGCACAAGGCACAAGGGTAGTTAGCTGCCGTAAAGAGCTACACCTCACTCCCCCGTACACTCTCATAGGTAAGTACACTCGGGCAGTTTTATACAGGTTTTGATGTTCTGTTTAAAGGACTTTATTATTATTATTATTATTATTATTATTATTATTATTATTATTATTATTATTATTATTATTATTATTATTATTATTATTATTATTATTATTATTTATAATAATATAACGTCCCCCCCCTCACCCTGACCCCCAGCCACCCTCGTCCTGACCCCCAGCCCCTCCCCCCTCGTCCTGACCCCAGCCCCCCCCCTCGTCCTGACCCCCAGCCCCCCCCCTCGTCCTGACCCCCAGCCCCCCCCCTCGTCCTGACCCCCAGCCCCCCCTCGTCCTGACCCCCAGCCCCCCCTCGTCCTGACCCCCAGCCCCCCCCTCGTCCTGACCCCCAGCCCCCCCCCCTCGTCCTGACCCCCAGCCCCCCCTCGTCCTGACCCCCAGCCCCCCCCCCTCGTCCTGACCCCCAGCCCCCCCTCGTCCTGACCCCCAGCCCCCCCCCTCGTCCTGACCCCCAGCCTCCCCCCCTCGTCCTGACCCCCAGCCTCCCCCCCTCGTCCTGACCCCCAGCCCCCCCTCGTCCTGACCCCCAGCCCCCCTCGTCCTGACCCCCAGCCCCCCCTCGTCCTGACCCCCAGCCCCCCTCGTCCTGACCCCCAGCCCCCCCTCGTCCTGACCCCCAGCCCCCCTCGTCCTGACCCCCAGCCCCCCCTCGTCCTGACCCCCAGCCCCCCTCGTCCTGACCCCCAGCCCCCTCGTCCTGACCCCCAGCCCCCTCGTCCTGACCCCCAGCCCCCCTCGTCCTGACCCCCAGCCCCCTCGTCCTGACCCCCAGCCCCCCCTCGTCTTGAGCCCCAGCCCCCCTCGTCCTGACCTCCAGCCCCCCTCGTCCTGACCCCCAGCCCCCCTCCTCGTCCTGACCCCCAGTCCCCCCTCGTCCTGACCTCCAGCCCCCCTCGTCCTAACCCCCAGCCCCCCCTCGTCCTGACCCCCAGCCCCCTCGTCCTAACCCCCAGCCCCCCCTCGTCCTGACCCCCAGCCCCCCCTCGTCCTGACCCCCAGCCCCCCCTCGTCCTGACCCCCAGCCCCCCTCGTCCTGACCCCCAGCCCCCCCTCGTCCTGACCCCCAGCCCCCCTCGTCCTGACCCCCAGCCCCCTCGTCCTGACCCCCAGCCCCCTCGTCCTGACCCCCAGCCCCCCTCGTCCTGACCCCCAGCCCCCTCGTCCTGACCCCCAGCCCCCCCTCGTCTTGAGCCCCAGCCCCCCTCGTCCTGACCTCCAGCCCCCCTCGTCCTGACCCCCAGCCCCCCTCCTCGTCCTGACCCCCAGTCCCCCCTCGTCCTGACCTCCAGCCCCCCTCGTCCTAACCCCCAGCCCCCCCTCGTCCTGACCCCCAGCCCCCTCGTCCTAACCCCCAGCCCCCCCTCGTCCTGACCCCCAGCCCCCCCTCGTCCTGACCCCCAGCCCCCCCTCGTCCTGACCCCCAGCCCCCCTCGTCCTGACCCCCAGCCCCCCCTCGTCCTGACCCCCAGCCCCCCTCGTCCTGACCCCCAGCCCCCCCCTCGTCCTGACCCCCCCACTCTCCTAACCTGATGCATTCATTGATCTCTTGGTCCGCTCATTGTGCCTTCCACCACTGTTTTGTTTATTTCTCTTGTGTCCCCCCCTCCCTCCGGCCCATCCCCTCCCTCCTCTACCCCTCCCCTCGGGCCCCCCCTCTTCGACCCCTCTCTCTGGCACCACCCTTCCTACCTCGACCCCTCCTTCCGTCAGAGACCGGGCCCCGGGGACCTTGACCTCCCGGAATCACCGCAAGATTAGGTTCCCCACCCCCTCGTCCACACCCACCCCACCATGACCCCACCCCTCGTCCACCCCACCATGACCCCCACCCCTCGTCCACCCCACCATGACCCCCACCCCTCGTCCACCCCACCATGACCCCCCACCCCTCGTCCACCCCACTATGACCCCCACCCCTCGTCCACCCCACCATGACCCCCACCCCTCGTCCACCCCACCATGACCCCACCCCTCGTCCACGACCACCCCACCCCTCGTCCACCCCACCATGACCCCCACCCCTCGTCCACCCCACCATGACCCCACCCCTTGTCCACGACCACCCCACCATGACCCCACCCCTGGTAAACACCACCATGACCCCACCCCTTGTCCACGCCACCATGACCCCACCCCTTGTCCACGCCACCATGACCCCACCCCTTGTCCACGCCACCATGACCCCACCCCTTGTCCACGCCACCATGACCCCACCCCTCGTCCACGCCACCATGACCCCACCCCTCGTCCACCCCACCATGACCCCCACCCCTCGTCCACCCCACCATGACCCCACCCCTTGTCCACGACCACCCCACCATGACCTCACCCCTGGTCCACACCACCATGACCCCACCCCTGGTCCACACCACCATGACCTCACCCCTTCTCCACCCCACCATGACCCCACCGCTTGTCCACCCCACCATGACCCCACCCCTCGACCACCCCACCATGACCCCCACCCCTCGTCCACCCCACCATGACCCCACCCCTCGACCACCCCACCATGATGGTACCCTATCTAAAGCAATGTTGACATAGGTTGTGAAGTTCAGTGTTGTTCAAAAAGTGAAGTTTGACTTCTTATCACGCTCCTGTAATTGTGTATTAAGACGTACAGAAAACACTATGAAAGGTCCCA